>NC_086447.1:141966647-142326047 GCF_028390025.1 Pseudophryne corroboree
GTCCCTGGAGCCACCTAATTTGCATCTACACTGTCCTTGTGAGAACAAAGGGGAGTTCTTGCAGCCTGAAAAGGTTGGGGGCTACTGGGATGAGGGGGTTATGGAACTATATGGATCAGAAGCAGAGACTGCTGAGTGGGGGTTATTCTTCAAGGGAGTAGCTTCATTCTTGGAGTGATCATATCTTCTGCTCTTGTGGACTCCCTCCACACAGATTCCCTGAACCTCACAGTAAGACAATTTACGGTTCGGTCTTTTTTATTTTCTTGAAGTCAATCTGTGCATATCGTAATTTTATGTCTTGTTATTTACCTGTTTTCTCTGTAACTTAACCGTAGAGATATTTCTCAATAAATCCTAAAACTTTCTCAGCGTAATCTCTCTGCTCTAAGAATTCTGGTGCCTGAAGAGGACCATGCTACATGTGTGTAATAACTGTGGATTTTGTAAATGTGATTTAAGTGTTTGGTTACTGCAAGATCGCTATTCAATACTCTTCATGGTGTATTCAATAATCTTCTTGGTGGTGGCTAATGAAACACCTGCATCAAGTTGGCATATCTGCGCACAGACTGAGGCGGGGTACTGTGATAGGGCCTATTTCATGTTTGTACACAAAGGCATACACAGCTGCATTTGTTCTAGGTTACGTAACTGCTAATCATCATAAGTTAAACTGCCCCCCCCCCCAGGAAGGAAGATAAATGCCCATCGGAGTCATCACATAGTCCTCCACTATTACGTACTTATATGCAGTACCAATGAGGAATATCGACTCCTAGGGTTGACTTGTGGCTACACAGACTGGCCACAGCAGTAGCAACACTAGCATCATATTTCTCTATGTACATGATCACAGCTGAAGGCAGATACACACCTCAAAAATGGCCTGCATTTCTGCTGCACCTCCCAAATTAACTCCTCCATTCCTGTCAATCACTTGAACGCAAAGGTGCCTTGGCACGTGTGCAGTGTGATCCCAGCTCATGTGCAGTCTGCTAATAATCACTCCGCAATTGACATTATGTACAAACATGTATTAGGCCCTAGATGTGGAAATTTAAACAAACACAGTCATATACTGTAAAAAGTCTAGGATTTAGCAAACAGACTAGGATGGAAAATGGCCCTACTTGCAAGTCTTCAGTCTATTAGAAAGTAAACATTTGATTACTGACATTTAGGGCCTGATTTTGAGTTGTTAGACAATAAATAAATACAGCAAACATGAAACAATATGGGGGGAATTTAATTAGCTGCAGAGTTTGCCCCGCGACTAACTGGTATTTAATTAGCAGAGAATACCCCACGCATGAGTCTCCGCAGTCGGAATGAACCTGGCAGCTTCATAAAGTCCGCAGAAAAAACACAAAATCAGGTTTGCGTGCAGGAAAAAACCATTAAGTCTGCAGTTTACGAGGAATCAGTGGACTACTTTATGTGAATCCCTATTTTTCGGAATGGGCAAAAAAGCCATTTAATTGAAAAACATTTCCCCACACCGCAGGGATTTTTGCCAGCAATTACTTGCGGGGTAAACCCCACGGCTTATTGAATACCCCCCTTTGAGTTTGAGTATTTTCATATGAAAATAATATTTTGAGTGAACTACAATATGTAGGGGAAAGGTAATCAGATATAATAGCCTAGCTAGGAAGCTGGTTTGGGGTTTTTGTAAACTAGCTTATAGAGCGGAGTTTTTCAGGGAATCTTTACGGCTTAAAGGCAAAGTGAGTGTTGTTGTACAAGGATGAAGTTCCACAGAATGGGTGCAGCCCAAGACAAATTCTGTAATCAGGACTGGAAGCAAGTAATCATTATTACAGATAGCATAGCACCTGTCATACAGTATGACATACTGTATATGAGAACAGTAAGTACATATAATATCAGACATGTTGGTACAGTATAACTGAGCAGAATAATAAATGCATGGATGCAATTGAAATAACAAAACGCATGGTATTCAGGAAAAATTCTGCAGCAGGCATGACAAGTAAAAAAATTAAGCAGGCGGATAGAATACAGACATGCGACAGAAGGTAGAAAGGACCTGCCCATGAGAGCTTACACTCTGAGGAGGGTACAATGGGATCAAGTAGGACAGTTAAGATTGGGGTATGGACCAGGCAATGGAGAAGTTTAGAAACACATGGAAACCAAGTAGCAGTGGAGACACCGGGGTCAGTTACACCCATTGTGGCCAATATTACCCAATAAAACCCACTGAAAATTGGATGTGACTGTGCTAAAAGGAGCGTTATATTCACAGGAGTTCCCCCACTGACATCACTACTAGGGTATGGCCTAATGGGAATCCCCCCCCAGTTACATCACTGCAGGGGCATGCCCTACATCCCCGGAGATAGGATGCCCACAGAGACTAGTGCCTGCAATGCTGACTACTTCTCAGCGACAGGAGCCAGGTACTGCAGGATAATGTCACACTGTGGCAACTGGCTCCAGTCACTACAGAGGAGGCGTCATTTTGGTTTCACCCCCTCCGAAGGTGTTACTCAAGTTTTGATGCTTGTGGCAAGTAGCAAAGTGGAGATGCAAAGCGATAGAACGCTAAAGCAAATAGCATAAGGTCCATGATGTTGTAGTAGCAGCTGATTATCATGGAGTCAAGCCAGAAACAGTGGGAAAAAAGTGACAACAGTGAGTGGACATATACAAGTGGACTGGTTTGGAGTGAAGAGTGGTGAGTAGCAGTGAGGAGCATCAGCACGAAGGGTTAATAAGTGTTCTGGAAAATTTACTTTATAGTATAAATATGTTGTACTTTGTTGTGTACTTAACAACCTAATGGCCCACCCCTGAAATCCCACTAGCAACTGTCTCTTCTCCAATGCTTGGAATAGCGTAAAGAGCATAGAGAAAAGTGGGGCATGGACCCAGGCCCTCTAGGGGACTGTGCCTGTCAGGGAGGCTTAACCATAGCACCAAGATGGAACGTCCATGGCCCTTCAGCTTTGCATTGGCACACAGCTTCTTCAGAGGGCTCTAATATTTAAAATGGATCATGACAACACCTCTACTCTTGGCCACACCCTTCTCGTACTGGGGCAAGGCTCAGTGCTCAGTGCAAATGTGTTAATGAAGCTGATTTGACAGTGACCATTGATACACTGCTTGGGGTAAAATGGGGCAGATGTATTAAGCCTGGAGACAGCATAAGGAAGTGATAAACCGCTGATAAGTGCAAGGTGATAAACAGACCAGCCAATCAGCTCCTAACTGTTAATTTACATATTGGAGCTGATTGGCTGGTGCGTTTATCACCTTGCACATATCACTGGTTTATCACTTCCTTATGCCTTCGCCAGGTTAATACATCTGCCCCAATGTTCAGTAAAGCTGACTGAACAATTGCAATGACAACAAGGTAATCCAGAGTATTCACATGTTGCCGGTCATTGCAACAGCTTGTTATTAATGTTACTGTGTCATGTTAATATTTAGGACAAATTTATGATAAGCACAAGTCTAGACATGAATGCATTTTGGTGTGCATGTACAATTTGAAAATGTGTCATTGTGTACCATAAAACATTGACCCAATAGGAAATGAGACCCACAGTATAAATAGGTTGTACAGTTACTCAAAACCACTTATCATCAATAACTTTAAGTTACAACCATTTAACTTTATACATGTAAAATAACTTATATAAGGAGCCAGACACCAGATTTGCCATGAATAAAGCCAAATTTATTTTGACAGAAAAAACATAATGAAACATTATAGGGAAGGGATGAGAACGGTTTGGTGGCAGCCAGGGAGAAATGGCACTAAACACAAACATCCAATGACCCAACATTCACTGGTGAACCACCCTCCTTTAGAAGCATTTCATGGTGCACCTGTCCAGTAGCACAGTGTTTCCACTTTCCGTGCCCACCCAGGACTGTCAGCACCCAACAAACCTTATAGAATTACTAAACTTAACATGAGCCGTTCCACAACACAATACCCAAACCACACCAGGACAAGCCCACCACCAAAACAAGAGAAAACGCAGCAAACTAGGGAGTGCAGGAAGGAAAACGTCGGGATGCAAGATGCAAAGAGGTTGAACCAGGAAGAGCTGTACCTTATAAAACAAAAACTCCAAAGATTCTCCCCAAACATAACTAATCAAACATATTACTAATGAACACGTAACTTTTTGTATACCCCAGGTTACACACACAAAAACTTTCCTTGGGTCATTGGCAAATCTATAATGGGTGCAGGGTGTGTGATTCACACAGGTCCCTCAGTCCAGGGGGGCCCACAACACACACCCTGCACCCATATAATTATCCATACCCATCTGGCATCCCGTGGCGACCGGCGCTGATGACATAAGTCACCGGAAAAATGGCGTGTGGCTGTTTTCCTGGTGAATCACACAGGAGCAGTAAAAGGCGCCGACACCATTTTTCTGGAGCTCTGTGCATACGCACTAGACTATGACAGAGTACTGCGGCTGCTGACAGAGAGGCAAGGCCCACAAGGCGCCTGCACACGGGGCCCCTCCTCTCTTAATCCGCCTCTGCCTTGTAGTTTAATCTGCCTCATTCTTAATTAATCATTCAGGTGTTCTTAAAGTATGTTACTTTAAACGTTCTTTATATACTTCCAACTGTAAAGTGCATACAGTACACCTACCCAAATTACCAGTGCACTTTGCATACTCAAGTCTTATAGTATAAGCATTATTAGTGGCCGTGGTTCAAAAGGTCGATAGTGTCTAAGTCGGCCCCAAATGGTCAGTATGCACAAGCATGACATGTGAAAAAGGTTGACAAAATGAAAAGGTCGACACTAGTCTTTTATGGTTTTTGGGTGTCAAATATTAGGTTTCAACACATGAAACCCCAATTAGTCTACTGCGTCCTCTCGCTGTTTCGGGCAGGTTACCGTTCTCAAACTCCCCCAAAATGCGTGTTGCCCAAATGGTGTGTCGACCATTGCCATGTTGACCAATTGAACATGAACTTTTGACCATGTCGAGCATATGCATGTTGACTTTTTGATTGTCAACCTATCATCCGGATACCTCCTGAGGGCAAAACTACAGTATTCTATTTATATAGAAATAGTGGATAATACAGTACATGCAGTGTCGGACTGGGGCATGTAGGGCCCACCAGGGGGATGCAGTGGTAGGGGCCCATGATTAGGGGTGTGGCCAGTCTGCATGGGGGTGGGGTCTGCCACCTCATTGGTTTGACTAACCATTAGTGCAATGTCTGGGCAATTTCATAAATATATACATAAATTCAGATGTTGCATGCATGATAATGTATCAGATTAATAACAGCAATGCACTGTAGAAAATACACCATAGTCCAGTATAAGGTAACATGTGTATAATGTATAATTCAAGTGCACAATCTGAAATCTGATCCTTAGAGTAGGAGGTGGGCCCCCAGGCAGTGGAGCCCACCGGTGGTTTCCCCTGTACCCCTGTGGGCCAGTCCAAGCCTGAGTACATGTTAGAGTATTCTGACTGCACAGTATGTTATTTAGCACTACAAAGTTGTATTACAGATTACAAACTCTAATTTATTGTATTATATTGTTATATATTTTTGTAAAACATTTTCAATATTTTATTTTATGCACAGTAAACGTCCCAGAGACATACAATGCCAAGCCTAAATACAGTAACTGAAGTTCCACATGCACAGACATCAGACACCCCATAAAATCAATGGAAGGCAGGAGCCGTGTCAACCTGAAGGTGATTTACAAGAAGAAAAAAAATATTAGCAAATCTTTGAAATATTGGATTCAATTTATAGACTGCTGCTTTAATATTATTTGGAATTATTGTGTGGATCTTTACAGAGCTCCAATATCACTGTCACGAGTATTGTCAGAAACCAGTGAGGCTCATAATTCCAAATTCTATTTCGGAAATAACTGGGAGCTGTTCCGATAAATTACTTTCTCTAGAAGCCTGATATTCTTACCCTCCTTCTCCCAAGCTGCTCTGCAATTACTTTGTTAAGGTAAGAAGGTTTAGGTTGGACCATGGGGATTTAATATCTCATGCACTTCAATCTTGGAGAAGATCTATACTACTGCTGTTTCTGAGAAATTTCTCTAGAGACATCAAACAACCAAGCCAGAGGCAAATCTTTTCTGTGATTTGTGACTTGTATATGCATGATTTCACTGTTAATCTATAGTGTTGCATGTCAGGGGGAAGATGCATCTTAGAATTAGGAACCTGATGTGCAAAGACTGTGCTGAGAGATCAATTATGAGAGTAAAAGATCCAGAATGAACCCAAACGCTCAGCACCACTCAACTATTGACTTAATCCTAAATGGATAACTTCATAAACTGTATTCTGGCTCCAACATTCATAGAAAGTGCTCTATAAGACAACCATTCTGTTTATCTTTCTGGTGATAGCATGGGAGACGTACTAAGTCTTAACAAGTGATAAAGTGGAGAGAGAAAAAGTACAAGCCCATCAGCTCCTAACTGCCACATTACAGGCTGCATTTGAAAAATGACAGCTAGTTGCTAATTGGTTGGTAGTTTAACTCTCTCCACTTTATCTCTCTCCAAATGCTTGGTACATCTGCCCGGGCATGCATTGTCTCATAATATAACATACTTGCATATATTGTGAAATAGCTACAGTATATATTCTACACAGGGACTTGAAATAACATACGGTTACAAAGGGTTCAGTATGAAATGCCGGCTTACTGATCCCGACAGTCATAATAAGGATGCTGGGATCCTGAAGAGTGAAAGAGCGACAGTAGTGAGTGTGGGCTGTTTGCCCTCTCCCCTACCCCCTAATACTAACCCTCTGTTTCCGCATCCTAACCCTATCCTCCCACCTTAGTGCCTGACCCAAACCGCCCCCTGGAGGTGCCTAAACCTATCCCACCTCCCCTGGCCCTAAACCTGACCCAACGGCTATACTTATGGCTGTCGGAATGCCCGCTGTTGGCATTCCAGCGTCAATCTCCTGGCCCTTTCCGAATTCTGGAATTGGGATTATAAAGAGTGTTGGGATTCCGGTGTCGGTACTTCAACTGCTCGGATCCTGACAGCCAGTATCTTGACCGCACGAATGTTAGAAGTAGAGATGTGTGGCAGGCAATTTTTGTGTTTTGTGTTTTGGTTTTGGTTCTGGTTTTATGCTCGTGTTTTGGATCTGGATTGGTTTTGCCAAAACCACCCTTTCGTATTTTGGTTTTGATTTTGGATATGGGTGATTTTTGAAAAAAACATAAAAATAGCTAAAATCACAGAATTGGGGGGTAATTTTGATCCTACGGTATTATTAACCTCAATAAAATTCATTTCCACTCATTTCCAGTCTATTCTGAACACCTCACAATATTGTTTTTAGGCCAAAAGGTTGCACCGAGGTGGCTGTATGACTGAGCTAAGCGACACAAGTGGGCAGCACAAACACCTGGCCCATCTGGCCCATCTAGGAGTGGCACTGCAGTGGCAGACAGGATGGCAGATTTAAAAAATAGGCCCCAAACAGCACATGATACAATTAAGAAAAAGAGGTGCAATGAGGTAGCTGGATGGCTAAGCTAAGCGACACAAGTGTGCGGCACAACACCTGGCCCATCTAGGGTTGGCACTGCAGTCCCACTGCACTAATGGCGGATACCAGACACACGTCTTACACCAACATAGCTGTCAAGGCCTCAGTTATCTGCTTTGCAACAGGATGACTGCTGTCATATTTCATCTTCCTCCCAAAGGACTGCTGGACAGTCATTTGCTTAGTTGAAGTAGTACAAGTGGTCTTCCGACTTCCCCTCTGAGATGACGATCGACTCCCAGCAGCAACAACAGCAGCGGCAGTGGCAGCAGTAGGAAGAAGTGGTTCTTGATCTTTCCCTATTTTATTCTCCAAAGTTTTGTTCTCCGTTATTTTTCTGGAGTTATATAACAAAATGCAGCACAGGAGAGCATACCTCTACACCACACAGGGCAAACCCTGTCAAAATTATTTGGATTAAATATTAATGACCCCTTTATTTGGAGTAAATAATATACAGCACAGGACATCACCACTGACCTTATATGGCAGCACAACTGGACTGGACTTATACAGCAGTACCACTGAACTGGATTTATATGCCAGTACCACTGGATTTATACAGCAGTACCACTGGACATATACAGCAGTATAACTGGACTGGATGTATACGGCAGTACCACTAGACATATACAGCCGTATCACTGGAATTATATGGCAGTACCACTGGACATATATGGCAGTATCACTGGACTGGATTTATACGGCAGTACCACTGGACTTATACGGCAGTATCACTGGACTTATACGGCAGTATCACTGGACTGGATTTATACGGCAGTACCACTGGACATACACAGCAGTTTCACTGGAATTATATGGCACTACCACTGGACATATACGGCAGTATCACTTGACTGGATTATACTATACGGTAGTACCACTGGACATATATTGCAGTATCACTGGAATTATATGGCAGTACTACTGGACATATACAGCAGTATCACTGGACTGCATTTATACGGCAGTACCACTGGACATATACGGCAGTACCACTGGACTTATATGGCAGTATCACAAAACCTATACAGCAGTAACACGGTACTGGATTTATATGCCAGTACCACTGCATAAATACGGAAGTACCACTGGACTTATACGGAAGTATCACTGGATTTATATGGCAGTATCACTGGACTGGATATATACGGCAGTACCACTGGACATATAAGGCAGTACCACTGGACTTATATAGCAGTATCACTGGACTGGATTTATATGCCAGTACCACTGGATTTATACGGCAGTACCACTGGACATATACAGCAGTATCACTGGAATTATATGGCAGTACCACTGGACATATACGGCAGTATCACTGGACTGGATTTATACAGCAGTACCACTGGACATAGGGGGTCATTGCGAGTTGTTCGCTCGCCAGCTGCTTTAAGCAGCATTGCAAAGCTAGGCCACCGCCCTCTGGGAGTATATCTTAGCTTAGCAGAATAGCGAACGAAAGATTAGCAGAACTGCTAATAAATAATTCCTTGCAGTTTCTGAGTAGCTCCAGACCTACTCCTAGATTGTGATCACCTCAGTCCGTTTAGTTCCTGGTTTGATGTCACAAACACGCCCTGCGTTTGGCCAGCCACTCCCCCGTTTCTCCAGCCACTCCTGCATTTGTACCTGGAACGCCTGCGTTTTTTAGCACACTCCCTGAAAACGGCTAGTTTCTGCCCAGAAACACCCACTTCCTGTCAATCACACTACGATCACTCGAGCAATGAAAAAACATTGCTCAAGCTTGTGCAAATCTCCAAAGTTTTGTGTTAAATTATTGAACACATGCGCGCTGCGTACCAAGTTTTGTGTTAATTTAGTGAATGCATGCGCGCTGCGCACTATTGTGTTATAGAACTCCAAAAAAATAATGGAGAGCAAAAATTTGGAGGATAAAATAGGGAAAGATCAAGAACCTTTCCTCATAGTGCTGAAGCTGCTGCAAGTAGCCATGACATAGACGATGAAATGCCATCAACGTCGTCTGCCAAGGCCTATGCCCAATGTGATAGTAGAGGGCATGTAAAATCCAAAAAGCCAAAGTTCAGTAAAAAGACCCCAAAAAAGAAATTTAAATCATCTGAGAAGAAACGTAAACTTGCCATTATGCCATTTACGACACGGAGTGGCAAGGAACGGCAGAGGCCCTGGCCTATGTTCATGACTAGTGGATTAGCTTCACATGACGATGGAAGCCCTAATCCTCCTGCTAGAAAAATTAAAAGAGTAAGCTGGAAAGAGCACAGAAAAGAACTGTGCGTTCTGAGATGGTATCACAAATCCCCAAGGAGAGTCCAAGTGTGTTGGCGGTTGTGATGCCTGACCTTCCCAACACTGGACGGGAAAAGGTGGCGCCTTCCACCATTTGCACGCCGCCTCCAAGTGCTGGAAGGAGCACCCACAGTCCAGTTCCTGATATTGAAATTAAAGATGTCACTGTTGAAGTACACCAGGATGAGGATATGGGTGTTGCTGGTGCTGAGGAGGAAGTTGACGATGAGGATTCTGATGGTGATGTGGTTTGTTTAAGTCAGGCACCGGGGAGACACCTGTTGTCCGTGGGATGAAGAAACCCATTGTAATGCCTGGACAAACTAACAAAATAGCCACCTCTTCGGTGTGGAATTATTTCTCCACAAATCCGGACAACAGGTGTCAAGCCATCTGTTGTCTCTGTCAATCTGTAATAAGTAGGGGTAAGAATGTTAACCACCTAGGAACATCCTCCCTTATACATCACCTGCAGTGCATTCATCATAAGTCAGTGTCAAATTGGGAAACTTTGGGTAAGAGCGTAAGCAGTCCACTGACACCTAATCCCTTCTTCCTCCTGTACCCTAGCTCCTGCCAACCACACCACCAACTCCCTCAACGTCAACTTCCTCCTCAGTCAGGAACGTCAGTAGTCCTGCAGGCCACGTCACTGTCAAGACTGATGAGTCCTCTCCTAACCGGGATTCCTCCAGAGGATCCTTGAGTGGTACGCCTGCTGTTGCTGTTGCTGCTGTTGTTGCTGCTGGGAGTCAATCGTCATCCCAGAGGGGAAGTTGGAAAGTCCACTTGTACTACTTCCAGTAAGCAATTGACTGTCCAACAGTCCTTTGTGAGGAAGATGAAATATGACAGCAGTCATCCAGTTGCAAAGTGGATAACTGAGGCCTTGACACTTATGTTTGTGTTAGACGTGCGTCCGGTTTCTGCCATTAGTGCAGTGGGATTTAGACAATTGATGGAGGTATTGTGTCCCAGGTACCAAATCCCATCTAGGTTCCACTACACTAGGCAGGCGATACCGAGAATGCACAAAGACGTCAGAAAAAGACTCACCAGTGTCCTACAAAATGCAGTTGTATCGAGTGTCCACTCAACCATGGATATGTGGACAAGTGGAGCAGGGCAGACTAAGGACTATATGACTGTGACAGCCCACTGGGTACATGTATGTCCTCCAGCAGCAACAACAGCAGCGGCAACAGTTATAGCATCTCGCAAACACCAACTCGTTCCTAGACAGGCTACGCTATGTATCACAGCTTTCCATAAGTGGCACACAGCTGACAACCTCTTACAAAAACGGAGGGACATCATCGCAGAATGGCTTACCCCAATTAGACTCTCCTGGGGATTTGTGATATCGGACAACGCCACCAATATTGCATTACACCTGGGCAAATTCCAGCACATCCCATGTTTTGCACATGCAATTAATTTGGTGGTGCAGAACTTTTTGAAAAATGACAGGGGTGTACAGGAGATGATGTCGGTGGCCCGAAAAATTGTGAGCCACTTTCGACATTCTGCCACCGCGTGCCGAAGACTGGAGCACCAGCAAACACTCCTGAACCTGCCCTGCCATCAACTGAAGCAAGAGGTGGTAACAAGGTGGAATTCAACACTCTATATGCTTCAGAGGATGGAGGAGCAGCAAAAGGCCATTAAAGCTTTTACATCCACCTATGATATAGGCAAAGGAGGGGGAATGCACCTGACTCAAGTGCAGTGGAGAATGATTTCTGTCTTGTGCAGGGTTCTCCAACCCTTCGAACTTGCCACACGTGAAGTCAGTTCAGACACTGGCAGCTTGAGTCAGGTCATTCCCCTCATCAGGCTTTTGCAGAAGCAGCTGGAGAAATTGAAGGAGGAGCTAAGATGGAGCAATTCCGCAAAGTATGTGGGACTTGTGGATGGAGCCCTTCATTCGCTTTGCAAGGATTCAAGGGTGGTCAATCTGTTGAAATCAGAGCACTACATTTTTGGCCACCGTGCTCAATCCTAGGTTTAAAGCCTACGTTGTATCTCTCTTTCCGGCAGACAAAAGTCTGCAGAGGTGCAAAGACCTGCTGGTGAGTAAATTGTTAACTCACGCTGAACGTGACCCATCAACAGCAACTCTTTCAATTTCTCCCGCCACTAGGGCTGCAAGGAAAAGGATAAGATTTCCTAGCCCACCCACTGGCGGTGATGCAGGGCAGTCAGGAGCGAGTGCTGACATCTGGTCCAGACTGAAGGACCTGCCAACGATTACTGACATGTCTACTGTCACTGCATATGATTCTGTCACCATTGAAAGAATGGTGGAGGATTATATGAGTGACAGCATCCAAGTAGGCAGTCAGACAGTCCGTATGTATACTGGCAGGAAAAAGAGGCAATTTGGATGCCCTTGCACAAACTGGCTTTATTTTACCTAAGTTGCCCCCCCTCCATTGTGTACTCCGAAAGAGTGTTTAGTGCAGCCGGTAACCTTGTCAGCGATCAGCGTAGGAGGTTGCTTCCACAAAATGTGGAGAAGATGTTGTTCATCAAAATGAATTATACATTTCTCGGGAAGACCTTTACCAGCAATTGCCTCCAGAAAGTATACAGGGACCTGTGATGCTGGATTCCAGTGGGGACAAATTAATACTCTAAAACAAAACCACACAGCTTTGACTGTCTAACCACTAATGATTTCAACTGTCAAACCTGTGTAACAATCAAGCGCACTAAAACTAACTCCTTAGATGGGTACCAATTTTAAATGATATATTTGCAGCTCCCAATAGAGTATTCTACCTTACTCCAAACTTGAACACTAAAAACATATACCATATAAGAATATGTATATTACAAGGAAGCGCATATATATAATCTATTTGATTAAAAATTGTAAATATTTTTTATTTAGTATTCAATTTTCTTAATAATGCATGACATAATAAAACCTTAAAACACACCAAATCTGCAGTGCAAAGAAGTCCAGAAACTGTGACTATTACCGTCCAGATAACCATATACCGCTGGAGCTCCAATAAGGATTTTCTTTAAGCACACTAAGTGCTATTTTTGTAACTCCCCGGTGAAAAGCTGGTTATTTTTAAAGTGATATCCGTTGTTACTTTGTATCCACTAGCCAGAACAATATACTTTGTAGGAACTGCAAATGTTCACAATGTGCCTGCCGCACAGCAGCTAGTGTCCCCTTTCTCACCCCACCGCCAATGATTATTGCTCACCACAGCCGTACGTTGAAGCCTCAGTGCGGCTAGATCTTAAATGGTTAGTACCGAAGTTCTCTGGCGGGAGCGGCGGTAACAGCAGCGTCCACGGGGGAAGGGTGCACACTTTCAAAGTTGGTTTTAAATGATTCTTCCAAAGTGTTCTCTGGCATAGAGGGATTCTGGACAGCCTGCCGGTGTTTAAAATGGATCCATTTTAAACACCGGCAGGCTGTCCAGAATCCCTCTATGCCAGAGAACACTTTGGAAGAATCATTTAAAACCAACTTTGAAAGTGTGCACCCTTCCCCCGTGGACGCTGCTGTTACCGCCGCTCCCGCCAGAGAACTTCGGTACTAACCATTTAAGATCTAGCCGCACTGAGGCTTCAACGTACGGCTGTGGTGAGCAATAATCATTGGCGGTGGGGTGAGAAAGGGGACACTAGCTGCTGTGCGGCAGGCACATTGTGAACATTTGCAGTTCCTACAAAGTATATTGTTCTGGCTAGTGGATACAAAGTAACAACGGATATCACTTTAAAAATAACCAGCTTTTCACCGGGGAGTTACAAAAATAGCACTTAGTGTGCTTAAAGAAAATCCTTATTGGAGCTCCAGCGGTATATGGTTATCTGGACGGTAATAGTCACAGTTTCTGGACTTCTTTGCACTGCAGATTTGGTGTGTTTTAAGGTTTTATTATGTCATGCATTATTAAGAAAATTGAATACTAAATAAAAAATATTTACAATTTTTAATCAAATAGATTATATATATGCGCTTCCTTGTAATATACATATTCTTATATGGTATATGTTTTTAGAAATTAATACTCTGTAAGGAGGAGGATGTACACAGTGAAAGTGGTGAGGAATCGGAGGATGAGGATGAGGTCGACATCTTGCCTCTGTAGAGACAGTTTGTGCAAGGAGAGATTGATAGCTTCTTTTTTTGGTGGGGGCCCAAATAAACCAGTCATTTCAGCCACAATCGTGTGGCAGACCCTGTCACTGAAATGATTGGTTTGTTACAGTGTGCATGTCCTGTTTATACAACATAAGGGTGGGTGGGAGGGCCCAAGGACAATGCCATCTTGCACCTTTTTTTTTTCTTATCATCATGTGCTGTTTGAGGACTATTTTTTTAAAGTACCATCCTGTCTGACACTTCCGTATATGTCCAGTGGTACTGCCAGTTAATTCCAGTGATTTGGACGTATTATTCCAGTGATTTTGATATTTAATTCCAGTGATTTGGACGTATAATTCCAGTGATTTGGACGTATAAGTCCAGTGATTTGGCAGTATAATTCCAGTGATTTTGCCATTTAATTCCAGTGATTTGGACACATAATTCCAGTGATTTGAACGTATAATTCCAGTGGGAATTGTTTGTGTCGCTTTGCTTAGTCATACAGCTACCTCATTGCACCTCTTCGACATCTTTGCATGAGGTGATGTTTGGGCCCTAGTTTTTGAAAAGTCCCATCCTGTCTGACACTGCCGTATGAGTCCAGGGGTACTGCTGTATTAGTCCTGGTGTACTGTCGTATAAGTCCACCAATTGCAGAATTTTTTAAAAATGACAGGGGTGTGCTGGAGATGCTGTGAGTGGACCGAACAACTGCGGCCCACTCTCAGCATTCAGCCACTGCGTGACACTACTAGATGGGCCAGGTGGTTGTGTCGCTTAGCTTAGTCATACAGCAACCTAGGTGCACCTTTTTTTCTTCTTTGCATCATGTGCTGTTTGGGGCCTTTTTTTTAATATCTGCCCACCTGTCTGCCACTGCAGTGCCACTCCTAGATGGGCTAATTGTTTGTGTGGCTTGGCTTAGTCATACAGCTACCTCATTTCATCTCTTCTACATTTTTGCATGAAGTGCTGTTTGGGGCCTAGTTTTTGAAAAGTCCCATCCTGTTGGACACTGCAGTGCCACTCCTAGATGGGCCAGGTGTTTGTGCCGCACACTTATGTCGCTTGGCTTAGTCATACAGCAGCCTCGGTGCACCTCTTTTTCTTCTTTGCATCATGTGCTGTTTGGGGACAAGTTTTTGAATAGTGCCATCTTGTCTGCAACTGCAGTGCCACTCCTAGATGGGCCAGGTGTTTGTGCCGCACACTTGTGTCGCTTAGCTTAGTCATACAGCCATCTTGGTGCAACTTTTAGACCTAAAAACAATACTGTGAGGTGTGAGTTGTTCAGTATAGACTGGAAATTAGTGGAAATGAATGTTATTGAGGTTAATAGTACTGTAGGAGCAAAATTACCAACAAATTCTGTGATCTTAGCTGTTTTTATGTTTTTTTCAAAAATCATCCAGATCCAATACCAAAACACGAAAGGGTGGTTTTGGCAAAACCAAACCAAAACCAAAACACGAAAGTGGAATTATAACCAAAACCAAAACACAAAACACGAATAGTGCCAGCCGCACATCTCTAGTTTTTTTCAGTTGTGGTTTTATGTATTATGGAGTCAATGTTTTAGTAATAAAATTCATTACACTACACTGGACTTTTTGTGCTCTCTCTTCTTGTTTTTTATTCCATTATTGTGTGATAGGGGTTGGCTATCCCCTTTTATTTAGAGGGCAACATTAAGTCGGAGATCCAATACTTCAGGATTATTTTAGACGCCACTCTCCATTCTATTTTCGCTAGTGAAAAATGAGAGTGATTGTAGATTTAAGAGACAGCCAGGATAAGTGTAGGGGGTATGGGCTACTACTTAATGACAGGGAGGTGAGTGCAGGGGTCTGGCGCCGTCTCTTCCATTGAGCTTTTTTTCAGAGACCCAATGCTAGCCCCTATGCTAGCAACCCTGATACAAAATGGGGTGAGGAGGGCGCCAAATTCCTGCCTTGCCCCGGGTGACAAAAATCCTAGTTTTGGCCCTAGTGTAATGAACACATATAAAAAAAAAAAAAAACATGAAAAGAGAAGGGTGATGAGTTTATTGTGAGAACATTTAAACAAAGGTAAATTGTATAATTGCATATTGTTTGCTTTGCATATAACTTGCTCCAAGCAACATGGGTACTTATTGGGCCTTATTGTCAGCAAGCCAAAAAAGTTAGCAATTGGGCAAAACCATGTGCACTGCAGGTGGGGCAGATGTAACATGTGCAGATAGAGTTAGATTTGGGTGGGGTGTGTTCAAACTGAAATCTAAATTGCAGTGTAAAAATTAAGCAGACAGTATTTACCCTGCACAGAAACAATATAACCCACTGAAATCTAACTCTCTCTGCACATGTTACATCTGCCCCACATGCAGTGCATCATGGTTATGCCAAATTGCAAACATTTTTGGTTTGCTGACAAACCTGAATTACCCCTAGTATCTGCACTTTTCTGCCATATACTGTAATGTGCATGAGCTATGTACTGTGTTTTTCAGCATCGTTTGTACTCACTGTGATGCCACACTTACTATGTAATACGTGTTTATTTTTACAATGTCTGCTCAAATATCTGGTTAATATTCTGCTCTGTATACTGTAGGATACTCATTAGGTATGGTTTAGTTAGTAACACATTCACTCACAAACTAAAGTCACTCAGTTTTTTGGGGAAAACGGAGGGGGGGGGGGGGTGAGCGCATTTTATAATGAGTGTAAGGTGTGGTGCACATGGGCACATCCTGCACACTCTGCACCCATACATTATACTTAGTAGAAGGGGGCACACAAAGACTGTACAGAAACATGACCCTCCTCTCTTAAACCGCCCCTGGTAGGGTGTTTAAAGATACATAAGAGATGTGAAAGGCAAGAGGGGCAGTTCCCTGTTTAGAGTATAGAAAGGGAACTGCAGCACTCCCCTCCTCAAACAAGCTAATGTTAATGCAGGGTGTGTGGACACATTAGTCTTAATTATTCACTGAACCCAGGGTTCAGGGGGACCCACATGGAACACCCTGCGCTCATACAATCCTGTATCATCCAGCACTGTAGATCAGCATTCATCATTGGGAAAATGGAGATTTGCACATGTGCAGTAGAGAAGTCTCCGAGAACATTACGTGGACACCATACTCCATGTACAATAGAGATGTGTGGTTCTGTTTTTTAAAAAATCAGGACTCACCTGAATTTAGGGAATACGAGTCAAACTGAGTTCCAGTTCAGATCTCTTGGGATTATGAGTCAAACTAAGTGGTCTATTCATGAAGCAGTGAAAAGCGTGGAGAAGTGAGCCAGTGGAGAAGTTGCCCATGGCAACCAATCATCTGCTCCGTACAATTGTATAGTATGCAAATTATAAATGTTACATCAATGCTGATTGGTTGCCATGGGCAGCTTCTCCACTGACACACTTCACACTTTTCACTGCTTCATGAATAGACCCATAAGTCCCAGATTTGGATCTTCCCATAGTGTTGAATCTTGGACTTTAAATCATAATTCATTTTTTAAATTTAATTTTGCAATTTTTTAAGATGCCATGTCGGTGGTAAAAATTGACTGGAAATGACTGGAAATTAATGTTATTTTGTTAATAATACTACACAGTAGTAAATTCCCCATTAGGCACATGAGGAACCTGCCTAGGGGTGCCACTTACTGGGGGCAGCACTTGGACACTAGTTTTATTATTGTCAGTCTAAAATGTCCAGTTACTACAAAATGTTTCCACTGTACTGTACCGTTTGGCATCATGAGCTGGGTGCAAACAAGTAGGACGTGTACTGTACAGACTTCCTCTGTAAGTTGAGCTAATTGGTAAATATGCATATAAAATTAAACATAAAATAAAATGTCATAGCTCATGGCTTGTTTTATTATTATGTTTTATTAAACTATCAATCACCAAATAATGAATACTTATAAGCAAACAATGAAAACAGTAAAATTGGGGGTCGCCATTACTGTTGTGTCTAGGGGTGAACTGACCCCTAAATCCACCCCTGATACTACAGGAACAAAAGCAGTTCCATGATTTCCGCTATTTTTAAAAATATTCAGACAAACCAAATCCAAACCAAAACACTAAGGGTGGTTTTGCCAAAATCAAAACATCTCACAGTTGACTCTTATGTATGCCAATTCAGTAATCAAAATGATAACTTAGGGTTATAGTTAAGACACAGCAGGTTTTCAAAGCTTATTCTTGATGGTCTTGACCCCTGAATCTAAAACAGCAATAGTTATAAATTCTATGTTTTGTATTCCTTGCTATTGATGTTTGACATCCAGCGGTCAGTTATCAGCAGCTTTCAAAACTCGCTGTTTAGTAAATATACCTCTTCAGTATGTTCTTCTTGGGTCTTTTAACTTAATAGTTGATTAATCACCAATGAGTTCCAACCATAATGCTTAGCAACTACTACCACCAGCATAGGCAAGTGCAGGGGGTGGGGGATTCCAGTTGCCCAGAAAACCACCTTCCTCACAGTCTATGCAGCAACCTCTACATCTCTACATAGTATAAAATTAAGTCTATTGTAGGCATCTGTCTGTTTGTTCCGGCTACTCTCGAGAACCTCTGGATTGATTTTGATGTGGTTTTCACAATTCTTTATACAGTAGCATTTGTTTAAGTGTGTGAAACATTAAGCTATGACAAAAGGGAGCTGAGCAATGCCAATTATAGTAATAAGAGTAAATTTGCTGATGCAAATTGAAAAATACATTTGAACCATTAGAGGGTAGTGTTGGATTATTATATTTTCCTGACAAAGCACATTGCGAAATAGCATACAAAATAAATCAATGTTACAGGAAAAGCCACCAACAAAATTAAACTACACTGTGACCTATTCAACTCTTCAAAGTATAAAATAAAGTCCCTGGTAGGTGTCTGTCTGTTTGTTTGTTTGTTTGTTTGGGCTAATCTCGAGACCATTGGATGGATTTAGATGTGATTTTCACAATTCTATAGAGCATTTGTCGAGGAAGGTTTAGCTGTGTGAAAGATTAATCTATGACAAAAGAGAGCCAAGCAGTGATCGTTTTAGTGAAGCAAGTCAAAGAAAAAATGCCCATCCGAGCACTTTCTTGGCTGACGCTGCCTAAATTATCAAAGATATAGCACAATGATAGACTTTAGTTCATAATATATAGAGATTGATACGTATTATTTCTCCAGAAAAATTGACGTAAGCCATGTTTGCTAATAAGAAAATTACGTTTTTCCCTTTTTTCTGTTCCTACAGTATTTCATTTATGTGAAAAACTATTCTTTTTCCTCAAAGTAATCTAATAAGACCTTGGTTAAAAAAGCCTATCACTGTAAATTCAAAATTGTTCATGTGCGAGGTCAGGGTGGGTCGCTAGTGCAGTATAAAAGGCGAAAAGGAGCTGCTGCACATGCCCAGTGGCAGCAGATTTTCCTACCAAGTCTACTGTGTGTGTGTCTGTGGATCTGAGTGCTCAATCATTGCACCAGAGAGAGAATCTGGTAAGTGGCTTACCGTGATCATTGGGCCTGCATATGTCTGAAGTACTATATTACATAAACTGCACATTGTTTGGGTCAGATTGTTGCTTGTTACATGCTAATTATGCATCCTCTATGGGAAGGCGGCAATTGCTCTAAAATCAAACATTTGGAAACCCCCCTCCAGAAATCCTCTGTTTGCCCTGGACAGCTATACCCATGTGTGCTATCAATGACAAAACCTAATATGATTTCCCATAAAAAATAAATAAATATATATATATATATATATATATATATATACATACTGCTTTTACCATAGTATGTGCTGTAGCATTCAATGAGCCACACAGCTACTAAATCTGGACACCTAGACCAATTGAGTCAATAACTTCAAAAAGAGCCAAATGTGAGAAGGAAGGCAAAGCTAAGGATTTTTTTTATGACAAAAATAAATACAATTATTAAGACAAGGAACAGAAAGACAACTCAATTCACATATTTTATTTCTTTACTAAGAAAAAATGACAGATTGAACTAAACTATTTTATACTGGTATTTGTACATATTTTTTGCATTTCCATAAGGCCAAAATAATTCTGTCCTGATTTGTTCTAACAACCAACAAGAGCAAAACATTTTTTTAATATAGTACTACCTGCCAAAATATATTCTTTTTTTTAGCAAGACAGGTTTTATTGAACTTGATGCCAATCGCTGAGTGGAAAACGCTCCTCATTTGCTTTGTATATAGAGATACAGTTCCATAACGGGAAAATATAGTGATTAATTCTGGCTCTAAAAGTATTGCTGATAGATTTAACTGTCTTCCCCAGTGACATCCTGGACAGGACTACCTTGTACGCACACTACAACTGTCACATACCCTGACCTCTCTGCTTCTGCACTGAGTTTATTAGTATTTATTGTGTAGCACGTTGTGATGTTGTCCTTTCGGTTGGCAGAGTAAAAATATGTTTTCAATTATAATTCCAACAAGCTGCATATGGACATGTTATTGCTTTATTATTTGAATTAAATTAAGAATTTGCACAAATAAATAAATACATACATACATACATACATACTGTATATGGTGGTAATTAAAGTGTAGGTGGTAGTATACTAATTTCACTAATAATTATAAAACACACTTGTATAAATAAAGAGCACAAACATGAAATATATACCCCTTTAAATTAATGCTGTTTTCAGCAGCGGATTAATGCCTGAGCAACCCCCTCGGTCACATATTTTACCTTGTGCCATCAAGCAGGTACCTCCTCCTGCACAGCGTCATCTTCCCAGTGATACACAGGAAGATGGTGCAGGTGCACAATTAAGCAAAGATTTGGCACAGTGCCAGAGTCTTTGCTTTCACAGTGCAGTGCCACCTTCCCAAAGATGTCATTGAGAAGCTGGCACCACGGAGGAGGGACTGCTTGCCAAAACCATACAGATGGTGTAATAGTTAGCATTACTGACTCACAGCACTGAGGGCATGGGTTCGATTCCCACCATGGCCCTAACTGTGTGGAGCTTGTATATTCTCCATGCGCTTGTGTGGGTTTCCTCCTAGTGCTCTGGTTTCCTCCCACATTTTAAAAAATATACTGGTAGGTTAATTGGCTCATGACAAAATTAACCCTGGCATGAATGTGTATATGTGTACATGTGGTAGAGAATTTAAATTGGCTAAATTTGCAAAAAATTAGCCTTAGTGGGTGTGTGTACATGTGTTAAGGGGAGACTAGATTGTCCAAGTGGTTCTTATCTGCGGTCAAAATTCTAAGGTAAGTATAATCTGGGTGCAGGGTGTATAGTGTGGGACCCTTCTGGGCACAGGTGTCTGTGTGCACTGCACAACCTGCACCCATTATGAATACACCTTTGGCTGTCTTGTAAATGCCCCTTGTTTGTAAACCACCGGGCATCACCGGTTGCTGGGGAATGACCATCCAAACATCTGTTTCAAATTCCCAGAGAAGCCGCCACCTTGTAAATTTACTCCAAGGTGTTGCTATTGTGGAATTTTGTTTTACTTGTGCTTTGTAGGTCTTTAAAACTTCTTTAAGTAGACCAAGGGGCACATTCAATTAACCGTGGGGTTAACCCCATGGCTAATTAAAGTGCTAGAATGATTCAATCAGTCGGAATTAACCCCAATGTTAATCCCCGAGAATGTACTTTTCCTCACAGCTTCATAGGAAAAATACATCCTCGAGAAAAAGGCACCATCAATGGTTAGCTCATGTGGAAAACCCATTGATTCTGCAGTTTCCACGGTATCAGTGAGTTTCTGTATGTTAACTGCTGATTTTCGGTGCTGGGAAAAGGCTATTTAATTAAATAGCCTCCCTGTGCCACACTGTAATTACCCTTCAATTATCCACAGGGTAAACCATGCAGCTAATTGAGTAAGCCCCAGAATATAAAAAGTTATGTGAAAGTACATAGACTGTCCTTCAAATTTAAAATGTGTCCAACACACCCGGCCCTCTACTAGATGAGTGAAGCCTTGACATTGGTGACTCAGACTGTACATATTCTATACCAGAGAAGTTATTTAATGTAATTTCCAAGTACCCATGTTTAGATGCATGTGTGTGATAGAATACTTGTTTACAAGTCTAGAGCTCATTAAGCCCCTAACAAACACTTTAACTGGCTCTTACTACTTACAATACTGTACTTAACCTCATTTGTTTTTTACAGAAAAGTAATGGTACTTTCAAATGAGCGCAGTGAGTATTAGAGTGCTGCCCAGGTTCAAGAACAAAGAAGATAAACACAAATCTCCAACATTAGATTCAAGAAAAAGAGTGGTGTTGAACCCCTGGCGCACTGTATTACTAGATGCTATTTCTATTGTTGAATAATGGAATGAATATGTTGGTTGTAACAACCAACATATTCATTCCATTATTCAACAATAGAAATAGCATCTAGTAATACAGTGCGCCAGGGGTTCAACACCACTCTTTTTCTTGAATTTCATTTGTTTTTTTATCAAGAAATGCTCTCATCCTCTATTTTCTATTCATAGAATTCTGCTGCCACTTTCCAACAGTCTCCTCTCCACCCCTCCTTTCTTTATTGTATTTATTTGTCTTGTTATGAAAATTAATTAGAGATTATACAGAAAAAGGAATCCAAGTTAGTGACACCAGCCGGCTTACTCACCTTTGGTCACTTTTAGTGAACCAGTAAATCTGTCAGTAGGATTCGGAGTCAGTTTATCCCATTTACTAATGTGCTGCTATCTCATCTACACATTCTTAACCTGTATTAAAATGTAATGTTGTTTACTTCTTCTAACATGCATCTGTTAAATTATTATTTTACACTAAAAGGTTATTAAACCATAGAAAGCATAAATACACAGTTTCACTTCAGTATAAGAATGTTATTACCTTATCCTTAATTTAATCACCAAAGTAATTTATCTCTTGAGAGTCTAATTTTCTTCCAAGTGCAATTATATTTCACAGTATGCATGTTGATTAGGCAGAAACACAGAAATAATTCATTAGAATATTACAAAAATAATTAATCATCAATATAGATGGGGAAAAAAGAAATTACAATTCTCCCTGTTCTATTAAATAATTAAGCACTTTAATTCTGAAATTAAGTATGTTTAAATGGAAAGCATAGAGTAATCTGTCATACAGTGTATATATATACACGTAATGACCCTGGATCACTTTCTGAAGGGCTTGTTGGACTTACACGAGGCATGATGTCATTCTGATTCCTGTTTATTTAGCGGGAACTGTGGGTGGCAATACTGTAAGTACTGGAATTAGTGGTGCACAGTAGGCAGCTTTTACTAATAATGTACATGGCGCATTAACCTGTAACAAATCAATTTAATTTTGCAAATGCTAACTTGACCACATTAATCAAAACTAAGAGCCTAATTCAGACCTGATCGCAGCAGCAAATTTGCTTTCTAATGGGCAAAACTATGTGCACTGCAGGGGAGGGCAGATATAACGTGCAGAGAGAGTTAGATTTGGGTGGGTTATATTATTTCTGTGCAGGGTAAATAATGTCTGCTTTATTTTTACACTGCAATTTAGATTTCAGTTTTAACACACCCCACCCAAATCTAACTCTCTCTGCTGCGATCAGTTCTGAATTAGGCCCTAAGTGCTAGTCTGCATCTTTGAATTTTTAAATAATCAAACTCAAGTATACTTATATGTTTACTGAAGAAATATGGGTACCCGGAAGCAACCAAAGCTAAAATAAAATAATAATTCCTCACAAAAAAATCGAGAATAAAAAAAGAATATGTGAGAATCTGGGCATTTGTAAGCTACAGTAGTCCCTGGACCAAGAGGGAGACTTTGGTCCTTAGCGAATGTCACAGAGAATTTCTACAATCAGGAAAGTAGTAACTATTGCCTGGATTAAGTTCTTTACAAACAAAGGGACTTTAGTACATTTTCATATCTCTGTGAGAATTATTTCTAGTACAGCGTTGCTGGAGTGTCTTATGGAAGCTAAGTACTGTATCCTTCTCTACTTGCCTGGCATGGTTGCATCAGATGCGACCACTCCAGGCTGGGCTTTCCCTGACATGGTTGTATCTGAGGACCAGTCAGAAATGCCCACTGTGCAGCTGCTGGAAACTAATCTTCCAGCAGCCACCAGTCTTGTGGGACCTCCAGAAAACTGCCACAGAGAAAAGGCTGAGATGTATACAACTATGTGTTGATGATAAATTCACAATGATGCATATGCAGCTTTTGACACAGACTCAGATTGCTAAAAATTGATAGATGAGGATACATTTGTACTTGCATCTATTCGCTTCAATGGGACCCAGCAGCAAAGCAAACGATGGTCCCACTACAGTAAGCTGGTATATACAGCAACAACATAGCAGAACACATACGTGTCTATATCAGAAATATGTTTGCAAAAAAAAAAACAGTTACTGTAGGTGCAACACATGAAATTCCTGTTATAGTCCCATTGTTCTGTTATTTATATTTAGAATACTGAAATCACAGAGTTGCTTTTGTGGAGGAACCTGGAAGATGAGAAGCACTGAGGCCTACCTGTGTCCGCCATCACCGAGGACAACATTGCTGATGTGTGGGTCATAGATGAAGTAAATGCCAGGGTGACCATGGCCTAGTTAGAGAAGGAGACAGACATTTCATTGGGATCCATCTGCTTGACACTCAACAAAAGGCTAGACCTGGTCAAGGTTTCTGCATGTTGAATGCCCCATCAGCTGACTCAAAAGCAGAAGGCGGATTGAATGACTTGGTACTGCAACATGATGGTCAGGTTTGATGGCACTCACTCAAATGCTGTCTGGGAGATCATCAGTGGTAATGAATCCTGGATCTACAGTTTCGAGACCAAAAACAATCAGCCCAGTGGACTTCAGTTGGAGGTGCGCTGCCACAGATGTTTCAAAGTGAGAGCAGCATGGCCAAGTAGATGGTGGCTGTATTTGTGGCCAAGACTGGTCACATAGGTATTGTACCACTCGTGCAGCAGCGCACCATCACTGGGAACTGCTACGCCAACCAATGTCTGCCGCAAGTGCCGAAAGCCATTTCCAGGCGCCGTCCAAGAACTTGCATTCATGGTGTCCTTCTCCATCACGACAATGCACTTGCCCAAAAGTGGAAACTGGTACATTTTCTGGACCGTGAACACTTACAGGAGCTTGGTCATCCACCCTACAGTCAAGATCTGGCTCCCTGCGACTTCTTTGTGTTCCCGCAAATCAAGCGCAAGGTTTGTGTGAACATACAAGATGCAGTGGAGACCTTCATCCAGTGTGTAGAAAGACATACCTACTTGGGACTGGTCCAGTTGCTTCACCAAGTGGTTTGACCGCATGCAACTTTGCATAGACTATTTTGAAAAAATATAATGTTCACATTGTCTGTAAACATAATACTTTTTGTGCATCCAGAGCTTATTGTACATCCCTCGTACTAAGCTTTGGAGAGAGATAAAGTGGAAAGAGATAAACTACCAAGTAATCAGCTCCTGTTATCATTCTAACATAGCCTGTAACATGGCAGTTAGGACCTGATTGGCTGACACTTTACCTCTCTCCACTTTATTACTCTCCAAGGCTTACTACATTTCCTCCTGTATGTTCTATTGCCAGAGCAAGTACTGTGAGAGCCAGCTCTAACATGTATCTGTTTGCAAGCGTCCAGCAATACCCTGTCCAAAAATTTTTACAAAAATAGAAAACAAAGCAGCCTTGCTCACGACAGCTAAGAGTCCAAGTTAAGTGAATAACAGTAGCCTGGGATGGATTTTGAATTTCAATCAATCCACTCTAGAGCAACATGCATCTATCAGCAGTTTAATATTTAATTTACAAAATCAATTTGTTTTCGATTTTATTGGAATACGGTGTACTTGCCGGTGACTTTACAGGACAAGACAGAACACTTCGTCTGTGTGACTGCTGATTTAATTGCTGCTTTTCACTGGCTTTGATCTTTAAACCAATTTCAAAAACAGATTTCAGGTTAATCTTATTAACTTCACTTGGCTAGAGATGGATGAAAAATATAAATGTGAAGGAGCAAATATAGATATTTTTAATCATTTCTAGATACGGATTTTCTGTATTTTAAAGATATATTTATATATGTTTTTTTAAAGCTCTGTTGTTTATCTGAATATGATAAAAAAAATATATATTTTGAACATCCTAAGATTTGCTGTTCCTTCCAGTCTGACTCTTGATATCTGTTTAAATTACTTATAGCAATAGGTTGTTTCAGTGACTGATGGCAAGAGCTTGGTACATGCCCAGCTAGGGTGAAAAGGTAATGCATGGATGACATGGTAATAAAGCAATACATTTTTGTCAGCCCGGACAGCGTGGCATTTTCTACTTCCTAAATCAAAACATGGCAAAGCAAATACCTTTCCTGTAGATAACAAGATGGAATTAGAATTATCCAGACTGCGGAGTCCTTGCTCTTATCTATACAAGCGAAATACACTGGTATACCATTTGCGACCTAGCAATTCCACAGGCCTCTGCATCCCATATCACTCCAACCTAAGCTAACAATCTTGAAGAAATGGTATTGTTCTCTCCACTGCTTTCATCTAATCTGCCCATGTTCACAAAAGCTAAGTGTGAAATCCTGCAAGGCCCATGAAACAACTTGTTTTCCTGAGTTATATCATGTTAAATCCAGATTTGTGCTCGGCCAGGTGTATAAAATATTATTTTCTGCTTGGATTTTATTTTAAAAAAACAACAGAAAGGTGATTACTGTAATTAGATTTACTGTATGCATACTAGATTGATTTTTGGGGTTTTATTCATGAAATGTTTCACGTAAAGAAAAGACATCAAACAACCTTGCAATTTATCATCCTATATTTCCCATATCTCCCTCCTAAATCATCACTGAAACAAATAGAACATACAGCTCTTGAATTTTAGTGACAAAGGTCACAGCTTTAATAATTAAGATGGTGGAAAAGATATGCATGAGGCAATCAGAGGTAGAATACAAAAAACTAGGGGGCGGCTGTCTGCCTAGGTCACACTCATGTTCGGGAGAACACACCATCTCATCTCTTGGCTCAGTACGGGACCGCCATATGGGTTATGTCAGGGCCCCCACGTGGGTAAATATAAAACCACAGCCATACAAAAAAGAGTGATGCTCCCAGCAACCTATTGTGCCATCTATGGCTATTGGCTGCAGTGCTTTACCACCTGCAGTGCCCGCATAGCCAGATTAAGTCATAGTCAGTCCCCACCCACCAGCCACAGCACACTGACATCACTAGCTCTCCCTCTTGTGTAGCAGCAGAATCAGAGAGCTAGAATGCGAGAAGGACAGTATGCAGTGCAGGCAGAGACGTAGGAGTATCAGGTTTCTTGACCTAACGATGGAGCTTTACAAAAAAAATTAGATGTTTTTTTTTTTTTGGGGGGGGGAGCTGTAAGTGACCCTGGGATCCAAGCACCTCCTCCTCTTTGTGTTAAAATACTTTTCTTATCAATTAAACAGTTCAACACAGGTGATGTCAATCACATATTGAAAGGGGAGTCCAGGAGCAGAGAATGTTGTCCCTCCTGAATGGGTCACATTGGGAGGGTTCCCCCAAGGCTTAATCCAGCCTGTCTGCTATGTAACACACCATAATTTGGTGATGGGCAGATGCCAAGAGACAGACTGTTTTTACACTTTTTCACATGAAGCAGTGAAAAGTGGAGAAGTAAAGCCAGTGCAGAAATTGCCCATGACAGCCAATCAGCATTGAAGTAACATTTATAATAATCATCATATAAAATGATACAGCGCAGCTGATTGGTTGCCATGGGTAACTTCACCACTGGCTCGCTTCTCCACTCTTTTAAATGCTTCATGAATAGAACCCTTTATAATTCCTTACAAAACCTCTCAAGTCAAAACACCCCATAGTATCCTGTTGGCTCGTGCAAGTAGCAGTTATCCACTTCTCCACCAACACTGACCTAGACAACTAAAGATGAAAGCTTCCACAGCAGAAGCATGTACTGTAGATTTTTAGCTGTAGAACTACAAAAGCTAGCAGGGTCTTCTGGGACATGTAGTTTCATAATTTCTGGAGCTGTTCAACGTTAGGAACTACATCATAATCATGTGCCATGGTTTCATTAGCCTATACACTGTCTGAGGGGCTAGTCTAGCACCACCTCAGTGTGTGACTAGCATCATCTTGGAGGGCAGGGGCATTTTTAGAAGTTACCTTTTTCTGATTTCCCTCAGTAGTTACAGTGAAATTATTAGTGCCCACATTCAACTTTAAATTAGTGGCCCAAGCCCCAACCACATTGCATAAAGAGTCCTCCCTTCATGTAAATGTAAGAGCCATTGCTCTATTTAGCAATAAACTGCCTGCAGCTTATCCACCCGCTCCTGTAGCCATTAATACCCCTGTATTTATTGCTCTGGCATTAACAATTTCCCTTCATCACTGTAGCCGACCCTCCTGTTGCATAAACCATCCACTCTTGTAGTCATCACCCCCCTGTAGAGCTTTATCCACCCCATTCTGTAGCCCTTGATCTCCACTGTAGCATTTCACCCTGTAGCCACTGACTCCCCTGTAGCATTATCCTCAGAATCATGTACGGGAGCCATTGGTCCTCCTTGTAGCTGTGCAATGCTTTTGTACTTGTGCAGGGGATGGACGGACTGACTGACATGCGGGGCAGACTAGCCCTGTGCTGGGCATCCCCCCGCATGTCAGGGAAGATGATCGTAGCTGTGCTAAATTTAGCACAGCTACGATCAACTCGGAATGACCCCCATTGAGCCATCACAAATAAAAAGGTTTCACTATCTCACTCTTACTAAAAAAATTCCATAATTCGGAATATTCCGTATTTTGGAATATTTGGATATGGGATACTCAACCTGTATATACACAAATCTGAAAAATATTTCAAGAAAGGTAAATCTGAATGTTTTATAACCTTAATAAAAACCACAGAGAGAAGCGCTGTCACTAAAGTATTAATATATTTTATTAAAAATGACCTTATTCATATATAAAAATTATGAGAAAACCTAAACATCCTGTGACTTTAAAAAATCTTTTAGCAGCAACACATCAAAACATGTAACAATTTGTATTCCTCACTAAGGTCTCCTTTGGAACAATGTATCAATCTACCCTTTATATAATGTATAGTAACTCTTGTGATTAACAGGAATTCCTTAGAGTAAGCTCCACGCGTGGGCTGATTGAAACACTTGAAACCATATATTGGTAGAGGGTTTAAAAGTTCATCCGTGATGTATATAGGGATTATTCACATTGATGTCATCCGCTCCATTATTTGTGAAATCCCTATTTAGCTCTTATTTCTCAATAATGCCGTCCAGAATTGATCAGCTTTTCTTATGAAGCTTATAATTGCACAATAACAGATTAAGCATGTGACGCTATTTTGGAGTCTGTTATTATACTTAACCCAACTTATGCAATGGGCAACAATTGTGTTATGTCTGTAGGGCGCCGGCTGCCCGCTCTGGGACACACTTTCCATCAAGCTTCACCTGGAGCATACTGCTAGCTGTCATAAGCTGAATCTCCGTTTGGTGCGGTGAGCCAAATGCCGAACAGATGCTGGGTGAGGCGCTGAGCGGCGGATGCTGTCGGGGACGTGCTGCAGAAATCAGTCTCTGTTCGTGATGGTTAGCTGGATGCCATGCAGAATGTCGGGCAATGTAATCAGACGGATTGCTTGACGCGTTTCTCAGCCTCAATCCTGGGGCTGAGGAAACGCGTCAAGCAATCCGTCTGATTACATTGCCCGACATTCTGCATGGCATCCAGCTAACCATCACGAACAGAGACTGATTTCTGCAGCACGTCCCCGACAGCATCCGCCGCTCAGCGCCTCACCCAGCATCTGTTCGGCATTTGGCTCACCGCACCAAACGGAGATTCAGCTTATGACAGCAGTATGCTCCAGGTGAAGCTTGATGGAAAGTGTGTCCCAGAGCGGGCAGCCGGCGCCCTACAGACATAACACAATTGTTGCCCATTGCATAAGTTGGGTTAAGTATAATAACAGACTCCAAAATAGCGTCACATGCTTAATCTGTTATTGTGCAATTATAAGCTTCATAAGAAAAGCTGATCAATTCTGGACGGCATTATTGAGAAATAAGAGCTAAATAGGGATTTCACAAATAATGGAGCGGATGACATCAATGTGAATAATCCCTATATACATCACGGATGAACTTTTAAACCCTCTACCAATATATGGTTTCAAGTGTTTCAATCAGCCCACGCGTGGAGCTTACTCTAAGGAATTCCTGTTAATCACAAGAGTTACTATACATTATATAAAGGGTAGATTGATACATTGTTCCAAAGGAGACCTTAGTGAGGAATACAAATTGTTACATGTTTTGATGTGTTGCTGCTAAAAGATTTTTTAAAGTCACAGGATGTTTAGGTTTTCTCATAATTTTTATATATGAATAAGGTCATTTTTAATAAAATATATTAATACTTTAGTGACAGCGCTTCTCTCTGTGGTTTTTATTAATTTTTGTTTTTTGAGGCTCAGCACCTCAAATAAGTGAAGCTGCAGTCAGTATTAATATCATCAGTGTCTCATAGCCAGTACACCAGCGCCTACTTATATTTCTTTGTAGTTTTATAACCTTAACAGGTTTTAGTAAAGAAATTAATATTTTTTAAGATTTATTTAAACAAACTGAACTATGTTGCAAAATATTATTTTATCAAAAAGAATAAAAAAATAAACTCTTCTCCTGCCTGGAATGGCCACATTTGGATGCTCTGGGCAGTTCTACGCTCCCCAGTGCCAGCAGCCTTGCCCCCTCTGCATGGCATCATGACATCATATGTTCTGTAGTCAGTGATGGCACAGTGGGGCAGATGTATTAACCTGGAGAAGGCATAAGGAAGTGAAAACCAGTGATAAGTGCAAGGTGAAAAACGCACCAGCAAATCAGCTCCTAACTGTTCATTTACATATTGGAGCTGATTGGCTGGTACGTTTTTCACCTTGCATTTATCACTGGTTTATCACTTCCTTATGCCTTCTCCAGGTTAATACATCTGCCCCATTGTGTGAAATCGCCCTGTTCCAGCACTGTACTTCCTATTGTCAGAGGTGCTTTAAGAGAGAAGGGTGCCCATGTGCTGAGTCCCTTCCTCTCCGGCGGTACAGTAGACTCTGTCATGTGCGAATCTCCGGGAACATGGTGCCTGCACCGTGTTCCTCAGGACATCTGTATTGCACATGTGTGAATCAACGGAAAATGGCCGCAGCAGCCATTTTCCCAGCGTTCTGCAGCCATCGCCAGGCCGACAGAGTGGTAAGTATAATTAAGTGGGTACAGGGTGCGTGGTATGTGGGCCCTCCTTGGACCCAGGGGCCCCATGTGCACTGTACACCTTGCACCCATTATTGATTCACTAGTGCCTATTGTATTATCATCAGAATTGTCTGGAATAAAACAACTGATTTAGCCGCTAGTCTGTTAACCTACACATATATAGAACAGATCACACTGGAAAATACTTAAGACATTACTTTAATAAATTGCGTGCTAAAGCGAAGACATGTCAATTGTGCATGTAATGAAAAATAACTGTCATTATTCAGTAAGATGTATGACAGAAATATAAGAAATGACTCCTGAAGATTTTCCACATTCAGGTATATATAATTATTTTATACATACAAAATTAATGATGGGCCTTCAGGAACAACTCAACATTAAACTGATTAATGAAGCCACAAGCCATATGTTTCTTCATGTCACAGAGCTGGTATAAAAGGTGATTTCTTCATCCATAGCAATATACACATCAGTACAGCAGGAATCTAAATTCTACTGTTTTGGGGTGGGGACTGCAATTTTATATACACATCAGTACAGCAGGAATCTAAATTCTACTGTTTTGGGGTGGGGACTGCAATTTTTTCACAGAGAATGTCACCATGAATATAATGTGTTATTAGCAGAGGACTACATGTAATTGGCCTGCCAAGCTTCTTCACTAAGGAAAGCAAAAATCAATGCTTTGCTCAGGCTCAGGTTCCAGATACATATTAACATTTTATTTTTTTTATATAAAGTATTGACTCTAAAGCATTAAAGTTTAAGCATGGAGATAACTTGAACCACAGAAAAAAATCAACAGAGGTAAATTATATATATATATATATATATATATACATATACTGTAAATGAGAGAGAGGGCGAGAGAGAGAGAGCGAGAGAGGGAGAGAAAGAGATAGAGGGGGAGAGAAAAAAAAGAGAGGTGAGTGGTTCGGATTTACTCAGTTATGTTCGGATCTCAAAAACAGCATCTCATTGGCTATCCGTTGTCCCATGTTTTTGATAGCCAATAAGGTAAGTCCGAAGTTGCACTAGATTGGTAAAAGAAAAAATCTAAATCTGAACTGATCATCTCTAAGATAGATAGATAGATAGATAGATAGATAGATAGATAGATAGATAGATAGATAGATAGATAGATAGAATAGTAATATCCTAGCACTTATACCTTTTGGGTTAAGGGTTCCCTGGTGTCCTGTTCAGCACAGATGATCTGTGCAGGTTCACAAGTCTCACACAATAAGCAGCACTCCAGGTCTTTACATTTCCAATATATACAGTATTTAGAAAAATACATCAAATTAGTATCACATAATATTTAAAATATTCCAACAATTCAGTGCTAGTAGCGCACTGTCATCAGAATGATATGTGTGAGAACAGGAACATTTCTTCTCTTTTACACATCACCCTGATGACAATGCTCTAATAGCCTGAAACGTGTAACTGTATGAAATTTGATTTGATGCTAATTTCATGTATTTTTAACAATAATCAAGTCACTCATAGACTTTGTCTAGTGTTCCTCCAAGATCTTCAGAAAGAGTGACAAACTACACCTGGATATCTGGGGTCTGCTCTGTCCACAAACTAACAGCGTCACCATTAGCTTGAATAAGTGTGTTGATAATACAATCACTTGGTCAAGTCTCATTATTTACATCACTCATGCAATAACATATCAAAGCACCCCATCTTTACCTACACCCCTTTAAAACAAGATGTAATGTGAGTAACCTCACTAGAGGGGGCAGATCAATATTATAAAGTGTCAACCATAAACAATATAACATCAATTAAATCACTATTATTCCCACATAATATAATAAAACATTATTTAATAATAAAACTACTGCAATTGCATATACATAATCCCTTATATGACAATTATAGACTCCAAAGACTGTCCTGGCGTAACTCCACATAGAGTATGTATAAAACACTCACACTAAAGCTGGCCATACATCAGGGGGATATCGTTCCAAACAGCCAACTAGTTGGCTGGTTGGAACGATAATCTAGCAGTGTGTGGGAGCAAACGATTATCAGCCGTTTGCTCCCACACGCTAAAAAACGGCCAGAAACGGTCTGACCAACTGGTTGGGAAAATCAAACCTGTTTGATTTTCCCAGAGCCGGCCTTAGCTATAGGCAGGCTAGGCATTTGCCTAGGGCATCCAAGCATGTCTAGGGGCATCCAAGCATGTCCCTGCAGTATCTCATGCTGGGAGGGACAGTCTGCAAACTAACTGTTACTTTCCAAATGTATTCAATCAGTACTTGTATACACTGCTGTTTACATTTATTAAAAAAAAAATGCACACTCTCCCTTAAAGTTCTTAAAACTCCCTCTGACATGCTTGAATGCCCCTGACTTGTGAGAACTCAGACAGACAGCAGAAGCCCAGTAACTGCAATTCCTGGACCTGTGACATTTTCACTGACTATATAAGGTTATTACTGGATGGCTTCTTATGATAACACATGTGTATTTTGGAAGACTGCTTCACATAAATGTGACATCACCTATACTGCTTGTGCACATGGGGGAGGTGGACCCTGCCATCCTGTGTCCCTTATCCCTGTGCAAACCCCAGGTGTCTGCAGGGACATACTGTAACATGGGCAGTGTTCTACTCACACTTTATTTCCTAGTCAGTCCATGCCGTAAAATTCCCCTGCCATTATGGCATACCCTGTGAGGTCACATCCCTTGTATGGGTGCCCCTTTAACGGGTGTGAGCGCAAGCACGCAACCACTCTGCTACCCCCATCTCACAAAACGCAGTCATGGATCCAGGGAGCTGCATGGGCGCACACACTGACTGCAAGCAAAAGTAAGTTATATAAAAAAAAGCTACTAGCATTACTAATGTGGGGCATATGTGTAAGGTGCATTGCTATGTGGAATTATGTGTATTATGGGCATCACTGTGTGCCATTATGTAGGGTTGATCTGGCCCACAGTGTACCCCCCCCCGGTGGGCCCCACTGCCTAAGTGTGGCTGGGTCAGATGCAGAACCAGCGGCGGTGCTAGGGGGCACCAGACAAAATTTTGCCTAGGGCATCAAATTGGCTAGGGCCGGCTCTGGATTTTCCCCAACTAATCGTTCAGGTGTAGGGGAAACTGTCCCCCCAACTGAACGATAAGTAGGCGGACACTGACCAGCAGTGTCCGCCTGCTTCTGTCACCCTCATTGCCGGCTGGGCTGACTTCCCGGCAGCGGTACCGTGGAACAGGTTCAGGGGTCACACCGGGACCCCAGCATTGTCACCCCACCCGCGGTCACTACGCCCCCCCCCCCCCCCACACACACACAGCCTTGGAGTTTGTATATCAGGGAGACTGGGGTGCATGTGAGGATGGTGGGTCTGCACCTTACCATATGGCTGCTGCACATATACTCGGGATCTCTAGACGTGAGGGTGCCGCTGATGTTTAGTCACCGCTCCCTGCTCAGGGGTCACACCGGGATCTCATCGGTAGTGGCGGCAGGCAGCGGCTGGGGTCAAGGCAGGCACTGGCGGGAGCTGCGGGACTGTGGCAGTGAGGCAGCTGCGGACGAGGCAGGCACCAGGAACTGCGGGTCCTCAGCAGCGGTAGCAGCATTCCTACATACTGTATGTGAGTACAGTACATATATACTATATATAGAGCATCTGTGGCTCAGTTTATCAATGACTGACTTTGGGTGGAAAGTCCCAGGAGTGCTGCCAGCAGTATTGATATTGATATATATATATATATACTTTATTTATATATGTCTAATATACTATATATAGTGCGTGTGTGTGTGTGTGTGTGTGTGTGTGTGTGTGTGTGTATATATATATATATATATATACACATACACACATTATATATGGATAGATATATATATATATATATATATATATACACACACACACACACACACACACAGTTTTAATTCTTTATTTTATCAACTTTAGCAAAATATTAAAAACAAGAATGGTGAAAGATAAGAAATTGTGATTAAAAATGTATTTGCTGCGCACTATCACTGTATTTTTCCGTCAATAAATTTGCTGTGATCAGCCAAATGTTGCGTCTGCGTGTTCAATTTCTATTAGTTCCTATGGGCTGTCAGAATTTGCCCCTTGGTTGTCTCCTGCTTGTCAAAGAACCAGTTTCATGTACATGTACTCTGTGTATACACTGCTCAAGTGTTGCAACTATGTATCCATTCTATTTAGTTATATCAGGGGTGTCAAAGACAAGGCCCGCGGGCCAAATCCGGCCCGCCAGACCTCGTCTGATGGCCCGCGGTGCCGCCGCCATGAAACCCCCTTCTCCCGAGTGCCCAGCTCGGGGGGGGGGGGTTTCGCGGAATGACGCGATTGCGTCGTGACGTCACAGCGCAAACGCGTCATTCAACGAAACCCCGTCGGAGGAGGGAGAAGGGAGCCGCGCAGACGAGGAGGGAGAGGCGGCTGAAGAGCGGCGAGAACCGCTTCAAATGTAAGTCAGCCCCTCTCCCTTCCTCTCTTTCTCTCTCTCTCCCTCCTTCCACCACCTGCCGCAATGTGTAAAATGGGGACCTGTACCTGCCACAATGTGTAAAATGGGGACCTGTGCCTGCCACAATGTGTAAAATGGGGACCTGTACCTGCCGCTATGTGTAAAATGGGGACCTGTGCCTGCCACAATGTGTAAAATGGGGACCTGTGCCTGCCACAATGTGTAAAATGGGGACCTGTACCTGCCGCTATGTGTAAAATGGGGACCTGTGCCTGCCGCTATGTGTAAAATGGGGACCTGTGCCTGCCACAATGTGTAAAATGGGGACCTGTACCTGCCGCTATGTGTAAAATGGGGACCTGTGCCTGCCGCAATGTGTAAAATGGGGACCTGTGCCTGCCGCAATGTGTAAAATGGGGACCTGTGCACTATAAAAGGGGGCACATGGCTGGGCACTATAAAAGGGGGCACATGGCTGGGCACTATAAAAGGGGGCACATGGCTGGGCACTTTAAAAGGGGGCAGATGGCTGGGCACATATAAGGCAGGTGGAGCGGTAAATTTTGGATAGACCTACAGATACAACCGGCCCTTTGATGGGGACCAAACTGCTGATGCGGCCCCCGATGAATTTGAGTTTGACACCCCTGAGTTATATGAAAGCGGAGAGTACTGATTTGTATCAGTTATAAATATGTAACTATTTCATACATCTCCAAGTTATGATTTTTGCTTGTCCTCTCTCCATTATATATGATCCCTGTTCGCACTAATTATATATTATATTACCCTGTGAAGAACAAATTCATAAAACCCTGCATGTGCATGTGTTAATTAATTTGTCACTACTATTGGCATTAATATCTGCTACTAACGAGTATCACACAGTGACATTGTCAATACAAATGATGCTGCAATCCCGAGGGGGTTAAATAATGACATATTTATGTTCTGCTAATAAATAACGGCACTCAGAGATACTCATAATCAGAATGTATAAGAAATATCAGTATATAGCAACAAATAAATTTTTAATCTCAGTTTCTTAGCTTTCACCATTCTTGTATTTAATATTTCGCTAAAGTTTATAAAATAAAGAATTAAAAGTTATATTTTAATATTATATATAATTAGTGCACCACTTTAGGGCAAGTTCCACTTTGTTTTCTTTTGTTATTCACCAGGAGCTGGATCCAGCCCATCGAGTGGGGGACAGTTTTGAATCGTGGAGAATAGGTGGCTCCGTGTCTCACCTGCTGGCACCCACACCTCTACCCACCCCAACACACACACCCCATAGAATAGTGACACAACCTGCCAGCAAATTATATATATATATATATATATATATACATACACACACACACACACACACACACACACACACACACATATATATATACATACATACACTGTACACACACACAAACACACACACACACACACACACATATATGTATACATACTGGATAGCAACATCTAGCTCCTTCCCTGCCTGCATCCGCCCCAAGGATATCAAGAATCACCTGTCCGCATCCCCCACCGCAGGTGGAAATAGGTGAGTATTTTTATTATTATTATTTTTCTTTTTTTACAGGTACCCTAATGGATTTTACTGGACAAGGGGACATGAATGGAGGCGTGGGATGTAGGTAAGTATATGTAAGTGTGTAAATAAACTTATACTTTCAAGGTGTGTGTGTTTATTTCTATATTTCTTTTACTGTGAAACTACAAGTACCAGTGGGCCCATTAAATAAGTCAATTTAATAAATGTATGGTAGTGAAAAAAAAGCCCAGTTTCACTGAAATAAAAACACTTCTGCATGTTTTGAATTAAAAAAAAAAAACTGAAGTACTGTAGGCAGGCATTGTCCGCCTACTTCAGTGACATCACAAGTTGGACAGAAGTTGGCAGGTTGGTTGGTCTGATGAAAAGTTGGTTAGATGTGTGGAGCACTGATGAAAAGTTGGTTAGATGTGTGGAGCACTGTTTCAGTTGAACAGATAAGTTGGATGGTTGGAAGTTTGGAGTGTTGGAGAAAAGTTGGTCTGAAGTTGGTCTGATGTATGGCTAGCATAAGATGCAAAGTCATGTGTGGAGTGTTAACAGTTACATTGTCTTTAGGACATGAGATGCCACTACAGTCAAAGAGTATCGTTATGTTTGAATGTTTTTTATGCTGTAATGAACTGCTGTGTAACATAAAACCCTGCACATGTGCACTGCATTACATGGAAATCGGTAGTTATAGCCTCACTTAGACCATTTGGGAAATACATACAGTACAATACTTAACGGATATTACCAATGCTAGGACTGGGTAAGAGCAGTCTGGTACATATGGGGGAAAGAGAGGACACCGGTCAAAGCACTCTCAGGTGTCAGTGTCTTTTACTCATGTCCCCGGCTATAAGCAGAAGTAAGTAATAAATTCTGCATTTGGCTCTCCTCTATGTATGTCCCGGGTTGTAGCCCAGGATCCTTGTTAAATGTGCTGTCCACTGTCAGTGCCGTAACTAGACATTTTAGCACCCCCCCCTAATATTTAAAATAGGTAAAAGTAGGGACGTGGCTTCATGGGGAAGGGGCATTGCCACAAAATAATACCAATTCATAGTAGCACCACTTACACACATTACACTAGGTAGAGCCAATCACACATTACGCCAGGTAGAGCTCCATTTTACACATAACGGCAGGCAGAGCTCCCTTTATACATTACAGCAGGTAGAGTCCGCCTTTTACTGATTACAGCAGGCAGAATCCCCTTTTACGCATTACGCAAGCAGAGTCCTCTTTTTACACATTATGGCAGCAGAGTGCCCCTTTTTACACATTCCAGCAGCAGAGTCCCCTTTTTACACATTATGATAGCAGAGTTCCCCTTTTTACACATTACAGTGGCAGAGTCCACCTTTTACACATTATGGCAGCAGAGTCCCCTTTTTATACATTATGGCAGCAGAGTCCCCCTTTTTACACCTTACACCAGCAGAGCAGTGCCGTAACTAGGTGTGCCGATGGTGCCTTGCCCACAGCGCTCATGCACTGAAGGTGCACCATTGGCAGCACACAAATCCCCCCTGCCCCCTTCCCCCTCCCCTGCACGTTAGCAGCCACACTGGCGGCATTCACTATAGAGTCCAGCGCCGCCTCTCTGAACGGACCATGAGCGCCACATTTCCCTCCCCCCCCCCCGCACAACGCACTGTCAGGCCTCCAATTACCGCCGGCTCCTGTCTCCCGCCTGCACCGCCACCTCTGCAGGGGACTCGGGAGCGCAGCCGCCAGCTCCCGAGTTTCTCCCTTCACACTCAACCGCCTCTCTCTGCCCTGGATGCCAGATCGCTCCCCCTGCAACTCGGGAGAGACGTGATGATCCGGCTTACTTGGTCTCCCTGCGCCCTGCCCAGCGCTTCGAGGAGCTGGCCTGCTACAGTATCTTTGAGAGGAGGAGGACACACTGGGGCAGGCTGCAGTTTTCCATCCCCTTTGACTTGTGAGCAGCAGCACTGCACTGCCACATATGTATATTTTATCATCAATTGTGAAAGGAGAGTGCTTCTCATGTCTGCCATAATGTGTACAAAGGGGGACGCTGTCTGCCGTAATGTGTAAAAAGGGGGACGCTGTCTGCCGTAATGTGTAAAAAGGGGGACGCTGTCTGCCGTAATGTGTAAAAAGGGGGACTGGCTGCCGTAATGTGTAAAAAGGGGGACGCTGTCTGCCGTAATGTGTAAAAAGGGGACGCTGCCTGCTGTAATGTGTAAAAAGGGGGACTGTCTGCCATAATGTGTAAAAGGGGGGACGCTGTCTGCCGTAATGTGTAAAAAAAAGGGGACGCTGTCTGCTGTAATGTGTAAAAATGGGGACGGTCTGCCGTAATGTGTAAAAAGGGGACGCTGTCTGCCGTAATGTGTAAAAAGGGGGACGCTGTCTGCCGTAATGTGTAAAAAGAGGGACGCTGTCTGCCGTAATGTGTAAAAAGAGGGACGCTGTCTGCCATAATGTGTAAAAAGGGGGACTGGCTGCCGTAATGTGTAAAAGGGGCTCTACCTGGTGTAGTGGCGCTACTGTGCAGCGTAATTTGAATAATGGAGACTACTGTGCACTGTTGTATGAATTGGTATTATTTTGTGGCCATGCCCCTTCCTATGAAGCCATGCCCATATATATTTTTCACGCGCCAGCAGCGCGCACTGCCCTTATCTTGCATAGGGGGGGCGCCAATGACGTTTCTTGCACACAGCGCTAAAATGCCTAGTTACGGCACTGCAGCAGAGTACCCATTTTACACATTATGGCAGATATAAGTATTTTGTGAATAATACAGTATCACTTACAAGTGCCTCCATGAAGAGGAGTAGGCAATGGGCTGTAGTAATACAGTAGGATGCAGCAGCCAGTGGAGGGACTGTGGCAGTCGGAATTTACAGCAGCTGCCAAGTGCCAAGACACACAGCACAAGTGCACAAACCGCAATTTGTCTCCGTGGCTTCGGCTTCATTATATAAAAAAAGATCATAACCCCCAAAGTGCAGGGCAGCACTGCAGCAGCGGGCGGCGGTAGGCAGTGAGAGAGAGCAGGCAGCGGCCATGCGGGTGGTGCTGCCAGATGGTGCACCCACAGTGCAGTTGTGCTGTGTGCAAGGCACCACTGGCACACATCTAGTTACGGCGCTGTCCACTCTAATCACAATGGCAAGTATATGAGCAGTACACAGCCTCAGTTGGTGCTGCTATAAGTTAAATGGCTAATTTCAGGTGCAGTGGTGAGCAGGGCCGGACTGGCCCACAGGAAAACAGGAGAAAACCCCGGTGGGCCACACTGTCCGAGAGCCCACCACTCCTCTATGTTAGGATATGGTGCGCTATGTACCTGTCTTCTTCTGTGTACCAGTCTATCGGTGCATCCCCTAGTTTCAAATCATTAGTGCCAGGAGTCACTCGGAGGCAGAGTCATATGATGTAAGTTCCTGTTCCGCCATTTCAGAGAGAGTGAGGATAGTGTGACAGAGACTGAGAGACAGAGTCCTGTGTGTACAAGTGTGCAGAGCTAAGACTGGGAGCAGATCTCAGCTACAGAGACTCTCAGTGTTCCAGTGCATGCATCCCAGCTCCAGAGCTGACGCTGAGCTGGGCACCACATCATCTTCTCTACAGTGGGAGTCAGATTGCATGGCTGTGCAGTCCTCCATCCCTCACCACCACAGACATCTCCTGATAAGTACTGCTACCTAATGCTGTTACCTTGTGTGATATATGGGCTCCTGATTACCAATATCAGTGCTACATCTGAGTCACCTGTGTTCACTAAATAAACCTGCATTACTGTTTAAGTCATCAAGTGTGTGGACTGATGTCACTGCACCAGATAGCCCAGTACACTCTGCCAACACTCTAGGTATCAGGTTCCAGACTGTGGCAAATTATCTTGCATGGAATATATTTATTAAGGGGCCCAGACCACACATAATAGTTAGCCAAGCTTCTGTGTTGGCTGTCCACACCCCCTCTGGAAGCTCATAACACCCCTCAGCATGGGCCCCTACCACTGCATTCCCCGGAGGGCCCGTAATTGTACCAGTCCAACACTGGTGGTGAGCAGCATGGTTCACAGCAAATTAAGCCACTGGTCAATTCATGCATGTCCTAACTAGTTTCTCGATCTAGTACATGGTGATGGTTTCATCTAAAACACACACCCTACTCTCACATTCCACACACTGGAACACCTAACTGACCACACACCATCACCCCTTGTAGCCACGTATGCCACAACCCTAACAGACCACTCACCCATATAGGTGCACTACCAGCACTGGACCCAAAGGCAGCTTGATACACCAGCCACAACACACTACTCATCTACTCCACCAAACACTCATTAACTTTACCCACAATGCCCACACCCTGCATCCAGACACACCAAAAGGTACACTACAAAACCACGCCCATTCCATGTCCATTACCTATGACCTAACCACCCACTTTTACTTTTCCGCTGGCAAACACCTACATATACTTCACCACCGGCCACCCCCATTCACCTCCTCCCGAACATATTAAACTAACACTGTGTGCACACAAGTCCAACACTGGGTGAGTGCTAGAGATCTCCTCTTTTATCATTGCTCTAACTATAGAGGCACAGCACGTCTACACTACTCAGCTGTTACCCACCCCCATACTGTATATAAATACCTCTATCACCCGCACCTGGCTTTGAGTAATGCAGACTATGGGCCTAATTCTGAGTTGATCGCAGCAGCAAGTTTGTTAGCAATTGGGCAAAACCATGTGCACTGCAGGGAGGGCAGATATAACATGTGCAGAGAGAGTTAGAATTGGGTGGGGTATGATCAAACTGAAATCTAAATTGCAGTGTAAAAATAAAGCAGCCAGTATTTACACTGCACAGAAACAAAATAACCCACCCAAATCTTACTCTCTCCGCACATGTTACATCTGCCCCACCTGCAGTGCACATGGGCCCTCATTCCGAGTTGATCGGTCGCAAGGCGAATTTAGCAGAGTTACACACGCTAAGCCGCCGCCTACTGGGAGTGTATCTTAGCATCTTAAAATTGCGACCGATGTATTCGCAATATTGCGATCACAAACTACTTAGCAGTTTTAGAGTAGCTCCACACTTACTCTGCCTGTGCGATCAGTTCAGTGCTTGTCGTTCCTGGTTTGACGTCACAAACACACCCAGCGTTCGCCCAACCACTCCCCCGTTTCTCCGGCCACTCCTGCGTTTTTTTCCGGAAACGGTAGCGTTTTCAGCCACACGCCCATAAAACGCCGTGTTTCCGCCCAGTAACACCCATTTCCTGTCAATCACATTACGATCGCCGGAGCGATGAAAAAGCCGTGAGTAAAAATACTTTCTTCATAGCAAAGATACTTGGCGCAGTCGCAGTGCGAATATTGCGCATGCGCACTAAGCGGAATTTCACTGCGATGCGATGAAAAATACCGAGCGAACGACTCGGAATGAGGGCCATGGTTTTGCCCAATTGCTAACAAACTTGCTGCTGCGGTCAACTCAGAATTCCCCCCTATGTTACTGTATCCCACAAATGTATATATGGCGGAAAAGGCTTTGCATTTCCATCATAATAATATTAAGCATTGATATTACTCGTTACCGTGCAGCTTATGGCATACCTGCCCCTCCTCCCTGTGCTGAAATTCTTTGTTACCCCTGAGGTGGCAGGGTCCTCTCTTCTCCATTTCCTCAGTATTACACAGCTATAGTAATATAAAATCAATTACATTTAGATGTTGTTATGTTACTGTCTTTATTGCTCTCACAGTACTTCTGGTTATTTGCTTAAACTTGATTTAGTCTACTATTTTATCAAATATTGGGCAAATAATTTATTCCTTTTAAGGCTAGTTAACCTCCAATAATGGGGTGTAATATCTCAAATGATCCTTCTTATTTTCAAAAGACAAAATATTGAGAGGTCTACCCTAGGCGCACAAGAAGCAGCTAGAACCACCCATAACTTAATGAAATGTTTCACCACATTCTAAAATAGACATAGAAAAAGGGCATGTGTGGGTAAAAGCGCTAAAATGTATAAAATACACAAAAACTTCCCTTATATAGGATATATGTCTCCAGGAGATGTAATCCTTCTGTTTGTTTCTTTACTGGATGTATCTCAGAAGTAATACTTCCCTTAATGGGAGCATAAAGCCAAAAGAAAAAACATGCACTAATGTAGTATGTCTCAACTCTTAAAGTCAATAACATCCGGGGATGAATGTATTGCTCAAGAAGTGCTGATCAATCAAGAGCCCTTCTGCCATTCTTAGTAGGATAAAGCCTGTAACTTGATACTTTATCACTTCTCCAGGCTTAATACATCTGCCCCATAGGGTGTACCCCAACTCACAGTGCGGTAAAGGTCAGCATGTATTTAAAGCAGGATCGGCTCCAGGCCCACTAGCACCCTGAGCAAGATAATTTGAAGTCCCCCCCCCACCCTCAATGCGCTCACCAAAGGTACATGCTCCTGGGAAAGTGGGCGTGGCCTCAAAATGTTATATTGATATGAAACTATAAATATATAATCACAACCCCCTCTACACATTATCAGCTTTACACACAATACCAACAGTAGTGCTCCTTACACATAATGGGGCAGATGTATTAAGCCTGGAGAAGTGATAAAGCAGTGATAAGTGCAATGTGATACCACACCAGCCAATCAGCTCATAACTGTCAGTTTACATATTGGAGCTGATTGGCTGGTGCATTATTTCCTTGCACTTATCACTGCTTTATCACTTCTCCAGGCTTAATACATCTGCCCCAATGTCTCCAGTATAGTGTCAAATATACATATCTTTCCAGTATAGTGTCAGATACACATAACGTTCCAGTATAGTGCCAGATACACATAATGTCCCCAGCATAGTGTCAGATACACATATGTCCCCAGTACAGGTTGAGTATCCCTTATCCAAAATGCTTGGGACCAGAGGTATTTTGGATATCGGATTTTTCTGTATTTTGGAATAATTGCATACCATAATGAGATATCATGGTGATGTTACCTAAATCTAACCACAGAATGCTTTTATGTTACATATACACCTTATACACACAGCCTGAAGGTAGTTTTAGCCAATATTTTTTTATAACTTTATGCATTAAACAAAGTGTGTGTACATTCACACAATTCATTTATGTTTCACATACACCTTATACACACAGCCTGAAGGTCATTTAATACAATATTTTTAATAACTTTGTGTATTAAACAAAGTTTGTGTACATTGAGCCATCAAAAAACAAAGGTTTCATTATCTCACTCTCACTCAAAAAAGTCCGTATTTCGGAATATTCCGTATTTCGGAATATTTGGATATGGGATACTCAACCTGTATAATGCCAGTTACACATAAAGTCCCTAGTACAGTGCCAGATACACATATGCCCCAGTACAGTGCCAGATGGTGCCCCTAATTGCTGGTAACACTTTCTATTAATAACTTTGTGTCCAGTGTTGTGGATGCCACCTGTAAGCATTTCTTCCATACTTATAAATATGAGGAGCTGGAAATATTCTGCACATAGGATTTTTAATCAAGTAGAATGCATAAATCATTGCTATAAAAGTGACATTGTTAATGGACCTGAGGAGCTTTCAAATAATCCTGGCATATCAAAAGAAAGATTCTTAATTGAGACATTATTAAGAATACAGTAGGGACCATTATCCTGCCATCTTACTTCCTATAGTAAATCAGTTAACCCTTTTTTTTTTTTTTTTGCTAAGTGAGCATGTCTTACACTAGAATGTAACAAAACATGTAAATAGTGTTATTACTACAGTTAATTAATATATTTTTTTCATTTAAATACTTGTGCTTACTGTACTTTCATTGTCAATTTTTAGGCACATATGGAATATCTACCATAGGTAACCATCCCTCTGAATGCATGGGAACATGTGCACACACCCATCAATTGGTTACTTTAGTCAACTTAGAATACTGCTTAGCTATCAAGAACCAATGGTTATTTTACCTTTTAGCACAATTCAAACATAAGGCTTTTTTCTTCAGACATATACATATTGACTTTTGATCATAACCTCTTTAAGAAGCAAAACAGAGACTTTAGATAAAGAAGGCATAGTACCCCATGGTACTTTGGTTTAGGCAGTAGCTGAGTTCACTTCTTGCTCTGGCATCAATCTTCAGCAGATTACCATTCTACCCCTTCTCCACACCACAGCAGAGAGGCAAGTTTTCCCACTCCCAGACACAGTAAAGTCACAATAGTAGGGGGTTAAAAGTTTTACTGTACTTAATAAGGATTGAAAGGTTATATTTTATTAATGTGATATATAAAATGAGTATAATGAATTTGAATATTTTATATGTTGCAATATTAAATATAGTTTAACATCTTAGCCATATACACAAATGTACTTCAGTTCTGATTCCAACTGTAAAAAGCTTTTGTATTAAACCTCTATTCAGTAAATATGCTTATAATGATAATTCTACAGACCCAGTTAATACGAAAGCTTCGGCTTATGCAGATGGCCGAGGGTTGCAACTACCGATGGTCATGATGGTGATCCAATGCTGCATCTTCAGACACAGCACTTGGATCGCCAGATACTGGCAGAAGGCATCTTATTCATACAGAAGCTTCCGGCAGCATTAGAATATTAGTTGTGTGGTATTGCACAGTTGTTTCCCGCAGTACCATACCATACATATCGGAATCATGCCCTATGTACGGCTTGATGACAAAAGCCACTTAGCACCCTGGGTTTTCTATTCAAAAAATATTTAACCTGCATTTCTTTGGATATTTCCCAATTAATAATTTTGTGCTAAACCCCCACACTCTTTTTTGACCTCATCCCTAGAAGATCTCTTCTGGGAGATATTGCAGCCTGAACATCTCAATTTCCATCAATAAACAGCTTTAAAATTACTTTATAGGTGTCCATGTACTCTCCACAAATGTATATATCGCCCTTGAGTCTGTGCCTGTTGTAGGAAATTTGGCTACGTTCCTCCGTATATAGTGGACATGCACCAAAATCTTCAAAATGCTCTCAGATAGAATTCACATATTTCTAAATTCCATGGCTTATGCTCCTGTATCCAAATACTGAAACCTTGGATATTTTTGCTTTTTTATACCCCTATCCGCTTTCTAACCACTCTATTAAACTAACCATGCATATTTTCTCAGCAGTAATATTGACTGTTGCCTCCCATTGGAAACAACTCGAACCTTCTCCCATCTTGGTGGTCACCACCTGGCTCTCTCAGGAGGACACAGCCCACCCACTAAGATCTAACTGCATCTTACCACTTCTTCATCTCACCCTTTATCCCCTAAACTTTCCCTTTTGCTTGCTTATTTTATTCTCCTGCATATGGAAGCTCCATGAAATTGTTTTGTGTACCAAACTGCACATGTCCACCTTTTATCTTGGCTACATTGTTAAGTAATTCATTACCTTCATCATGTGCTGCTTTACAAGGTCTCTGGTGAGCTTAGAATCGCCATAGCTGAGGGTGTTAAATATTCTTGAATCATAGAAAATATACTTTATGACTTTGGACAATTATACCATTTATGTTTTAGATTCCTATAGTCCCTTTACCTTTATAGTCCCTTTCCTAAAGTCCCTTTACCATCTTTTAAAATGCTTTGTTCCCTCTTTTTGTTGCCTAAGGAACACATTGAGTTTTCTGTCTTCATACTGAGCTACAACAGAAGTAGATGAAGGGTAATAGCTTGATTAAGGTGGACGCAATGCCAATGTTTGCATATTTGAGCAATTTTTTTTTCAATTGCACATGTGCCAAGCTTGATTATCAACAGCAGTTGCAGTGAGTATTTGGAAACAGAGTAATTGACAGTCAATGATGGTTTGTGCGGGGTAACTGAGGGGTGGAAAGACAAACACATGCATGACACAACTATTTTTTGGGGGGGGTATTAGCCTACAAGTGCTTGCAATTGTGCCTGTGTATTCAATCGCAATGGTTTCAGCAGCCTACTTCATCAGACAGTCTGAGCAGCCATAGTGTTACTCAGATGATCGATGATGCGAACAATTTGCATCCGATGATGTGACTTAGTATGCAAGTGGCGGATTAGAGACAACGTCACTGGGTGTCTGTACTACGAGATTTGGGTGCGCCTTTGAATCAGGCCCTGTGTCACTTCCTCCATGACCTGCTGATTGACCAACTCTGAGTCATTGGTTGGACAAGTCTTTGAAATCAAGCTCCTCCTCACCCTCACTTAGAAGGCCCTCTCCAATTCCACTGCTCTCTACATTTACAACTTCACTGAAATCCCACCTGTTCATCAAAGCATACCCTATCACCACATAGCCATTTTCGAGATCACTCTCCCCACCCCCTGCCTCATGCATTGGCCATCTCTTCCAGCATACGTCCTGCCCTCATGCTTGCTCGCGCCTGATGTCACCTGTCTGTCTTCCCTCTAGATTGTAAGCTCCTTGGAACAGGGCACTCCTCCCTCCTGTTCTCAAAGCCCTCTTGTCTCACGCACATTAATGACAGCCCTTACCTACCCAGTAGCCATCTAACCCACATCTCCTCTCACTCATAGCCATTCATCTCTCCCAAAAGCTGCACTCCCCCAGAAGTACATCAATTACTCCTTCGCTTACCTTACATCCCAGCAATATTGTGTATTGAGATTTGTGGTGCTAATTGTAACTTGTGCTTCAATTAGTTTTGGTTACTGTATTGTGATGTTGTGTTTACCCTGAATTATTCTAATGTGTGCTGTATGTACAGCGCTGCGAACCACTTGTAGTACCTTGTAAATAAAATATAATAATAATAATAATATTAGCAGTATAAAAATCAAATACTTATGGCTGTAGCTGTTGTCTACCATAAACAATTTCCTCCATAGCCTGTTCCAACACTCGTAACAATAAATGTAACTGAATTATCTAATCCACATATCACAGCAATTTAGATCCCAGCTAGGACATGCCCCTCCCCAATCTAAATCTCTCTGCACATTTTACATTTTCCTCTCTGGCAGTGCAGAATGGTTTTCTCATAAAGTATATATATATACATATATATATATATATATATATATATATATACAGTGTATATATATATATATTTTTTTTTTTTTTCGGTGTGGGTGTGTTTTGTTTTCAATTACAGCATGTGAGTGGCAAATACAGATGGGAACCATATTTACTGTAGATAGATGATGTGAATAATGATAAGTACTATGGGGTGGGATACAATTATATAAAGTCAAAATATAAATTGAATCTAAACAATGTGAGAGTAAGGCAAGCTCTAATAGAGTGTAAAGCAATATTAAAATTGTAGTATAGAAGCATAGATAGATCAGTGGATGTAATGTTTAAACTGCTATAGTATATAATATTATATATATATATATATATATATATATACATATAATTCAAAAAAGGGTCCGTAGTCACATCTGTATATCCATATTTAAGGGGTGCTCCTCAAGATAACCCAAAAAGGCTTCAACTATACCAGGTGTGCGAGATCAAAGAATCCCAGCAGAGGGCACTCACCAGTCCAAGATAAATGTAAAAGACTTTTATTGGTACATCAAAATCTTTGTTAAGTAGTTGATGTTTTGACCAATAGGGCCTTTCTCAAGACAGACAAAGAAGACATCCAGTCAGCATGCCAGCTACAAGCATACTGACACTGCCTACCGGGTCACCTTATATAGCATAACACATCACAATTAATAATGCAATCACCATAAATGAGACAGACATGCTGCAGCTCTGTTACTGGTCCCTGCATATAGTATAACTTCAGGTTTAACATATCCAAACAGGCGCCACAATACATATTACAGTGATAAGATAACAAGCACTCATTACCGATTCCTAACAGCTGTAGACGTATTCCTGGTATATACATATATATATATATATATATATATATATATATATATATAGTGAAAAGATTTATAGGATTTATGAGTCAGACACATCTGCTTTTCGGTGTGGCAGCAGCAGCCTATTTAATAGTTTATGGTAATGTGAGAACACACCCATGCAGATTATCCATGCAACTGCATGTGGAAGGACAAGCTTATGTCCACAGCTGCAGCAGTCATCATTATTATCTGGACTTGCACCTATCCTATGCAGAAAACACGTCTCCCAGCTTCGTCTGCATGCTGCAAACTAGAGATGAGCGGGTTCGGTTCCTCGGGATCCAAACCCCCCCGAACTTCACCCATTTTACACGGTTCCGAGGCAGCCTCGGATCTTCCCGCCTTGCTTGGTTAACCAAAACGCGCCCGAACGTCATCATCCCGCTTTCGGATTCTCGCGAGATTCGTATTCTATATAAGGAGCCGCACGTTGCCGCCATTTTCACTTGTGCTTTGGAGATTGAACGGAGAGGACGTGGCAGTGTTCTCTCACTGAAAAACTCCGTAATCTGTGCTCAGTGTGATGAAAATATCTGTGCTCAGTGTGATGAAAATATCTGTGCTCAGTGTGCTGCAAATAATCTGTGCTCAGTGTGCTGCAAATATCTGTGCTCAGTGTGCTGCAAATAATCTGTGCTCAGTGTGCTGAAAATATCTACGTTATCTGCCTGAAAACGCTCCATATCTGTGCTCAGTGTTCTGCAAATATCTGATCAGTGTGCTGCATTGTGGAGACTGGGGACCACCAGTATATAATATATATACTTTTCTTTAGCTTCTAAACTGCTTGTCAGGACACACATGTGTCACAGTTACACCGCTCTGTACTGAATTATGGCCCTCATTCCGAGTTGTTCGCTCGCAAGCTGCTTTTAGCAGCTTTGCACACGCTAAGCCGCCGCCTACTGGGAGTGAATCTTAGCTTATCAAAATTGCGAACGAAAGATTTGCAATATTGCAAAAAGACTTCTCTGTGCAGTTTCTGAGTAGCTCGAGACTTACTCTGCCAGTACGATCAATTCAGCGCTTGTCGTTCCTGGTTTGACGTCACAAACACACCCAGCGTTCGCCCAGACACTCCTCTGTTTCTCCAGCCACTCCCGCGTTTTTCCCAGAAACGGTAGCGTTTTTTCACACACTCCCATAAAACGGCCAGTTTACGCCCAGAAACACCCACTTCCTGTCAATCACATTACGATCACCAGAACGAAGAAAAAACCTTGCAATGCCGTGAGTAAAATTCCTAACTGCATAGCAAATTTACTTGGCGCAGTAAGCGGAAAATCGCTGCGATGCGAAGAAATTTACCGAGCGACCAACTCGGAATGACCACCTATATACAATAATTTGAAATCATTTTCTATAGCTTCCATACTGCTTGTCAGGACACACATGTGTCACAGTTACACCGCTCTGTACTGAATTATATACAATAATTTTAAATCATTTTCTATAGCTTCTATACTGCTTGTCAGGACACACATGTGTTACAGTTACACCGCTCTGTACTGAATTATATACAATAATTTGAAATCATTTTCTATAGCTTCTATACTGCTTGTCAGGACACACATGTGTCACAGTTACACCGCTCTGTACTGAATTATATACAATAATTTGAAATCATTTTCTATAGCTTCTATACTGCTTGTCAGGACACACATGTGTCACAGTTACACCGCTCTGTACTGAATTATATACAATAATTTGAAATCATTTTCTATAGCTTCTATACTGCTTGTCAGGACACACATGTGTCACAGTTACACCGCTCTGTACTGAATTATATACAATAATTTGAAATCATTTTCAATAGCTTCTATACTGCTTGTCAGGACACACATGTGTCACAGTTACACCGCTCTGTACTGAATTATATACAATAATTTGAAATCATTTTCTATAGCTTCCATACTGCTTTTCAGGACACACATGTGTCACAGTTACACCGCTCTGTACTGAATTATATACAATAATTTTAAATCATTTTCTATAGCTTCTATACTGCTTGTCAGGACACACATGTGTCACAGTTAAACCGCTCTGTACTGAATTATATACAATAATTTGAAATCATTTTCTATAGCTTCTATACTGCTTGTCAGGACACACATGTGTCACAGTTACACCGCTCTGTACTGAATTATATACAATAATTTGAAATCATTTTCTATAGCTTCTATACTGCTTGTCAGGACACACATGTGTCACAGTTACACCGCTCTGTACTGAATTATATACAATAATTTGAAATCATTTTCTATAGCTTCTATACTGCTTGTCAGGACACACATGTATCACAGTTACACCGCTCTGTACTGAATTATATACATAATTTGAAATCATTTTCTATAGCTTCTATACTGCTTGTCAGGACACACATGTGTCACAGTTACACCGCTCTGTACTGAATTATATACATAATTTGAAATCATTTTCTATAGCTTCTATACTGCTTGTCAGGACACACATGTGTCACAGTTACACCGCTCTGTACTGAATTAAATACAATATTTTGAAATCATTTTCTATAGCTTCTATACTGCTTGTCAGGACACACATGTGTTACAGTTACACCGCTCTGTACTGAATTATATACAATAATTTGAAATCATTTTCTATAGCTTCTATACTGCTTGTCAGGACACACATGTGTCACAGTTACACCGCTCTGTACTGAATTATATACAATAATTTGAAATCATTTTCTATAGCTTATATACTGCTTGTCAGGACACACATGTGTCACAGTTACACCGCTCTGTACTGAATTATATACAATAATTTGAAATCATTTTCTATAGCTTCTATACTGCTTGTCAGGACACACATGTGTCACAGTTACACCGCTCTGTACTGAATTATATACAATAATTTGAAATCATTTTCAATAGCTTCTATACTGCTTGTCAGGACACACATGTGTCACAGTTACACCGCTCTGTACTGAATTATATACAATAATTTGAAATCATTTTCTATAGCTTCTATACTGCTTGTCAGGACACACATGTGTCATAGTTACACCGCTCTGTACTGAATTATATACAATAATTTGAAATCATTTTCTATAGCTTCTATACTGCTTGTCAGGACACACATGTGTCACAGTTACACCGCTCTGTACTGAATTATATACAATATTTGAAATCATTTTCTATAGCTTCTATACTGCTTGTCAGGACACACATGTGTCACAGTTACACCGCTCTGTACTGAATTATATACAATAATTTGAAATCATTTTCTATAGCTTCTATACTGCTTGTCAGGACACACATGTGTCACAGTTACACCGCTCTGTACTGAATTATATACAATAATTTGAAATCATTTTCTATAGCTTCTATACTGCTTGTCAGGACACACATGTGTCACAGTTACACCGCTCTGTACTGAATTATATACAATAATTTGAAATCATTTTCAATAGCTTCTATACTGCTTGTCAGGACACACATGTGTCACAGTTACACCGCTCTGTACTGAATTATATACAATAATTTGAAATCATTTTCTATAGCTTCTATACTGCTTGTCAGGACACACATGTGTCACAGTTACACCGCTCTGTACTGAATTATATACAATAATTTGAAATTATTTTCTATAGCTTCTATACTGATTGTCAGGACACACATGTGTCACAGTTACACTGCTCTGTACTGAATTATATACAATAATTTGAAATCATTTTCTATAGCTTCTATACTGCTTGTCAGGACACACATGTGTCACAGTTACACCGCTCTGTACTGAATTATATACAATAATTTGAAATAATTTTCTATAGCTTCTATACTGCTTGTCAGGACACACATGTGTCACAGTTACACCGCTCTGTACTGAATTATATACAATAATTTGAAATCATTTTCTATAGCTTCTATACTGCTTGTCAGGACACACATGTGTCACAGTTACACCGCTCTGTACTGAATTATATACAATAATTTGAAATCATTTTCTATAGCTTCTATACTGCTTGTCAGGACACACATGTGTCACAGTTACACCGCTCTGTACTGAATTATATACAATAATTTGAAATCATTTTCTATAGCTTCTATACTGCTTGTCAGGACACACATGTATCACAGTTACACCGCTCTGTACTGAATTATATACATAATTTGAAATCATTTTCTATAGCTTCTATACTGCTTGTCAGGACACACATGTGTCACAGTTACACCGCTCCGTACTGAATTATATACATAATTTGAAATCATTTTCTATAGCTTCTATACTGCTTGTCAGGACACACATGTGTCACAGTTACACCGCTCTGTACTGAATTAAATACAATATTTTGAAATCATTTTCTATAGCTTCTATACTGCTTGTCAGGACACACATGTGTTACAGTTACACCGCTCTGTACTGAATTATATACAATAATTTGAAATCATTTTCTATAGCTTCTATACTGCTTGTCAGGACACACGTGTCACAGTTACACCGCTCTGTACTGAATTATATACAATAATTTGAAATCATTTTCTATAGCTTCTATACTGCTTGTCAGGACACACATGTGTCACAGTTACACCGCTCTGTACTGAATTATATACAATAATTTGAAATCATTTTCTATAGCTTCTATACTGCTTGTCAGGACACACATGTGTCACAGTTACACCGCTCTGTACTGAATTATATACAATAATTTGAAATCATTTTCTATAGCTTCTATACTGCTTGTCAGGACACACATGTGTCACAGTTACACCGCTCTGTACTGAATTATATACAATAATTTGAAATAATTTTCTATAGCTTCTATACTGCTTGTCAGGACACACATGTGTCACAATTACACCGCTCTGTACTGAATTATATACAATAATTTGAAATCATTTTTTATAGCTTCTATACTGCTTGTCAGGACACACATGTGTCACAGTTACACCGCTCTGTACTGAATTATATACAATAATTTGAAATCATTTTCTATAGCTTCTATACTGATTGTCAGGACACACATGTGTCACAGTTACACCGCTCTGTACTGAATTATATACAATAATTTGAAATCATTTTCTATAGCTTCTATACTGCTTGTCAGGACACACATGTGTCACAGTTACACCGCTCTGTACTGAATTATATACAATAATTTGAAATAATTTTCTATAGCTTCTATACTGCTTGTCAGGACACACATGTGTCACAGTTACACCGCTCTGTACTGAATTATATACAATAATTTGAAATCATTTTCTATAGCTTCTATACTGCTTGTCAGGACACACATGTGTCACAGTTACACCGCTCTGTACTGAATTATATACAATAATTTGAAATAATTTTCTATAGCTTCTATACTGCTTGTCAGGACACACATGTGTCACAGTTACACCGCTCTGTACTGAATTATATACAATAATTTGAAATCATTTTCTATAGCTTCTATACTGCTTGTCAGGACACACATGTGTCACAGTTACACCGCTCTGTACTGAATTATATACAATAATTTGAAATCATTTTCTATAGCTTCTATACTGCTTGTCAGGACACACATGTGTCACAGTTACACCGCTCTGTACTGAATTATATACATAATTTGAAATAATTTTCTATAGCTTCTATACTTCTTGTCAGGACTCACATGTGTCACAGTTACACCGCTCTGTACTGAATTATATACAATAATTTGAAATCATTTTCTATAGCTTCTATACTGCTTGTCAGGACACACATGTGTCACAGTTACACCGCTCTGTACTGAATTATATACAATAATTTGAAATCATTTTCTATAGCTTCTATACTGCTTGTCAGGACACACATGTGTCACAGTTACACCGCTCTGTACTGAATTATATACAATAATTTGAAATCATTTTCTATAGCTTCTATACTGCTTGTCAGGACACACATGTGTCACAGTTACACCGCTCTGTACTGAATTATATACAATAATTTGAAATCATTTTCTATAGCTTCTATACTGCTTGTCAGGACACACATGTGTCACAGTTACACCGCTCTGTACTGAATTATATACAATAATTTGAAATCATTTTCTATAGCTTCTATACTGCTTGTCAGGACACACATGTGTCACAGTTACACCGCTCTGTACTGAATTATATACATAATTTGAAATCATTTTCTATAGCTTCTATACTGCTTGTCAGGACACACATGTGTCACAGTTACACCGCTCTGTACTGAATTATATACAATAATTTGAAATCATTTTCTATAGCTTCTATACTGCTTGTCAGGACACACATGTGTCACAGTTACACCGCTCTGTACTGAATTATATACATCATTTGAAATCATTTTCTATAGCTTCTATACTGCTATTCAGGACACACATGTGTCACAGTTACACCACTCTGTACTGAATTATAAACAATAATTTGAAATCATTTTCTATAGCTTCTATACTGCTTGTCAGGACACACATGTGTCACAGTTACACCGCTCTGTACTGAATTATATATAATAATTTTAAATCATTTTCTATAGCTTCTATACGTCTTGTCAGGACACACATGTGTCACAGTTACACCGCTCTGTACTGATATAAATACAATAATATATATACTTTTCTATAGCTTCTAGTATTACAGTGCAGCATTTTGGTGACCAACAGTATACATATATAGTACAGTAGGCCATTGCTATTGATATATTACTGGCATATAATTCCACACAATAAAAAATGGAGAACAAAAATGTGGAGGGTAAAATAGGGAAAGATCAAGATCCACTTCCACCTCGTGCTGAAGCTGCTGCCACTAGTCATGGCCGAGATGATGAAATGCCATCAACGTCGTCTGCCAAGGCCGATGCCCAATGTCATAGTAGAGAGCATGTAAAATCCCAAAAACAAAAGTTTAGTAAATTGACCCAAAAATCTAAATTTAAAGCGTCTGATGAGAAGCGTAAACTTGCCAATATGCCATTTACGACACAGAGTGGCAAGGAACGGCTGAGGCCCTATCCTATGTTCATGTCCAGTGATTCAGCTTCACATGAGGATGGAAGCACTCATCCTCCCGCTAGAAAAATAAAAAGACTTAAGCTGGCAAAAGCACAGCAAAGAACTGTACATTCTTCTAAATCACAAATCCCCAAGGAGAGTCCAATTGCGTCGGTTGCGATGCCTGACCTTCCCAACACTGGACGGGAAGAGGTGGTGCCTTCCACCATTTCCACGCCCCCTGCAAGTGCTGGAAGGAGCACCCGCAGTTCAGTTCCTGATAGTCAAATTGAAGATGTCACTGTTGAAGTACACCAGGATGAGGATATGGGTGTTGCTGGCGCTGATGAGGAAATTTACAAGGAGGATTCTGATGGTGAGGTGGTTTGTTTAAGTCAGGCACCCGGGGAGATACCTGTTGTCCATGGGACGAATATGGCCATTGACATGCCTGGTCAAATTACAAAAAAAATCACCTCTTCGGTGTGGAATTATTTCAAAAGAAATGCGAATAACAGGTGTCAAGCCATGTTTTGCCTTTGTCAAGCTGTAATAAGTAGGGGTAAGGATGTTAACCACCTAGGAACATCCTCCTTTATACGTCACCTGGAGCACATTCATCAGAAGTCATTGACAAGTTCAAAAACTTTGGGTGACAGCGAAAGCAGTCCACTGACAACTAAATCCCTTCCTCTTGTACCCAAGCTCCTGCAAACCACACCACCAACTCCCTCAGTGTCAATTTCCTCCTTAGACAGGAACGCCAATAGTCCTGCAGGCCATGTCACTGGCAAGTCTGATGAGTCCTCTCCTAACTGGGATTCCTCCGATGGATCCTTGAGTGGAACGCCTACTGCTGCTGGAGCTGCTGTTGTTGCTGCTGGGAGTCGATCATCTTCCCAGAGGGGAAGTCGGAAGACCACTTGTACTACTTCCAGTAAGCAATTGACTGTCCAACAGTCCTTTGCGAGGAAGGTGAAATATCACAGCAGTCATCCTGCTGCAAAGCGGATAACTCAGGTCTTGGTAGCTGCGGTGGTGTTAAACGTGTGTCCGATATCCACCGTTAATTCACAGGGAATTAGAGAATTGATTGAGGTACTGTGTCCCCGGTACCAAATACCCTCTAGGTTCCATTTCTCTAGGCAGGCGATACCGAGAATGTACACAGACGTCAGAAAAAGAGTAACCAGTGTCCTAAAAAATGCAGTTGTATCCAATGTCCACTTAACTACGGACATGTGGACAAGTGGAGCAGGGCAGACTCAGGACTATATGACTGTGACAGCCCACTGGGTAGATGTCTTGCCTCCCACAGCAAGAACAGCAGCGGCGGCACCAGTAGCAGCATCTCGCAAACGCCAACTCTTTCCTAGGCAGGCTACGCTTTGTATCACCGCTTTCCATAAGAGGCACACAGCTCACAACCTCTTACGGAAACTGAGGAACATCATCGCAGAATGGCTTACCCCAATTGAACTCTCCTGGGGATTTGTGACATCGGACAACGCCACCAATATTGTGCGTGCATTACATCTGGGCAAATTCCAGCACGTCCCATGTTTTGCACATACCTTGAATTTGGTCGAGCAGAATTATTTAAAAAACAACAGGGGCGTGCAAGAGATGCTGTCGGTGGCCCGAAGAATTGCGGGCCACTTTCGGCATTCAGCCACCGCGTGCCGAAGACTGGAGCACCAGCAAACACTCCTGAACCTGCCCCGCCATCATCTGAAGCAAGAGGTGGTAACGAGGTGGAATTCAACCCTCTATATGCTTCAGAGGATGGAGGAGCAGCAAAAGGCCATTCAAGCCTATACATCTGCCTACGATATAGGCAAAGGAGGGGGAATGTACCTGACTCAAGCGCAGTTGAGAATGATTTCAACATTGTGCAAGGTTCTGCAACCCTTTGAACTTTCCACACGTGAAGTCAGTTCAGACACTGCCAGCCTGAGTCAGGTCATCCCCCTCATCAGGCTTTTGCAGAAGCAGATGGAGAGATTGAAGGAGGAGCTAAAACGGAGCGATTCCGCTAGGCATGTGGGACTTGTGGATGGAGCCCTTCATTCGCTTAACCATGATTCACGGGTGGTCAATCTGTTGAAATCAGAGCACTACATTTTGGCCACCGTGCTCGATCCTAGGTATAAAGCCTACGTTGTATCTCTCTTTCCGCCAGATACAAGTCTGCAAAGGTGCAAAGACCTGCTGGTGAGACACTTGTCAAGTCAAGCGGAACGTGATCCGTCAACAGCTCCTCCTTCACATTCTCCCGCAACTGGGGGTGCGAGGAAAAGACTAAGAATTCCGAGCCCAGCCGCTGGCGGTGATGCAGGGCAATCTGGAGCGAGTGCTGACATCTGGTCCGGACTGAAGGACCTGCCAACGATTACTGACATGTCGTCTACTGTCACTGCATATGATTCTGTCACCATTGAAAGAATGGTGGAGGATTATATGAGTGACCGCATCCAAGTAGGCACATCAGACAGTCCATACGTATACTGCACAAACTGGCTTTATTTTACCTAAGTTGCCCACCCTCCAGTGTGTACTCCGAAAGAGTGTTTGGTGCAGCCGCTCACCTTGTCAGCAATCGGCGTACGAGGTTACTTCCAGAAAATGTGGAGAAGATTATGATCATCAAAATGAATTATAATCAATTCCTCTGTGGAGACATTCACCAGCAGCAATTGCCTCCAGAAAGTACACAGGGACCTGAGATGGTGGATTCCAGTGGGGATGAATTAATAATCTGTGAGGAGGGGGATGTACACAGTGAAAGGGGTGAGGAATCGGAGGAGGAGGTGGACATCTTGCCTCTGTAGAGACAGTTTGTGCAAGGAGAGATTGATTGCTTCTTTTTTGGTGGGGGCCCAAACCAACCAGTCATTTCAGCCACAGTCATGTGGCAGACCCTGTCACTGAAATGATGGGTTTGTTAAAGTGTGCATGTCCTGTTTATACAACATAAGGGTTGGTGGGAGGGCCCAAGGACAATTCCATCTTGCACCTCTTTTTTTTTTAATTTATCTCTGCATTATGTGATGTTTGGGGCTAATTTTTTTAAGTGCCATCCTGTCTGACACTGCAGTGCCACTCCTAGATGGGCCAGGTGTTTGTGCCGGCCACTTCGGTCGCTTAGCTTAGCCATCCAGTGACCTTGGTGCACCTCTTTTTTTCTTTGCATCATGTGCTGTTTGGGGACTATTTTTTTAAGTGCCATCCTGATTGACACTGCAGTGCCACTCCTAGATGGGCCAGGTGTTTGTGCCGGCCACTTGGGTCACTTAGCTTAGTCACACAGCGACCTTGGTGCACCTCTTTTTTTCTTTGCATCATGTGCTGTTTGGGGACTATTTTTTGAGTGCCATCCTGTCTGACACTGCAGTGCCACTCCTAGATGGGCCAGGTGTTTGTGTCAGCCACTTGGGTCGCTTAGCTTAGCCATCCAGTGACCTTGGTGCTCCTCTTTTTTTCTTTGCATCATGTGCTGTTTGGGGACTATTTTTTTAAGTGCCATCCTGTCTGACACTGCAGTGCCACTCCTAGATGAGCCAGGTGTTTGTGCCGCCCACTTGGGTCGATAAGCTTAGTCATCCAGCGACCACGGTGCAAATTTTAGGACTAAAAATAATATTGTGAGGTGTGAGGTGTTCAGAATAGACTGGAAATGAGTGGAAATTATGGTTATTGAGGTTAATAATACTATGGGATCAAAATGACCCCCAAATTCTATGATTTAAGCTGTTTTTGAGGGTTTTTTGAAGAAAAAAAAACACCCGAATCCAAAACACACCCGAATCCGACAAAAAAATTTCAGGGAGATTTTGCCAAGACGTGTCCGAATCCAAAACACGACCGCAGAACCGAATCCAAAACCAAAACACAAAACCCAAAAAATGTCCGGTGCACATCTCTACTGCAAAGAGGCATGGAAGTCAGTGTACACTCTCACAGCACTGTCATGAGACAGGACAGTTCCCTGCAATTGAATAGTCGCTTCCCAGTTTATGCTTAGAAACACCCACTTCCCATCAGTCTCTGTCCATGTGCACATGCATGGTGCAGCACAGGTGCTATTGCTGTCTACAGCACCTGTGCAGTTTGCAGATTATCTGCGGGATCCGTCTGCATTTTCACTTGAGTCCACCTCAGTATCAGGCCATACATTTTGTACAGTATAATGCAGCTCTGATTCAAAATTTAGCAGAATTTATTTTTATCACCTGACAGGCGATGGTGAATTTCAGCTCTGGGAGAACGGGAAAGAGGGATGCAGCAGACTACCTAATAATGGTTAATATTGCCTTGTGCGCATGTCCTAGGTCTACCCAACTTCTCAGGCCCTAAAGGGCATCAAAATGGCCCTCTGAATGCAAAAATAGAAAAACATGGGACAGTCACTCTCTTTTCTCCATATTTTCCTGTATACAATGACCCCATTGTTTCCTGTCAGTTCACCAATCAGGTCTTCATTTGACTAATTATTATGAATTAACCAAAATAATAATAATTTACTTTATTTTAGAGATGTCTGCCAAATCTTGTGTTTTGGTTTTGATTTTGCAAAAACCACCCTCTGTGTTTTGGTTTTCACTTTTGGCAAAACCACCCTCTGCTAAGATTCCAGCACTCTGGTCAGAGGAGATCTTATGGCAAGGACCGGAGCACTGGAACGGAATGCTGGGGAAGGGAGCAGGACAGGAAAATAGCCCCTGGTGCCCTAACTCTGTTGTCTCACCCGTGTTGTCAGAAATCCCCTGCGAGACTATGGTTTCTTGAGCCCTTGGCAGCCGCGTTTGAAGGGCGGATTATGTCTGCCCAACTTTGATGCCCCCCGATCTTAATGAGAGACAAAGGGAAACCCGAGACAGGGTGATAACAAGAGGCCCTCTAACTAAACAACCAGGCCAGGGGCTAAGCAAACTCAAAACTATAATATGTGCGGAGAAACCGCCAGGGAAAAGGACAACCAAAATATCCACTTGTCCAATTCTCCTACCCGCACCGCCGAGTACCAGAGAGGACTTGTGGAAGCGGAACCCTCCGCAAATGCTCCAAACACCAAAATATAAAAGGTAAAGCGGCTGAGCCGCAACACACGGCAGAGCCGCAACTCACGAACACCACTGGATATAAAACGGTGATCAGTCAGGACTCCAGGGAACCAAACGACCTCTTGGGATGAGATGACAACTCCCGAATACCGGACTTCTGAGGACTGGAATGACCGGATACAGCAGGACTGGAAACAGACTCTCAGCAAACAAAGGCAGCATGCAGGAAGCTATTACCGGCGTCTGTGAGAAGCCCTGGGAGTGTATTTAACAAGGAGTCCTCCAATCAGCTGCTAAAGGCTGATTAGAATAAATGCCGTGCAGCTGCCTTACTGCACGGCCAGAGAGCAGGTGAATATTTTAATTTCCTAAAGCCTAGCAACGGGGAACGCGGTCCGCCAGTGGCGTCCCCGTTGCTAGGGTCCGTGGGGCTCAGCGCGCCCGGCGTCTAGCGTCTCTAGTTGCTAGGCGCCGGGCCGCGCAGACCATCAAGCGGACCCCGGCGCCTAACACCCTCAAGTGTTTTTGGTATGGATTTGGTTTGGGTTTTGGATTTCTTGAAAATTGATAAAGACAGCTACAATCATGTAATCTGGACCTATTATTGTTCCTAAAGTATTATTAACCTCAATGACATTTATCTCCAGTGTTTCCAGTCAATTTTGACCACCTCTCAGCTCACAATATTGTTCACAAATATTGGCTTGCTAAATGTGACAGAGCAGTGGCACAAACACATGGCAGTTACTTTAAAATAATATAGCACATCTATGAAACATTGTGACACAGCAGTGGCAGACAGGATATCAGTATAATAAACTATACAACTCCATAGAAACAATGTTTTCAAAAGAAGAGGCCCCAGAGCAGTACAGAAAAATGGAGTTGGAGTATGTAGTGGCAGGCAGGTAAAGGATTGGTTGGTTGGTTGATTGATTGATTAAAACTGATAAATCTAATTTATTGATTTGAAAAATTAAATAAATTTGACATCTGTTTTATAGCTACTTAGAAGAGAAAAAGAACATAATGTTAATAGCCAAGGATTCCTGACAAGGGTTGAAAATGAAGCCAAGAAAAATAAATTTTGCACCGCAGAACTGCAAACTGCAAATCAGCCTATCTGTGACTGACCTGCTTGCCTTTCTACCCACCTCCTTCCTAATTGGGTAACACACCCCTGTAGTATATTTATAAGGTGCACCAGTGAGTCTGAGTATGGGGGATAATACCATAATTCTTCTCCTAAATCTAGTCCTCAAGCAGCAAAATTTTCTACTTATCCATGATCCACAAGATTACATGCATTTCTGTTGATTGTTGTGAATAACTTCTCTTGTGCTTAATATCGAATAATACTAAATATGCTCCATAATATTGTTACATTTTTTTGTTTTGTTTTGTGAGGCATCATATTACAGTATTTCTGGTTAAAAATGTGGTGCACATTAGCAATGTATTATAGCAATACAAATGTTTGTCTATGCAAAAAAGATCAACAACAAAAACTCCTTCAAAAACAGTATTACACAATTATTATTCTTTCTAATGAATTTATTATAAGCTGTCAATCAAGCAAGACAGCATGATAAGAACAAAGCATGAGCTGGTAAAGGATTGAATTGCGAGAGTAAGGAGACCGTGACTAGGATAGAATTGTCCTAAGGGGGCCCTCCCACCCTTATGTTGTATATTAAAAAAGACATGCACAGTTAAACAAACTAATCACTAAAGCACTTTTGTGGCTGAAGTTCTTGGTTTGTTTGAGCCACCACAAATTATCTACCAATGGGCTTAAGGTGACTAACAGTGTTGTTATTGATCAACACATTTGGAACATGTTAGACTCATCATCACCCTTCTCAATGTTGATAATATCATTGTCATCATCGTACAATATTAGCTTATTCCGACTTGTATCCACTGTTAAAGAAGTTTCTATTTGTTGTAATTGGTGGCACAGGTCTTCCTCATAGAATTTGTAATTCATTTTAAGGAACCTCAGTGTTTCAACATTTTTTGGAAGGACTACTGTATGGATCATTAATGTGGGCGTTGATGATGAGTGTGTTGGTGGTGGAGATTGCATGTGCTGGTCCAAACTGCTGGTAACTGATACTGGACAGCTTGTTATTATTGTACAGGTTTTTCTCAGATTTTGATAAATAACATGCATAAACTGCAAGCTCCTGTATGTATCAGGAAGGACGTGCCTAGATGGGTAACATCTCTACTTTTACTTACTTTGGCTTCACATATGGTATGCAGTAGAAATGTTGCCAGGATATGGGTAAAAATGATTATAAATGAAAGATGGAGATTTTTTGGGTACTTTGCACAATGTCCATCTTCTTCTTATCATTACTGGCAAGAACTACTGCCACTGGTGGCTGATTTAATTTGACACAAACAACATCCTCCTCCTGAATTTGAGCAACTTCTTGTCCAACACATTTATCGTCAACATCCTGATTAGCATTAGATTCTCAAATATTCCCCCCTCATCCTGTTGCACTTCCATGGTAGCATCCTCAATTTCCATGTCTAACGATACCATCCTTACTTTTACTACTACTTATACTCACATTTGTAGAGGGTTCAGAAATGGTGGAAGGAGACTTTGTTAGGAATACAGTGTCAGAATCAGAAGTGTCAGACTCAGCGATAGCTAATGTGGACACCCCTAGATTCTTCTCAGGTATTTGCGGCATTTCTGACCACACAGTTTGTTTTTCAGGTGAGATATAATAGCATCCGGGAATTGCCAGAGATGCAAGATGCCAGCTGATTTTGGACATTTGTTTCAAAGCAACAGTCATTTATAAGGCAAGGTTTTACAAAAATTTGGGGGAAAGTGTGGTGGTAAATGTCCATCCAACCGCTATAGTGATGTACTGTTAGCAACATTAATGTTACTTGAAGCAGGGTGGATTTTGAACCATGCTGTTTGGTAAGCAGAAGAAGCAATGACCAAGCCCGAATAAAAATGTAAAAACTTTTTACAAGCTACAGAGTACCAGCAGAAGTGACTCCACTGTGAATTATGCTTCTTAGCTGCATTGGCATTAGTTTCCATGGTTTGTTAAAGTTATGTAAAGTGCTCCAATACCTCATCCACAGCTTTTTTTCCACACCAGGTTCTGTTGTACTTCATCTACAACTTTTTACATATTTAAAAATAATACCTGTATGGTTAAAGGCGCAGCCCGGCGTCTATGGTATGGATTGAGTGTTGCTTCGCTTCATATGTGGTGCGAATACGACACAAATTGAAAGAAAAGAAATGCTACATTACACCGCTTAGCGTGGGCTTGGTGTATATGGACAAATTTGTACATTGTTCCTCTCTGTGCAGTCTGCTCTGGAATATGTAGAAATATATGATTCACACCTGAAAGCATCTAGCAAAGCACTTCTGCACGGCCAGAGAGCAGGTGAATATCTTAATTTCCTAAAGCCTAGCAACGGGGAACGCGGTCCGCCAGTGGCGTCCCCGTTGCTAGGGTCCGTGCAGCTCAGCGCGCCCGGCGTCTAGCGTTGCTAGGGAGCCGGCGGCTGTACGTGCATGGCGTCTCTAGTTGCTAGGCGCCGGGCCGCGCAGACCATCAAGCGGACCCCGGCGCCTAACAGTACCCCCCCTTGAGGAGGGGTCAAGGAACCCCTAAAGCCTGGTTTCTGAGGAAATTCCCAAAAAAATGCCCTCTTGAGCCTCGGGACATGAAGATCCTTATCCAGGACCCAAGACCTTTCCTCCGGACCATAGCCTTTCCAGTGAACCAGAAAATACAGCCGATCCCGGGACAATTTGGAATCGAGAACCTTCTCTACCAAGAACTCCTGTTGTCCCTGTACATCCACTGGAGATCTACCCTGAGAGATCTTCCGAGGAAATCTACTGGAAGAAACGTATTGTTTCAACAGGGAACAATGAAACGTATTTCCAATCCTGAGAGATCTTGGTAAACGTAACCGAAAGGCAACTGGGTTGACTCTTTTAATAATAAGAAATGGCCCAATAAATTTGGGTCCCAGTCTAGCCGAGGATTGTCGAAGCCTGATGTTGCGAGTCGACAACCACACCCTATCTCCCACCTTAAAAGTGCAAGGACGTCGGAGCCTGTCAGAAAATTTCTTCTCTCGAAAGGCCGCTTTTCTGAGAGCAAGGTGCACCTTTTTCCAAATGGCTCTGAGATGGGAGGTTAAGGTAAGCGAGGAGACTGAGGAATGATGAAAAAAAGAATTAGCTCTGGGGTGAAAACCAAAAACTGAAAAGAATGGAGACTCTTTAGTGGAGGAATGACAAGAATTATTGTAAGCAAATTCAGCCAACGGAAGAAACTCGGATCAATCATTCTGGAGTTTGGCTGAATACAAGCGCAAATATTGTTTCAATGATTGGTTAACTCGTTCGGTTTGCCCATTGGATTGTGGGTGGTAACCGGATGTTAACGACAATTTCATCTTCAATGAGGCACAAAAACATTTCCAGAATTGTGCGATGAATTGTGGACCCCGATCAGAAACAATATCAGTAGGCAACCCATGAAGCCTGAATACATGGCGGAGAAACAAAACTGCCAACCCTTGGGCAGAAGGCAATCGGGGAAGAGCAATAAAATGAGCCATTTTACTAAAACGGTCCACTACCACCCATATGACTCGGAATCCGGCTGAAAGGGGAAGGTCAACCACAAAATCCATGGAAATATGAGACCACGGCCTGAGAGGAACATTTAAGGGCATAAGTTGCCCGATGGGCAAGGAACGGGGAACCTTATGCTGTGCACAAACCTGACATGAATAAACAAATTCCTTGACGTCTTTAGAAAGACCAGGCCACCATACTGAGCGAGAGACTAACTCCAATGTCTTAGAGACTCCTGGATGCTCTGAAACTTTGTTATCATGGAATTCCGTTAAAACAGTAGCTCTCAAAAACTCAGGGACGTAAAGACGACCAGCAGGAGTAATTCTAGGAGCTTGGTGTTGAAGCTGTTTTAACTGGGTAAATAAATCTTGTGTGAGGCCCGCCTAGATGACCGAAGATGGAAGTATGGGGGTAACAGGATTGTTATTGTGAACCGGAAGAAAGCTACGTGACAGGGCATCAGCCTTAGTATTCTTGGAACCAGGCCTGAAAGTGATTATAAATTTGAAACGCGTAAAAAATAATGCCCAACATGCCTGCCGGGCATTAGGCCGCTTAGCCGATTCAATGTATTGCAAGTTCTTATGGTCAGTCAATACCGAAATAGTATGTTTTGCTCCCTCCAGCCAATGCCTCCACTCCTCGAAAGCCCACTTTACCGCCAGTAACTCCCGATTACCAACGTCATAGTTGGATTTAGCGGAGGAGAATTTCCTGGACATAAAGGCACAAGGATGTAACTCCAGCGACTCCGGATCCTTTTGAGAAAGGATAGCCCCCACTCCAACCTCCGAGGCATCAACCTCCACCACAAAGGGCAATTCCGGATTAGGATGTCTGAGGACTGGAGCCGAGACAAAGGCTTGTTTCAAGGCCCAGAAGGACAACTCAGCTTCACGCGACCAGTTGGTAGGATCCGCTCCTTTCTTTGTCAGAGCTACAATGGGAGCAACCAGGTCAGAAAAAGAATGAATGATCCTCCTATAATAATTCGCAAACCCTAAAAAGCGCTGAATTGCTTTTAAATTGGTGGGTTGCGCCCAACTAAGGATGGCCTGGAGTTTCTTTGGTTCCATGGAAAATCCCTGAGGGGAAATTATGTACCCTAAAAAAGATACTTCCGTGACATGAAACTCACACTTCTCCAGCTTGGCATATAAATGATTCTCACGTAACTTTTGAAGAACCAGACGCACCTGGGTAACATGTTGTTCCATTGATTCAGAAAAAATCAGGATGTCGTCTAAGTAAACGACCACGAATTTCCCTAGGAAGTCACGGAGCACATCGTTAATGAGGTCTTGAAAAACTGCCGGAGCATTGGACAGGCCGAACGGCATCACCAGGTATTCGTAGTGACCCGACTGAGTACTGAAGGCCGTTTTCCACTCATCTCCAGATTTAATTCGGATGAGGTTGTACGCTCCTCTAAGGTCAATTTTAGAAAAAATAACAGCAGAACGTAACTGATCAAAGAGTACAGAAATCAACGGCAAAGGATAGGTGTTTTTAACTGAGATCTTATTCAGGGCTCTAAAATCAATGCAAGGTCTAAGCGAGCCATCCTTTTTCTCCACAAAGAAGAAGCCTGCACTTAAAGGAGATTTTGATGGTCTAATAAATCCTTTCTCAAGGCTCTCCTTTACATAATCATTCATAGCCGCAGTTTCTGGCCCGGATAATGCATATAATCTTCCCTTTGGCAATGCGGCACCAGGAATTAACTCAATAGCACAATCATAAGGCCGATGGGGAGGCAGAATGTCCGCATTGCCTTTGGAGAAAACATCAGCAAACTCCTGGTATTCCACCGGAATGAGTTCTGGAATGATAGCTGCTACTCTGACTGGAAACGTGATACATTCCTTATCACAAAAAGTACCCCAATGTGAAATCTCCCCCGACCGCCAATCAATGGTGGGATTATGAAAGGCCAGCCAGGGGTGACCCAGAACAACTGGAACTGCTGGGCAATGTGTAAGAAAGAACTCGATTTTCTCGGAATGTAGAGCTCCTACTGTAAGTAGTACAGGGGGTGTACGGAGAGAAATAATCCCATTAGACAGCGGACTCCCATCTAAGCCATGCATGGTGACACACCTACCCAAAGGTAACTGAGGAATGCCTAAGGCCTTAGCCCAAGTTAAATCCATAAAGTTTCCTGCAGCTCCACTGTCAACAAAAGCCGACACCGAAGAACTGAGGCTGCCAAAGGAAACTTTAACTGGGACTAAAAGGGAGTTATTCGAGGAGATAAGCTGCAGACCTAGGTGAACCCCCTCACAATTCACCTGGTAAAAGCGTTTCCCGACTTGTTCGGAGAATTACGAGCAAAATGTCCCTTACCCCCACAGTACAGACAAAGACCAGAATTTTGCCTTCTGGCTCTTTCTTCAGGAGACAGCCGGGAGAGACCCATCTGCATGGGCTCCTCTACGTCTTCAGGAATGGAATATACACACGGACTTGACCTTACAGGTGCTCCTTTTTCAGCCCTCCGCTCTCTGAGACGACGATCAATCTTAATAGAAAGCTCCATGAGTTTATCGAGAGTCTCAGGAGCGGGGTACTGAAGGAGACTGTCTTTTATAGACTCTGATAAGCCAAGGCGAAACTGACTGCACAGGGCTGGGTCATTCCAGCCACAGTCGTTCGACCAACGGCGAAACTCCGTACAATAAACCTCCGCAGGATTTCTACCCTGTCTGAGAGCGCGCAACTGACTTTCAGCGGACGCCTCTCTATCAGGGTCATCATACAAGAGCCCTAAAGACTCAAAAAAAGCGTCAACTGACAACAATGTCGGATCCTCTGCTCTTAAACCAAATGCCCAGGTCTGAGGATCCCCCTGGAGCAAAGAAATAATAAACCCGACCCGCTGAGATTCAGTACCCGAGGAAGTCGGTCTTAAACGAAAATAAAGTTTACAGGATTCTTTAAAATTAAAAAACTCTTTTCTATCACCAGAAAAACGGTCAGGCAAATGCATCTTTGGTTCAGGGACTACCCTTGGGGAAGCTCGCAAAAGATCTTCCTGCGACTTCACCCGAAGAGAAAGATCTGAGTAAGTTCTTGAATCTGGCTGACTAAGAGCTGACCAGGATTTGGCCCTAAACCTGTTGGATTCATGAGGCCGATAAACTCTCACAAAACTGAATGAGAAAAAATTAAACCCGTTTAATTTTAAGTTGTGGTATGGCCGGTAATAATGTTAAGATTCCAGCACTCTGGTCAGAGGAGATCTTATGGCAAGGACCGGAGCACTGGAACGAAATGCTGGGGAAGGGAGCAGGACAGGAAAATAGCCCCTGGCGCCCTAACTCTGTTGTCTCACCCGTGTTGTCAGAAATCCCCTGCGAGACTATGGTTTCTTGAGCCCTTGGCAGCCGCGTTTGAAGGGCGGATTATGTCTGCCCAACTTCGATGCCCCCCGGTCTTAATGAGAGACAAAGGGAAACCCGAGACAGGGTGATAACAAGAGGCCCTCTAACTAAACAACCAGGCCAGGGGCTAAGCAAACTCAAAACTATAATATGTGCGGAGAAACCGCCAGGGAAAAGGACAACCAAAATATCCACTTGTCCAATTCTCCTACCCGGCACCGCCGAGTACCAGAGAGGACTTGTGGAAGCGGAACCCTCCGCAAATGCTCCAAACACCAAAATATAAAAGGTAAAGCGGCTGAGCCGCAACACACGGCAGAGCCGCAACTCACGAACACCACTGGATATAAAACGGTGATCAGTCAGGACTCCAGGGAACCAAACGACCTCTTGGGATGAGATGACAACTCCCGAATACCGGACTTCTGAGGACTGGAATGACCGGATACAGCAGGACTGGAAACAGACTCTCAGCAAACAAAGGCAGCATGCAGGAAGCTATTACCGGCGTCTGTGAGAAGCCCTGGGAGTGTATTTAACAAGGAGTCCTCCAATCAGCTGCTAAAGGCTGATTAGAATAAATGCCGTGCAGCTGCCTTGCTGCACGGCCAGAGAGCAGGTGAATATCTTAATTTCCTAAAGCCTAGCAACGGGGAACGCGGTCCGCCAGTGGCGTCCCCGTTGCTAGGGTCCGCGCGGCTCAGCGCGCCCGGCGTCTAGCGTTGCTAGGGAGCCGGCGGCTGTACGTGCACGGCGTCTCTAGTTGCTAGGCGCCGGGCCGCGCAGACCATCAAGCGGACCCCGGCGCCTAACACCCTCAAGTGTTTTTGGTATGGATTTGGTTTGGGTTTTGGATTTCTTGAAAATTGATAAAGACAGCTACAATCATGTAATCTGGACCTATTATTGTTCCTAAAGTATTATTAACCTCAATGACATTTATCTCCAGTGTTTCCAGTCAATTTTGACCACCTCTCAGCTCACAATATTGTTCACAAATATTGGCTTGCTAAATGTGACAGAGCAGTGGCACAAACACATGGCAGTTACTTTAAAATAATATAGCACATCTATGAAACATTGTGACACAGCAGTGGCAGACAGGATATCAGTATAATAAACTATACAACTCCATAGAAACAATGTTTTCAAAAGTAGAGGCCCCAGAGCAGTACAGAAAAATGGAGGTGGAGTATGTAGTGGCAGGCAGGTAAAGGATTGGTTGGTTGGTTGGTTGGTTGGTTGATTGATTGATTGATTGATTGATTGATTGATTAAAACTGATAAATCTAATTTATTGATTTGAAAAATTAAATAAATTTGACATCTGTTTTATAGCTACTTAGAAGAGAAAAAGAACATAATGTTAATAGCCAAGGATTCCTGACAAGGGTTGAAAAAGAAGCCAAGAAAAATAAATTTTGCACCGCAGAACTGCAAACTGCAAATCAGCCTATCTGTGACTGACCTGCTTGCCTTTCTACCCACCTCCTTCCTAATTGGGTAACACACCCCTGTAGTATATTTATAAGGTGCACCAGTGAGTCTGAGTATGGGGGATAATACCATAATTCTTCTCCTAAATCTAGTCCTCAAGCAGCAAAATTTTCTACTTATCCATGATCCACAAGATTACATGCATTTCTGTTGATTGTTGTGAATAACTTCTCTTGTGCTTAATATCGAATAATACTAAATATGCTCCATAATATTGTTACGTTTTTTTGTTTTGTTTTGTGAGGCATCATATTACAGTATTTCTGGTTAAAAATGTGGTGCACATTAGCAATGTATTATAGCAATACAAATGTATGTCTATGCAAAAAAGATCAACAACAAAAACTCCTTCAAAAACAGTATTACACAATTATTATTCTTTCTAATGAATTTATTATAAGCTGTCAATCAAGCAAGACAGCATGATAAGAACAAAGCATGAGCTGGTAAAGGATTGAATTGCGAGAGTAAGGAGACCGTGACTAGGATAGAATTGTCCTAAGGGGGCCCTCCCACCCTTATGTTGTATATTAAAAAAGACATGCACAGTTAAACAAACTAATCACTAAAGCACTTTTGTGGCTGAAGTTCTTGGTTTGTTTGAGCCACCACAAATTATCTACCAATGGGCTTAAGGTGACTAACAGTGTTGTTATTGATCAACACATTTGGAACATGTTAGACTCATCATCACCCTTCTCAATGTTGATAATATCATTGTCATCATCGTACAATATTAGCTTATTCCGACTTGTATCCACTGTTAAAGAAGTTTCTATTTGTTGTAATTGGTGGCACAGGTCTTCCTCATAGAATTTGTAATTCATTTTAAGGAACCTCAGTGTTTCAACATTTTTTGGAAGGACTACTGTATGGATCATTAATGTGGGCGTTGATGATGAGTGTGTTGGTGGTGGAGATTGCATGTGCTGGTCCAAACTGCTGGTAACTGATACTGGACAGCTTGTTATTATTGTACAGGTTTTTCTCAGATTTTGATAAATAACATGCATAAACTGCAATCTCCTGTATGTATCAGGAAGGACGTGCCTAGATGGGTAACATCTCTACTTTTACTTACTTTGGCTTCACATATGGTATGCAGTAGAAATGTTGCCAGGATATGGGTAAAAATGATTATAAATGAAAGATGGAGATTTTTTGGGTACTTTGCACAATGTCCATCTTCTTCTTATCATTACTGGCAAGAACTACTGCCACTGGTGGCTGATTTAATTTGACACAAACAACATCCTCCTCCTGAATTTGAGCAACTTCTTGTCCAACACATTTATCGTCAACATCCTGATTAGCATTAGATTCTCAAATATTCCCCCCTCATCCTGTTGCACTTCCATGGTAGCATCCTCAATTTCCATGTCTAACGATACCATCCTTACTTTTACTACTACTTATACTCACATTTGTAGAGGGTTCAGAAATGGTGGAAGGAGACTTTGTTAGGAATACAGTGTCAGAATCAGAAGTGTCAGACTCAGCGATAGCTAATGTGGACACCCCTAGATTCTTCTCAGGTATTTGCGGCATTTCTGAACACACAGTTTGTTTTTCAGGTGAGATATAATAGCATCCGGGAATTGCCAGAGATGCAAGATGCCAGCTGATTTTGGACATTTGTTTCAAAGCAACAGTCATTTATAAGGCAAGGTTTTACAAAAATTTGGGGGAAAGTGTGGTGGTAAATGTCCATCCAACCGCTATAGTGATGTACTGTTAGCAACATTAATGTTACTTGCAGCAGGGTGGATTTTGAACCATGCTGTTAGGTAAGCAGAAGAAGCAATGACCAAGCCCGAATAAAAATGTAAAAACTTTTTACAAGCTACAGAGTACCAGCAGAAGTGACTCCACTGTGAATTATGCTTCTTAGCTGCATTGGCATTAGTTTCCATGGTTTGTTAAAGTTATGTAAAGTGCTCCAATACCTCATCCACAGCTTTTTTTCCACACCAGGTTCTGTTGTACTTCATCTACAACTTTTTACATATTTAAAAATAATACCTGTATGGTTAAAGGCGCAGCCCGGCGTCTATGGTATGGATTGAGTGTTGCTTCGCTTCATATGTGGTGCGAATACGACACAAATTGAAAGAAAAGAAATGCTACATTACACCGCTTAGCGTGGGCTTGGTGTATATGGACAAATTTGTACATTGTTCCTCTCTGTGCAGTCTGCTCTGGAATATGTAGAAATATATGATTCACACCTGAAAGCATCTAGCAAAGCACTTCTGATTTAGCAAATTGAGCCATAAATATAATATTTTATCAGGTTATTTCCCATTGCTGCTTTATTTCTAGGCAGGTGATAAGGTTGCCATAACAACATTGTCTTGTCTTGCTGCTCTTTAATACACAGTTGAGCCTTGTCTTTGCAGGATAAATGAGCACACAATAAAATATAATAACCCTTAGATATTACTATCAGGATTTTATTTCTTTTTTGGAGCATAATGGTACATTCAAGGAATTACTGTATAAATAGTCCTCTCTTTCTTTGTTATTTTCTCCGGATGATATAGACAGGATTCAGCTGAAACTATTGGGTCAAGATCTACAGAGCAACTCTAGCCTGATAATACAAAATACAGTTATTAAGTGAGAGCGCACACAGTTATAATGTATCTTTTTCAATCTAAAGGCTGGATGCTTTTACAGAATGAGAAATGCATGTCCTTATTCAACCCATATAGTAATATATATAGCGCTTGTAACTTGGCTACTGTATGTTGTTTGAAATGCCCCTTTTAAAGTATAATTTTTAATAACAATAATCATCATCATCCTCATCATCATCATCATCATCATCCATATATACAGGATAATGGGTTCATGTAGATTTGAAGTCTCTTTTTGACATAAAACAAGTTATTTCCACAACACACAATGCCTGAAAATGCCACACTAAGCCTGAAAAGTGATAAATATCACTGTGATAAAGCACCAGCCAATCAGATCCTAGCTGCCATATTACAGGCTGTGTTTGAAAAATGACAGTTAGGAGCCGATTGGCTGGTGCTTTATCACAGTGATATTTATCACTTTTCAGGCTTAGTACATCTGGCCCACTGTATGTGCACAAGAGGCTTAATTTCAGTCCGTAAGAAAAAGGTGATTTATGGTAAGAACTTACCTTTGTTAAATCTCTTTCTGTGAGGTACACTGGGTTCCACAGGGATAACATTGGGGTGTAGAGTTGGATCTTGATCCGAGGCACCAACAGGCTAAAAGCTTTGACTGATCCCAAGATGCACAGCGCTGCTTTCTCTATAATCCCACCTCTGTGCACAGGAGCTCAGTTTTGTTAACCAGTCCAATGCAGTAGCAGGTAAAGGAGACGACAACCATTAGTAGCCACATATACCACATTATCACGACAGGAGAAGGTACCAGCAGCTAATGCCATACAAACCCAAAGAAGCTAAGTGCGTTAGGGTGGGCCCCCTGTGGAACCCAGTGTACCTCGCAGAAATAGATTTAACAAAGGTAAGTTCTTACCATAAATCTATTTTTCTGCTGCGGGGTACACTGGGGTTTCACAGGGATAACATCGGGGATGTCCTAAAGCAGTTCCTCATGGGAGGGGATGCACTGCAGCGGGTACAAGAACCCGGCGTCCAAAGGAGGCATCCTGGGAGGCAGAAGTATCGAAGGCATAAAACCTTATGAACGTGTTCATTGAGGACCATGTAGCTGCCTTGCACAATTGTTCAAGGGTTGCACCCCGTCAGGCCACCCAGGAAGGTCCAACAGACTGAGCAGAATGGGCTTTGATGGTAGTAGGATCTGGAAGACCAGCCTGTACATAAGCATGTGCAATCACCATTCTAATCCATCTGGCCAAGGTCTGCTTATTAGCATGCCAGTCAGGTTTGTGAAAACCAAAAAGCACAAAGAGGGTATCAGATCTCCTAAGAGAAGCTGTTCTCTTCACATAAATACGGAGAGCCCGTGCCACATCCAAAGCCCGCTCTTTGGAGGATAAACCTGGAGCGGTAAATGCTGGTACCACAATTTCCTGGTTAAGGTGGAAAGACGACACCACCTTAGGCAAATAACCAGGACGAGTTCTAAGAACTGCCCGGTCACGGTGAAAAATCAGAAAGGGAGACCTACAGGACAAGGCACCCAAGTCTGAAACCCGTCTAGCAGAGGCAATAGCCAGCAAGAACAAGACCTTAAGAGTAATCCACTTAAGGTCCACAGACTCAAGAGGTTCAAACTGAGACTCTTGAAAAGCGTCCAGAACAACCAACAAATCCCAAGGAGCCACAGTCGGGACATAGGGAGGTTGAATCCATAAAACACCCTGAGTGAATGTATGAACATCAGGCAGAGTCGCAATTTTTCTCTGAAACCATATCGACAAGGCAGAAATATGAACCTTGATGGAGGCCAGATGAAGGCCTAAGTCCAGGTCCTGATGCAGGAAAGCCAAAAGCTTGGCAGTACTGAACTTATATGTGTCACAATGGTTAGTTGCACACCAGGCGAAGTAAGAATTCCAGACCCTATAATAAATCCGAGCAGATGGCGGTTTACGGGCCTGCAACATAGTTTGAATCCTTTGGCCCTCAGGACAGAAACTTCAAGGGCCATACCTTTGAAAAAACTGCATGCAGTGAAACACGTCAGATGCTGCTACAACCAACAAGGAACACTGGAGCAGAGTACTGGACCATCCCCTGGATATTTTTCTGGACACTATTTCACTACCTTCCCACAGCAGCTACCTATACGGAAAAAGACCCACACCATAACGCATGAGGAGCTCAATCTACCAAGACCATTGTAGCCAACATTCCTCTAACAGTGAAAAGCTGCCATAGTCGGACTCTCTTATGCATATGGGACAATGCTGTCTATACAGGAAACTTGAAACAGAGTTTACAATAGGAACGTACTACTCCAGCTCACGTATCATTTGTTCCAGACGTACACAAAGGGTAATTTTATCCCAACCATTGTTTGATTAGTGTATTTTAATTTTATGTGACATGTATGTGTTTAAATGTTTTATTACATTGTTTTATTAGAGATATTTTAATATTGATATTCATCATTTTCTAACTCCATCACAGCGCAGCCTCCTTCTGTTATAATTTGAATGACTGCCTCAGAAAATCCTTTGGCCCTCAGGATGGAAGCTTCAAGAGCCACGCCGTCAAAGCCAGCCAGGCCAAATCCTGGTAGACACAAGGGCCCTGAACGAGGAGGTCTGGGCGTTGTGGAAGTAGAAGAGGATGCTCTACCGCAAGACCCTGCAGGTCTGAGAACCAATGCCGTCTGGGCCATGCTGGAGCGATTAGAAGTAGTATTCCTCCTTCTTGCTTGAACTTCCTTATCACCCTGGGCAGAAGTGACACCAGAGGGAACACATACGGCAGCCGAAAGTTCCACGAACACTGCTTGAGGATCCCTTGTCCTTGCTCCGAAGACCGGAACCTTGTGATTGTGTCGAGACGCCATCAGGTCTACATCTGGTAGGCCCCACTTGACCACTAGGAGTTGAAAGACATCTGGATGAAGGCTTCACTTGCCAGCGTGTACGTCCTGACGATTGAGGAAGTTCACTTGAGTTGAGGACTCCCGGAATGAACACTGCCGATATGGCTGGCAGATGGCGTTCCGCCCAACAAAGGATTTTTGCCACTTCCATCATTGGCATGCGGCTTCGAGTGCTGCCTTTATGATTTATGTACGCCACCGTTGTGGCATTGTCCGACTGTACTTGAACAGGCCTGTTCTGTACTAGAGGCAGGGCTAGTGTCAGCGCATTGAACACTGCCTGCAATTCCAGAATGTTTATCGGGAGGAGAGATTCCTTCCTGGTCCACAGACCCTGAAGAGAGTGTTGCTCCAACACCACTCTCCAGCCCCACAGACTGACATTCGTAGTCAGAAGGACCCAGTTGGAGATACAGAAGGGACGACCCCTGCTCAGATGCTGGTCCTGTAGCCACTAGCTCAGTGACAAGCGGACCTCCGGAGTCAAGGAGATCATGTGAGTCCTGACCCGGTGAGGCAGGCCATCCCACTTGGAGAGTATCAACCGCTGCAGATGGCGGGAATGAAATTGAGCGTACTCTACCATGTCGAAAGCCGACACCATGAGGCCTAGTACTTGCATCGCCGAGTGTACGAACCCACGTGGGAGAGAGAGGAAGCATCTTATCTTGTCCTGAAGTTTCAGGACCTTCTCCGGAGATAAAAACAACCGCTGGTTGTGGGTGTTCAATAGCGCTCCGAGGTGCACCATGCTCTGATCAGGGACCAGGGAAGATTTCTTCCAGTTAATGAGACACCCGTGGGCTTGTAGGAATTGGACCGTCGGTTCCAGATGACAGAGGAGAACCTCTGGTGAGTTTACCAGGATCAACAAATCGTCCAGATACGGCAGGATCCTGATACCCTGACGGCGGAGTAGAGCCGTCATGACCGCCATGACCTTGGTGAAAATTCTTGGAGCTGTGGTCAGACCGAAAGGTAAGGCATGGAATTGAAAATGTAGCTTGCCAATAGCAAACCGCAGGTATTGCTGATGCGACACTGCAATAGGTATATGCAGGTAAGCATCCTGTATGTCCAGGGATACCATATAGTCCTTGGGCTCCAAAGCCAGAACAATAGAGTGAAGCGTTTCCATACGGAATTTGGAAACTTTCACAAATTTGTTCAAAGACTTGAGGTTGAGAATGGGCTGAGAGGACCCATTCGGTTTTGGGACTAGGAACAGTGTGGAATAGTACCCCCTGCATCTCTGAGCCAGAGGCACCGGCACTATCACTCCTGTATCCAGGAGAGATTGTACCACCAAATGGAGAGTTTTTGCTTTAACCTGATCCGAAGGGATGTTTGTTGAGCAAAATTGGTGAGGGGGTCATTTCTTGAAAGAGATGGCGTATCCGTGAGTGACGACTTCCCTTACCCTGGCATCCGAAGTGGTCTGTAACCACACCTGAGCAAACCGTAGAAGTGGGCCACCCACTCTGAGATCCCCCAAGGGGAGGCCCGCCCCATCATGCAGCAGGCTTGTCTGTTTTGGAAGCTGGCTGACGGGCAGCCCAGGCACGTTTAGGTTTGGGCTTAGATGTTTTGGAAGTGCGAGCCTATTTCAGGTATGCCTGACCCTTTGCTTTACCTGGAGGTTGAAATGAACAAAAGGAAGTACTCTTAGCCTTTGGAGTCGAAGGAGAAGTACTAGGCAGACATGCAGTCTTAGCTGATGCCAAGTCGGCAACAATCTTGTTGAGATCTTCCCCAAAAAGAATGATTCCCTTAAATGGGATCAATCCGGCGAGCCAGAATGGACGTAGTAGACGCCTTGGCCGCTAGGGTACCTGCATCAGGTGCCGCCTCCTGAATATAATGAGAGGCTGTAATAATATATGAAAGACATTGTCTAGCATTATCAGGAAAATCTGACGGTAGTTCTGCTTTAACTATCTGAACCCAGGCTTCAATAGCTTTTGCCGCCAAAGAAGCCGCAATAGTGGGCCTATGCACAGCTCCAGCAAGAGTGTAAATGGACTTCAAGCAACCCTCCACATGCTTATCCATCAGTTCCTTCAGCGAGGTGACGGTAGTGACAGGCAGAGCAGAGGATAACACCAGACGCGCGACTTGTGAATCCACCAGCGGAGGTGTTTCCCAATTTTTACTTAAATCTGCAGCGAGGGGATAACAAGCTAGCATCTTTTTATACAGGGAAAATTTATTTCCTGGATTTTCCCAGGATTCCTGACAAATGTCAACCAAGTGGTCAGAATGAGGTAAAACTAATTTAGTAGCCTTCTGACTTTTAAACTTATCTGGTTTCTTAGAGATAGCTGGAGGTTCTTCGTCATCATTGATTTGAAGAATCAGCCTGATAGCCTCCAAGAGGTCAGGAACATCCACTTGTGTCAGAGATTCCCCATCAGAAGCATCTACATCAGTGTCTGAAGGGTCAGTGTAAGCATCATCTTCATCGGATGAGGTATCCGAAACATGTGTGGATTGTGAGAAAGTAATGGACCGTTTAGATGACCCCTTGTTCTTAGGCGGGCGAGAGTCAGGATTTTGCTTAGCCAGAGACTGATTTAATTGCTGTAACTGAGAGGACAGTGTATCTGCCCATGGCGGATTAACTGCAGAGACAATATGTGTCTGTAATGGCACAGGAGGTCCCATAGGGGGCACAAGTCTAGTTAGTAGCGTAGTCAGTAAATTAGAGAAAGCAGCCCAAGGTGGGTCTTGATTTGCCCCCATTGCTGCAGACTGACCATGGGGTATAGAACCCCCCTGTACCTGAACCCTCAGCTACTATGTTTTTCTCCGAGCAATCCGTGGCATCAGCACTGCATGGTGCAGGATCAGCCATGGATCTAGGACCATGTTTGGCAGACATTATATGTAAGTGTAGCTTTAGGGTGTAATAGTACAAAATAAGCCGACAAATTACCTGACAAAAAAAACCCTGTATAGTGTGACTGCAAAGCAGAGCACAGAGGTTTTAAGAGGTATGTGGTAACTGTAAAACACAGAGAAAAATCCACAGTAGTTTATTCTGTGGAACACTATATTATATGATAACCCTGATGCACTTAGCCCCCCTCACGGTACAGAATATAGGGATAACAATATGTGTGAGATACACGAAATAGAAATCACACAGCAGCTATAGGCACACACTCAGTCCCAAATACAATGCAGAAATTATTACAAACAATAAAACTGCACTGGACTAGCAATACTAAGTACAAACTGTACCACTAAGTAAAGCTATATATAGTGACATGCAGTGGGGTGAGGCAGAGCCTTTCCTGTCATACTAACGTTTGTGCCAAAGTTTTGACTGTATAAAGTATATGAAAAATAACAATGCACAGTAAAGACTGGATGTATATCACAGGGTACTTGTACTAACTATCCCTGTAGGAATGCACTTGTTCTTAACTAACACTGTCTAAATGACATGTAGAACACCTAAGTGTCCTGTAAATGCACAGCGCTGATGATGCAGGCGGCTTTACAGAGGAGACATTGCCCAGCAGTCCCAGAATCAGCTCAGCATGTGTGAAATGGCACCCAAACGCTGACAGGGAGTGAGGGAGACAGAGAGATACAGCTCCAGGGTGGGAACATTTGCAGTAAATGGCGCCTGGGGCTGGTGGAGGGGCTACAGGTCAGAGCCTTATCCCCTTGCTGGACTTCACCACCGGGTACTGCGGGCCTATTAAAGTGGATTATGAGGTAATCCGACCTGTGCCCCTTGCCCTGGTGGTATAATGGGGTCCCTGTACGGACACAGTGTCCACGCCAGTGTGCGCGGCCCATCTCCTAGAGACCGCGGCAGATCGCGGTTTTCAGCGGGTCCCGCCTGGGGGTACCCTCTTACCTTCTCCCTGTAATGCAGTCACGTGATCCTGGAGAGCAGCGGCAAGTGTGTGCGCCTGAAGAGAAACCGGAGCCCTCTGCTGTATGTACCCGGCAATCAGGGTGCGGGAGTATACAGCGCCGCTGGGGAAGGTGAGGGAGCCGCAGCACGATATGTCAGAATGACATATAGCACTTTTAAGTGCCTGTGCTGCGGCTCTCCCTGTTAGCTGCCTGCACTGCAGGCACCAACTTACAAACTGAGTTCTTGTGCACGGAGACGGGGTTATAAAGAAGGCGGTTCCACAGGGGGCCCACCCTGATGCACTTAGCTTCTTTGGGTTTGTATGGCATTAGCCGCTGGTACCTTCTCCTGTCGCGATAATGTGGTTATATGTGGCTACTAATGGTTGTCGTCTCTTTTACCTGCTACTGCATTGGACTGGTTAACAAAACTGAGCTCCTGTGCACGGAGGTGGGGTTATAGAGGAGGCGGGACTGTGCATCTTGGGATCAGTCAAATCTTTTAGCCTGTTGGTGCCTCGGATCAAGATCCAACTCTACACCCCGATGTTATCCCTGTGAAACCTCAGTGTACCCAGCTGCAGAAATTTGGATGTTCCTGTATTGTACACTTGCAACTCATTATATTTAAACACAACATATAAATGCACAGCAGGATGCTAGAATGAAAATAATTGCATATTGCCTTTTACTCTGCGGCCACTATAGATGAAGAAAGCCCGTTCATCAATGGGGAAAAAACAACCTGGAAAACATGTTTATAGTGGCATTGAGTCAAAAATAAGTATTCTTCATCAGACACTGGGTTGGACTGTCCCAAGGGACACAGGGGAAATCCCCACCAACTCCTCCAAGTGTCAGGTTACAAACTGTTCAACCTAATTATACAGTGGTACTCTATTAGAGTGTCACAACAGTCATGCTATACCACTGTCTCCTCTTCTTCTTGGCTTTGGACTTCAGCATAATGAACACATTTTCTGCCTGTGATTAGTATGGGATAATAGCACAGCATTCATTCCCTAACCTACAATTAAGTCACCAAAGTGGTAAGAGCTTAGATAATAGTATTGGGTTTTTTTTCTTCACAATGGCATGTATTTTGCATTTACAAGATGAAATGCAGTTCTCATTCAGTTTTAGAAACTGATCAGTCAGTGCTGAGCTCCCCTAGCACATGCACAGTGCATTCATTGTTAGACAGTGGATCACTCTGTGGTCTGTCTCCATTCCCAGTACTAGAGGCAGCTTCACTGCTCTTGTGTTTTCCCTCTTAGTGTCAGCTCAGTGCAGGAGGAGGTGCTTAGTGCAAAGTCTGAGGGAGCTCTTCCTGGGAGAGACAACTGTACTGATGTGCAGCTTCTGCTCTCCTGTGTGTGTGATATTGTCTAACCCGCAGCCGCACCCTGTATGTATGCAGCCGCATCCTGTGTGTATATACTACAAGCTGTTATCTCTATTATCTCTGTTATATGAATAAACTAATCATCCTGGTTAAGTGCCATTGTGTGGACTAACATTCCTATCCGACACCGCAACACTCTTACAACATTAATGTAGTATACAGTATATAGACAGTATCACCATCATGTGCTTAATTATCATATACGATGTGGGACTAGGGCATGAAGGGCCCACCAGGGGAATGCAGTGGTAGGGTCCCATATTAAGGTCCCATAGTGTGGTCAGTCTCTAGAGGGGGTATGTTCCAACTGCCACAGAGGCTTGGCTAACCATTAGAGTGCATGGGCTGGGACCCATCATAAATACATATGTTACAGGCTGTGTTTGAAAAATGACAGGAGCTGGTTGGTTGGTTGGTTGGTTGGTTGGTTGGTTGGTTGGTTGGTTGGTTGGTTGGTTGATTTATCTCCATCCATTTTATCTCTCTCCAAGGCTCAGTATATAGACCCCCTAGTCCTATCACCTCCAATTATTTGCAGAATTGGCTTTTTCTCAACCAGGTTGCTACTAAAACTCATATCAACTCATTTGTCACACGGACTAACCTTTAGCTATCTGACATTACCCTTACCCATCTATACCTGCTATCTCACCGCCATACTAAATGTCTTTGCAATTTTGAATTTCCTCTATCACCCATTCCCTAAAGTATACAAATTTCTTTCCCTTAGTTACAAAACCCTGAACATCACCCATTCCTACAGCTTAAATCTCATATAAAGAAACTCTCCCACTGGCCCACTAAAATATACTTTTGACTTGTGTCTCACATCATCTCTAGTAACCATTTTCACTCACACCTAGAGTACTTTTCTGGTTTCGCTAGCTATTTATGGAATTCCATTCAGCAGATGAGAAAAAAGTGATAAATGTAGTTCAGATGCTGCACTGTAATCAGTGTCACCCGGTGCGGTAAATAGTCACGCAGTAAAAGTGCATGGGGATGGGGCATGGCCTCACAGAAAATCCACGTTTACTTCAGTCTGGGCGTGTGGCCTCATGGGAACCTCCAATTACATCACTCCAGGGGGAGTGCCCAGTATTCCCGGAGATGCTGGGCTGCCCCCGGAGACTTTGGCTGTATTGCCAGGTCTTCCTCAATGACAGAGCCTGGTACTGCATGAGAATGGCATAGCGCAGCACCCTGCACCCTGTCACTGTGGATGAGCTGAAATTTTGGTGTCACCCCCTGGAAGGGCGACACCCTGGTGGAATCTGTCCCCCCCTCAACCCCCTTGTATGCCTCTGATGATGTTACCAAAAATTCAGATATTGCACCTTTGAGTTCCTATGATAAGAAACAAAGATTTTCTGCTCATGAACTAATATTGATCGAAAAAGGCACAAGCTAACATCTGGAATCTTGTTGTTTAAATCTTTTCTGTAGCAATAAATAGCTTCCAAAATTATTTTTGGCATGTGCACTGTTTTCCATCTAGAATTTTATATATTTTATTACAGACTGTATTTGAATACCTTTTTGAATTGATTGGACCTTAAAAGTGTGCATTATATTACGTTTTGGTTGGATATTGCATGCTTATTTGAGACAATAGCCCTCATTCCGAGTTGATCGCTCGCTAGCTGCTTTTAGCAGCATTGCACACGCTAGGCCGCTGCCCTCTGGGAGTGTATCTTAGTGTTATGATTCCAGCACTCTGGTCTGAGGAGGTCCTATTGCAAGGACCGGAGCACTGGAACGTAATGCTGGGGAAGGAAGCGGGAATAGAAAGTAGCCCCTGGCGCCCTAACTCCGTTGTCTCGCCCGTGCTGTCAGAAATCCCCTGCGAGACTATGGTTGCTTGAGCCCACGGCAGCCGCGTTTGAAGGGCGGATTATGTCTGCCCAACTCCGATGCCCCCTCAGGTCTTAATGGGAGACAAAGGGAAATCCGAGACAGGGTGATAACAAGGGGCCCTCTGACTAAACAACCAGGCCAGGGGCTACAAGCTAACTGACAAAAGCTGAGGTATGTGCGGAAACCCGCCAGGGAAAAGGACAACCAAAATCCACTAGTCCGTTACTCCTACCCAGCACCGCTGGATACCAGAGTGGATCTGTGGGAGCGGAATCCTCCGCAAAAGCTCCGAAACACAAATAATAAATAATAAATGATAAAGCGGCCAAGCCGCAACACACGGCTATGCCGTGACTCACGAACACCACTGGATGTTCAAAGGTGCTCAGTCAGGACTCCAGGAACAGATGACGACTTCCGAGTACAGGACAACTGAGAACAGGAACGACCGGATACAGCAGGACTGGAAACACTCTCAGCAAACAGATACAGCATGCAAGAAGCTATTACCGGCGTCTGTGAGAAGCCCAGGAAGTGTATTTAACAGGGAGTCCTCCAATCAGCTGTTTAGAGGCTGATTGGATTAGATGCCATACAGCTGCCTAGCTGCATGGCCAGGAAACAGGTGTCCTATTAATTAAAATGGACCCAGCAACGGGGAACGCGGTCCGTCAGTGGCGTCCCCGTTGCTAGGGTCCGTGCGGCTCCGTGCGCCCGGCGTCTAGCGTTGCCAGGGAGCCGGCGGCTGTATGCGCACGGCGTCCCTGGTTGCTAGGCGCCGGGCCGCACCGACGAGCGGACCCCGGCGCCTAACAGTACCCCCCCCTTGAGGAGGGGTCAAGGAACCCCTAAAGCCAGGTTTCCGAGGAAATTCCCGAAAAAATGCCCTCTTGAGCCTCGGGGCATGGAGATCCTTATCCAGGACCCAAGTCCTTTCCTCTGGACCATAGCCTCTCCAGTGCACCAGAAAATAAAGCCGACCCCGGGACAATTTGGAATCGAGAACCTTCTCCACCAAGTACTCCTGATGACCCTGTACATCTACTGGTGATTTCCCCTGAGAGATCTTCCGAGGAAATCTACTGGACGAAACGTATGGTTTCAACAGGGAGCAATGGAACGTATTTCCAATCCGGAGAGCTCTTGGTAAACGTAACCGGAAAGCAACTGGATTGATTTTTTTAATAATATGAAATGGTCCAATAAATTTGGGGCCCAATCTAGCTGAGGTTTGTCGAAGTTTAATGTTACGAGTCGACAACCATACCCTATCTCCCACCTTAAAAGTGCAAGGACGCCGGAGCCTGTCAGAAAATTTTTTCTCTCGAAATGCCGCTTTTCTGAGAGCAAGGTGCACTTTTTTCCAAATGACTCTGAGATGAGAGGTTAAGGTTAGCGAGGAAACAGAGGAATGTTGAAAAAAAGAATTAGCTCTGGGGTGAAAACCAAAAACTGAAAAGAATGGAGACACATTAGTGGAGGAATGACAAGAATTGTTGTAAGCAAACTCCGCCAAAGGAAGAAACTCGGACCAATCATTCTGGAGTTTGGCTAAGTACAAACGCAAATACTGTTTTAATGATTGATTAACTCGCTCGGTCTGCCCATTGGATTGGGGATGGTAGCCGGATGTTAAAGACAATTTCATCTTTAATGAGGCACAAAAAGACTTCCAGAATTGTGCAATGAATTGTGGACCCCGATCAGAAACAATATCAGTGGGCAACCCATGAAGTCTGAAAACATGGCGGAGAAACAAAACTGCCAATCCCTGGGCAGATGGCAGTCGGGGAAGAGCAATGAAATGGGCCATCTTGCTAAAACGGTCCACTACCACCCATATGACTCGGAATCCGGCTGACAGAGGGAGGTCTACCACAAAATCCATGGAAATATGAGACCATGGCCTGAGAGGAACATTTAAGGGCATAAGTTGCCCGATAGGCAAGGAACGGGGAACCTTATGCTGTGCACAGACCTGACAAGAAAAAACAAACTCCTTAATGTCTTTAGAAAGACCAGGCCACCATACTGAGCGGGAGACTAATTCCAAAGTCTTAGAGATCCCCGGATGCCCGGCAACTTTGCTATCATGAAACTCAGTCAAAACAGTAGCTCTCAAAAACTCAGGGACGTAAAGATGACCAGCAGGAGTATTTCCAGGAGCTTGATGTTGAAGCTGCTTTAACTGGGTAAATAAATCTTGTGTGAGGCCTGCCCAAATGACTGAAGACGGAAGTATGGAAGTAACAGGACTGTTATTATGAACTGGAAGAAAACTGCGTGACAGGGCATCCGCCTTGGTATTCTTGGAACCTGGCCTAAAGGTGATAATAAACTTGAAACGAGTAAAAAATAAAGCCCAACGAGCCTGCCGGGCATTCAGCCGCTTAGCTGATTCGATGTACTGAAGATTTTTGTGGTCAGTCAATACTGAAATGGTATGTGTTGCTCCCTCAAGCCAATGCCTCCACTCCTCGAAAGCCCATTTAATAGCCAGTAACTCCCGGTTACCAACATCGTAGTTGGATTCAGCGGATGAGAATTTCCTGGACATAAAGGCACAAGGATGTAGTTCTAGAGAGTCCGGATCCTTCTGAGATAGGATAGACCCCACTCCAACCTCCGAGGCATCAACCTCAACAATGAAGGGCAATTCAGGGTTGGGATGTCTGAGGACTGGGGCTGAGACAAAAGCTTGTTTCAAGGCCTGAAAGGATAACTCAGCTTCACGTGACCAGTTGGTAGGATCCGCTCCCTTCTTAGTCAGTGCCACAATGGGAGCAACCAGGTCGGAAAAAGCATGAATAAATCTTCTATAATAATTCGCAAACCCTAAAAAGCGCTGAATTGCTTTTAAGTTGGTGGGTTGCGCCCAACTAAGGATGGCTTGGAGCTTCTTAGGTTCCATACAGAATCCCCGAGGGGAAATAATGTACCCTAAAAAGGATACCTCCGTGACATGAAACTCACACTTCTCCAGCTTGGCATATAGGTGATTTTCACGTAATTTTTGAAGAACCTGACGCACCTGGGTAACATGTTGTTCAATAGAGTCAGAATAGATCAGGATGTCGTCTAAGTAAACGACCACGAATCTTCCTAGAAAATCACGGAGCACATCGTTAATGAGATCCTGGAAAACTGCCGGAGCGTTAGACAAGCCGAACGGCATCACCAGATACTCGTAGTGACCCGACTGAGTACTGAACGCCGTCTTCCATTCATCTCCCGACTTGATTCGGATGAGGTTATACGCTCCCCTCAGGTCAATTTTAGAAAAAATCACAGCCGAACGCAGCTGATCAAAGAGGACAGAAATCAGCGGCAGAGGGTAAGTATTTTTAACTGAGATCTTATTCAGGGCTCTAAAGTCAATGCAAGGTCTGAGTGATCCATCTTTCTTCTCCACAAAGAAGAAGCCTGCACTTAAAGGGGATTTAGATGGCCTGATAAATCCTTTCCCTAGGCTCTCCTTAACATACTCATTCATGGCCGCAGTTTCTGGCCCGGACAATGCATATAACCTTCCCTTTGGCAATGTGGCACCAGGAATTAGCTCAATAGCACAATCATAAGGCCGATGGGGAGGCAGAATGTCCGCATTGCCCTTGGAAAATACATCAACAAAGTCCTGGTATTCCACGGGAATGGGTTCGGGAATGGCAGCAGCTATTCTGACGGGAAATGTAATACATTCCTTATTACAGATGGTACCCCATTGTGAGATCTCCCCCGACTGCCAATCAATGATGGGATTATGAAAGGCCAGCCAAGGGAGACCCAGAACCACTGGAACTGCTGGGCAATGGGTAAGGAAAAACTCAATTTTTTCGTAATGAAGAGCTCCTACCGTAAGTAGTACAGGGGGTGTACAGAGGGAAATAACCCCATTGGACAAGGGACTCCCATCTAAACCATGCATGGTGATACACCTACCCAAAGCTAACTGAGGAATACCCAAGGCCTTGGCCCACGTTAAGTCCATAAAGTTCCCTGCAGCTCCACTGTCAACAAAAGCCGACACCGAAGAACAGAGGCTGCCAAAGGAGACTTTAGCTGGGACTAAAAGGGAGTTATTCGAGGAGATAAGCTGCAGACCAAAGTGAACCCCCTCACAATTCACTTGGTCGAGACGTTTCCCGACTTATTCGGACAATTACGGGCAAAATGTCCCTTACCCCCACAGTACAAACAAAGACCAGAGTTTTGCCTTCTGGCTCTTTCTTCTGGAGACAGCCGGGAGAGACCCATCTGCATGGGCTCCTCAATGTCCTAAGGAATGGAAAATACACATGGAGTAGACCTGACAGGTGCTCCTTTTTCAGCCCTCCGCTCTCTGAGACGACGATCAATCTTAATAGAAAGCTCCATGAGTTTATCGAGAGTCTCAGGAGCGGGATACTGAAGGAGACTGTCTTTTATAGACTCAGATAAGCCGAGGCGAAACTGACTGCGCAGGGCTGGGTCATTCCAGCCACAGTCGTTCGACCAACGGCGAAACTCCGTAGAATAAACCTCTGCAGGATTTCTACCCTGTCTGAGAGCGCGTAACTGACTCTCAGCGGATGCCTCTCTATCAGGGTCATCATACAAAAGCCCTAAAGACCCCAGAAAGGCGTCTACTGACAACAATGCCGGATCCTCTGCTTTTAAACCAAAAGCCCAGGTCTGAGGATCCCCCTGGAGCAAAGAAATAATAATTCCGACCCGCTGAGATTCAGTACCTGAGGAGATTGGTCATAAACGAAAATAAAGTTTACAGGACTCTTTAAAATTAAAAAAAACTCCTTCCTATTACCAGAAAAGCGGTCAGGCAAGTGCATTTTTGGTTCAGGGACTACCCTCGGGGAAGTTCGTAAAAGATCTTCCTGCGACTTCACCCGAAGGGAAAGATCCTGAACCATCTGAGTAAGTTCTTGAATCTGGCTAACTAGGAGCTGGCCAGGATTTGGCCCTAAACCAGTGGGATTCATGAGGCCGATAAATCTTACAAAACTGAATAAGGAAAAAATCAAACCCTGTTTAATTTTAAGTTTGGGTGAGGCCGGTAATAATGTTATGATTCCAGCACTCTGGTCTGAGGAGGTCCTATTGCAAGGACCGGAGCACTGGAACGTAATGCTGGGGAAGGAAGCGGGAATAGAAAGTAGCCCCTGGCGCCCTAACTCCGTTGTCTCGCCCGTGCTGTCAGAAATCCCCTGCGAGACTATGGTTGCTTGAGCCCACGGCAGCCGCGTTTGAAGGGCGGATTATGTCTGCCCAACTCCGATGCCCCCTCAGGTCTTAATGGGAGACAAAGGGAAATCCGAGACAGGGTGATAACAAGGGGCCCTCTGACTAAACAACCAGGCCAGGGGCTACAAGCTAACTGACAAAAGCTGAGGTATGTGCGGAAACCCGCCAGGGAAAAGGACAACCAAAATCCACTAGTCCGTTACTCCTACCCAGCACCGCTGGATACCAGAGTGGATCTGTGGGAGCGGAATCCTCCGCAAAAGCTCCGAAACACAAATAATAAATAATAAATGATAAAGCGGCCAAGCCGCAACACACGGCTATGCCGTGACTCACGAACACCACTGGATGTTCAAAGGTGCTCAGTCAGGACTCCAGGAACAGATGACGACTTCCGAGTACAGGACAACTGAGAACAGGAACGACCGGATACAGCAGGACTGGAAACACTCTAAGCAAACAGATACAGCATGCAAGAAGCTATTACCGGCGTCTGTGAGAAGCCCAGGAAGTGTATTTAACAGGGAGTCCTCCAATCAGCTGTTTAGAGGCTGATTGGATTAGATGCCATACAGCTGCCTAGCTGCATGGCCAGGAAACAGGTGTCCTATTAATTAAAATGGACCCAGCAACGGGGAACGCGGTCCGTCAGTGGCGTCCCCGTTGCTAGGGTCCGTGCGGCTCCGTGCGCCCGGCGTCTAGCGTTGCCAGGGAGCCGGCGGCTGTATGCGCACGGCGTCCCTGGTTGCTAGGCGCCGGGCCGCACCGACGAGCGGACCCCGGCGCCTAACAGTACCCCCCCTTGAGGAGGGGTCAAGGAACCCCTAAAGCCAGGTTTCCGAGGAAATTCACGAAAAAATGCCCTCTTGAGCCTCGGGGCATGGAGATCCTTATCCAGGACCCAAGTCCTTTCCTCTGGACCATAGCCTCTCCAGTGCACCAGAAAATAAAGCCGACCCCGGGACAATTTGGAATCGAGAACCTTCTCCACCAAGAACTCCTGATGACCCTGTACATCTACTGGTGATTTCCCCTGAGAGATCTTCCGAGGAAATCTACTGGACGAAACGTATGGTTTCAACAGGGAGCAATGGAACGTATTTCCAATCCGGAGAGCTCTTGGTAAACGTAACCGGAAAGCAACTGGATTGATTTTTTTAATAATATGAAATGGTCCAATAAATTTGGGGCCCAATCTAGCTGAGGTTTGTCGAAGTTTAATGTTACGAGTCGACAACCATACCCTATCTCCCACCTTAAAAGTGCAAGGACGCCGGAGCCTGTCAGAAAAAATTTTCTCTCGAAATGCCGCTTTTCTGAGAGCAAGGTGCACTTTTTTCCAAATGACTCTGAGATGAGAGGTTAAGGTTAGCGAGGAAACAGAGGAATGTTGAAAAAAAGAATTAGCTCTGGGGTGAAAACCAAAAACTGAAAAGAATGGAGACACATTAGTGGAGGAATGACAAGAATTGTTGTAAGCAAACTCCGCCAAAGGAAGAAACTCGGACCAATCATTCTGGAGTTTGGCTGAGTACAAACCCAAATACTGTTTTAATGATTGATTAACTCGCTCGGTCTGCCCATTGGATTGGGGATGGTAGCCGGATGTTAAAGACAATTTCATCTTTAATGAGGCACAAAAAGACTTCCAGAATTGTGCAATGAATTGTGGACCCCGATCAGAAACAATATCAGTGGGCAACCCATGAAGTCTGAAAACATGGCGGAGAAACAAAACTGCCAATCCCTGGGCAGATGGCAGTCGGGGAAGAGCAATGAAATGGGCCATCTTGCTAAAACGGTCCACTACCACCCATATGACTCGGAATCCGGCTGACAGAGGGAGGTCTACCACAAAATCCATGGAAATATGAGACCATGGCCTGAGAGGAACATTTAAGGGCATAAGTTGCCCGATAGGCAAGGAACGGGGAACCTTATGCTGTGCACAGACCTGACAAGAAAAAACAAACTCCTTAATGTCTTTAGAAAGACCAGGCCACCATACTGAGCGGGAGACTAATTCCAAAGTCTTAGAGATCCCCGGATGCCCGGCAACTTTGCTATCATGAAACTCAGTCAAAACAGTAGCTCTCAAAAACTCAGGGACGTAAAGATGACCAGCAGGAGTATTTCCAGGAGCTTGATGTTGAAGCTGCTTTAACTGGGTAAATAAATCTTGTGTGAGGCCTGCCCAAATGACTGAAGACGGAAGTATGGAAGTAACAGGACTGTTATTATGAACTGGAAGAAAACTGCGTGACAGGGCATCCGCCTTGGTATTCTTGGAACCTGGCCTAAAGGTGATAATAAACTTGAAACGAGTAAAAAATAAAGCCCAACGAGCCTGCCGGGCATTCAGCCGCTTAGCTGATTCGATGTACTGAAGATTTTTGTGGTCAGTCAATACTGAAATGGTATGTGTTGCTCCCTCAAGCCAATGCCTCCACTCCTCGAAAGCCCATTTAATAGCCAGTAACTCCCGGTTACCAACATCGTAGTTGGATTCAGCGGATGAGAATTTCCTGGACATAAAGGCACAAGGATGTAGTTCTAGAGAGTCCGGATCCTTCTGAGATAGGATAGACCCCACTCCAACCTCCGAGGCATCAACCTCAACAATGAAGGGCAATTCAGGGTTGGGATGTCTGAGGACTGGGGCTGAGACAAAAGCTTGTTTCAAGGCCTGAAAGGATAACTCAGCTTCACGTGACCAGTTGGTAGGATCCGCTCCCTTCTTAGTCAGTGCCACAATGGGAGCAACCAGGTCGGAAAAAGCATGAATAAATCTTCTATAATAATTCGCAAACCCTAAAAAGCGCTGAATTGCTTTTAAGTTGGTGGGTTGCGCCCAACTAAGGATGGCTTGGAGCTTCTTAGGTTCCATACAGAATCCCCGAGGGGAAATAATGTACCCTAAAAAGGATACCTCCGTGACATGAAACTCACACTTCTCCAGCTTGGCATATAGGTGATTTTCACGTAATTTTTGAAGAACCTGACGCACCTGGGTAACATGTTGTTCAATAGAGTCAGAATAGATCAGGATGTCGTCTAAGTAAACGACCACGAATCTTCCTAGAAAATCACGGAGCACATCGTTAATGAGATCCTGGAAAACTGCCGGAGCGTTAGACAAGCCGAACGGCATCACCAGATACTCGTAGTGACCCGACTGAGTACTGAACGCCGTCTTCCATTCATCTCCCGACTTGATTCGGATGAGGTTATACGCTCCCCTCAGGTCAATTTTAGAAAAAATCACAGCCGAACGCAGCTGATCAAAGAGGACAGAAATCAGCGGCAGAGGGTAAGTATTTTTAACTGAGATCTTATTCAGGGCTCTAAAGTCAATGCAAGGTCTGAGTGATCCATCTTTCTTCTCCACAAAGAAGAAGCCTGCACTTAAAGGGGATTTAGATGGCCTGATAAATCCTTTCCCTAGGCTCTCCTTAACATACTCATTCATGGCCGCAGTTTCTGGCCCGGACAATGCATATAACCTTCCCTTTGGCAATGTGGCACCAGGAATTAGCTCAATAGCACAATCATAAGGCCGATGGGGAGGCAGAATGTCCGCATTGCCCTTGGAAAATACATCAACAAAGTCCTGGTATTCCACGGGAATGGGTTCGGGAATGGCAGCAGCTATTCTGACGGGAAATGTAATACATTCCTTATTACAGATGGTACCCCATTGTGAGATCTCCCCCGACTGCCAATCAATGATGGGATTATGAAAGGCCAGCCAAGGGTGACCCAGAACCACTGGAACTGCTGGGCAATGGGTAAGGAAAAACTCAATTTTTTCGTAATGAAGAGCTCCTACCGTAAGTAGTACAGGGGGTGTACAGAGGGAAATAACCCCATTGGACAAGGGACTCCCATCTAAACCATGCATGGTGATACACCTACCCAAAGCTAACTGAGGAATACCCAAGGCCTTGGCCCACGTTAAGTCCATAAAGTTCCCTGCAGCTCCACTGTCAACAAAAGCCGACACCGAAGAACAGAGGCTGCCAAAGGAGACTTTAGCTGGGACTAAAAGGGAGTTATTCGAGGAGATAAGCTGCAGACCAAAGTGAACCCCCTCACAATTCACTTGGTCGAGACGTTTCCCGACTTATTCGGACAATTACGGGCAAAATGTCCCTTACCCCCACAGTACAAACAAAGACCAGAGTTTTGCCTTCTGGCTCTTTCTTCTGGAGACAGCCGGGAGAGACCCATCTGCATGGGCTCCTCAATGTCCTAAGGAATGGAAAATACACATGGAGTAGACCTGACAGGTGCTCCTTTTTCAGCCCTCCGCTCTCTGAGACGACGATCAATCTTAATAGAAAGCTCCATGAGTTTATCGAGAGTCTCAGGAGCGGGATACTGAAGGAGACTGTCTTTTATAGACTCAGATAAGCCGAGGCGAAACTGACTGCGCAGGGCTGGGTCATTCCAGCCACAGTCGTTCGACCAACGGCGAAACTCCGTAGAATAAACCTCTGCAGGATTTCTACCCTGTCTGAGAGCGCGTAACTGACTCTCAGCGGATGCCTCTCTATCAGGGTCATCATACAAAAGCCCTAAAGACCCCAGAAAGGCGTCTACTGACAACAATGCCGGATCCTCTGCTTTTAAACCAAAAGCCCAGGTCTGAGGATCCCCCTGGAGCAAAGAAATAATAATTCCGACCCGCTGAGATTCAGTACCTGAGGAGATTGGTCATAAACGAAAATAAAGTTTACAGGACTCTTTAAAATTAAAAAAAACTCCTTCCTATTACCAGAAAAGCGGTCAGGCAAGTGCATTTTTGGTTCAGGGACTACCCTCGGGGAAGTTCGTAAAAGATCTTCCTGCGACTTCACCCGAAGGGAAAGATCCTGAACCATCTGAGTAAGTTCTTGAATCTGGCTAACTAGGAGCTGGCCAGGATTTGGCCCTAAACCAGTGGGATTCATGAGGCCGATAAATCTTACAAAACTGAATAAGGAAAAAATCAAACCCTGTTTAATTTTAAGTTTGGGTGAGGCCGGTAATAATGTTATGATTCCAGCACTCTGGTCTGAGGAGGTCCTATTGCAAGGACCGGAGCACTGGAACGTAATGCTGGGGAAGGAAGCGGGAATAGAAAGTAGCCCCTGGCGCCCTAACTCCGTTGTCTCGCCCGTGCTGTCAGAAATCCCCTGCGAGACTATGGTTGCTTGAGCCCACGGCAGCCGCGTTTGAAGGGCGGATTATGTCTGCCCAACTCCGATGCCCCCTCAGGTCTTAATGGGAGACAAAGGGAAATCCGAGACAGGGTGATAACAAGGGGCCCTCTGACTAAACAACCAGGCCAGGGGCTACAAGCTAACTGACAAAAGCTGAGGTATGTGCGGAAACCCGCCAGGGAAAAGGACAACCAAAATCCACTAGTCCGTTACTCCTACCCAGCACCGCTGGATACCAGAGTGGATCTGTGGGAGCGGAATCCTCCGCAAAAGCTCCGAAACACAAATAATAAATAATAAATGATAAAGCGGCCAAGCCGCAACACACGGCTATGCCGTGACTCACGAACACCACTGGATGTTCAAAGGTGCTCAGTCAGGACTCCAGGAACAGATGACGACTTCCGAGTACAGGACAACTGAGAACAGGAACGACCGGATACAGCAGGACTGGAAACACTCTCAGCAAACAGATACAGCATGCAAGAAGCTATTACCGGCGTCTGTGAGAAGCCCAGGAAGTGTATTTAACAGGGAGTCCTCCAATCAGCTGTTTAGAGGCTGATTGGATTAGATGCCATACAGCTGCCTAGCTGCATGGCCAGGAAACAGGTGTCCTATTAATTAAAATGGACCCAGCAACGGGGAACGCGGTCCGTCAGTGGCGTCCCCGTTGCTAGGGTCCGTGCGGCTCCGTGCGCCCGGCGTCTAGCGTTGCCAGGGAGCCGGCGGCTGTATGCGCACGGCGTCCCTGGTTGCTAGGCGCCGGGCCGCACCGACGAGCGGACCCCGGCGCCTAACAGTACCCCCCCTTGAGGAGGGGTCAAGGAACCCCTAAAGCCAGGTTTCCGAGGAAATTCCCGAAAAAATGCCCTCTTGAGCCTCGGGGCATGGAGATCCTTATCCAGGACCCAAGTCCTTTCCTCTGGACCATAGCCTCTCCAGTGCACCAGAAAATAAAGCCGACCCTGGGACAATTTGGAATCGAGAACCTTCTCCACCAAGAACTCCTGATGACCCTGTACATCTACTGGTGATTTCCCCTGAGAGATCTTCCGAGGAAATCTACTGGACGAAACGTATGGTTTCAACAGGGAGCAATGGAACGTATTTCCAATCCGGAGAGCTCTTGGTAAACGTAACCGGAAAGCAACTGGATTGATTTTTTTAATAATATGAAATGGTCCAATAAATTTGGGGCCCAATCTAGCTGAGGTTTGTCGAAGTTTAATGTTACGAGTCGACAACCATACCCTATCTCCCACCTTAAAAGTGCAAGGACGCCGGAGCCTGTCAGAAAAATTTTTCTCTCGAAATGCCGCTTTTCTGAGAGCAAGGTGCACTTTTTTCCAAATGACTCTGAGATGAGAGGTTAAGGTTAGCGAGGAAACAGAGGAATGTTGAAAAAAAGAATTAGCTCTGGGGTGAAAACCAAAAACTGAAAAGAATGGAGACACATTAGTGGAGGAATGACAAGAATTGTTGTAAGCAAACTCCGCCAAAGGAAGAAACTCGGACCAATCATTCTGGAGTTTGGCTGAGTACAAACGCAAATACTGTTTTAATGATTGATTAACTCGCTCGGTCTGCCCATTGGATTGGGGATGGTAGCCGGATGTTAAAGACAATTTCATCTTTAATGAGGCACAAAAAGACTTCCAGAATTGTGCAATGAATTGTGGACCCCGATCAGAAACAATATCAGTGGGCAACCCATGAAGTCTGAAAACATGGCGGAGAAACAAAACTGCCAATCCCTGGGCAGATGGCAGTCGGGGAAGAGCAATGAAATGGGCCATCTTGCTAAAACGGTCCACTACCACCCATATGACTCGGAATCCGGCTGACAGAGGGAGGTCTACCACAAAATCCATGGAAATATGAGACCATGGCCTGAGAGGAACATTTAAGGGCATAAGTTGCCCGATAGGCAAGGAACGGGGAACCTTATGCTGTGCACAGACCTGACAAGAAAAAACAAACTCCTTAATGTCTTTAGAAAGACCAGGCCACCATACTGAGCGGGAGACTAATTCCAAAGTCTTAGAGATCCCTGGATGCCCGGCAACTTTGCTATCATGAAACTCAGTCAAAACAGTAGCTCTCAAAAACTCAGGGACGTAAAGATGACCAGCAGGAGTATTTCCAGGAGCTTGATGTTGAAGCTGCTTTAACTGGGTAAATAAATCTTGTGTGAGGCCTGCCCAAATGACTGAAGACGGAAGTATGGAAGTAACAGGACTGTTATTATGAACTGGAAGAAAACTGCGTGACAGGGCATCCGCCTTGGTATTCTTGGAACCTGGCCTAAAGGTGATAATAAACTTGAAACGAGTAAAAAATAAAGCCCAACGAGCCTGCCGGGCATTCAGCCGCTTAGCTGATTCGATGTACTGAAGATTTTTGTGGTCAGTCAATACTGAAATGGTATGTGTTGCTCCCTCAAGCCAATGCCTCCACTCCTCGAAAGCCCATTTAATAGCCAGTAACTCCCGGTTACCAACATCGTAGTTGGATTCAGCGGATGAGAATTTCCTGGACATAAAGGCACAAGGATGTAGTTCTAGAGAGTCCGGATCCTTCTGAGATAGGATAGACCCCACTCCAACCTCCGAGGCATCAACCTCAACAATGAAGGGCAATTCAGGGTTGGGATGTCTGAGGACTGGGGCTGAGACAAAAGCTTGTTTCAAGGCCTGAAAGGATAACTCAGCTTCACGTGACCAGTTGGTAGGATCCGCTCCCTTCTTAGTCAGTGCCACAATGGGAGCAACCAGGTCGGAAAAAGCATGAATAAATCTTCTATAATAATTCGCAAACCCTAAAAAGCGCTGAATTGCTTTTAAGTTGGTGGGTTGCGCCCAACTAAGGATGGCTTGGAGCTTCTTAGGTTCCATACAGAATCCCCGAGGGGAAATAATGTACCCTAAAAAGGATACCTCCGTGACATGAAACTCACACTTCTCCAGCTTGGCATATAGGTGATTTTCACGTAATTTTTGAAGAACCTGACGCACCCGGGTAACATGTTGTTCAATAGAGTCAGAATAGATCAGGATGTCGTCTAAGTAAACGACCACGAATCTTCCTAGAAAATCACGGAGCACATCGTTAATGAGATCCTGGAAAACTGCCGGAGCGTTAGACAAGCCGAACGGCATCACCAGATACTCGTAGTGACCCGACTGAGTACTGAACGCCGTCTTCCATTCATCTCCCGACTTGATTCGGATGAGGTTATACGCTCCCCTCAGGTCAATTTTAGAAAAAATCACAGCCGAACGCAGCTGATCAAAGAGGACAGAAATCAGCGGCAGAGGGTAAGTATTTTTAACTGAGATCTTATTTAGGCCTCTAAAGTCAATGCAAGGTCTGAGTGATCCATCTTTCTTCTCCACAAAGAAGAAGCCTGCACTTAAAGGGGATTTAGATGGCCTGATAAATCCTTTCCCTAGGCTCTCCTTAACATACTCATTCATGGCCGCAGTTTCTGGCCCGGACAATGCATATAACCTTCCCTTTGGCAATGTGGCACCAGGAATTAGCTCAATAGCACAATCATAAGGCCGATGGGGAGGCAGAATGTCCGCATTGCCCTTGGAAAATACATCAACAAAGTCCTGGTATTCCACGGGAATGGGTTCGGGAATGGCAGCAGCTATTCTGACGGGAAATGTAATACATTCCTTATTACAGATGGTACCCCATTGTGAGATCTCCCCCGACTGCCAATCAATGATGGGATTATGAAAGGCCAGCCAAGGGTGACCCAGAACCACTGGAACTGCTGGGCAATGGGTAAGGAAAAACTCAATTTTTTCGTAATGAAGAGCTCCTACCGTAAGTAGTACAGGGGGTGTACAGAGGGAAATAACCCCATTGGACAAGGGACTCCCATCTAAACCATGCATGGTGATACACCTACCCAAAGCTAACTGAGGAATACCCAAGGCCTTGGCCCACGTTAAGTCCATAAAGTTCCCTGCAGCTCCACTGTCAACAAAAGCCGACACCGAAGAACAGAGGCTGCCAAAGGAGACTTTAGCTGGGACTAAAAGGGAGTTATTCGAGGAGATAAGCTGCAGACCAAAGTGAACCCCCTCACAATTCACTTGGTCGAGACGTTTCCCGACTTATTCGGACAATTACGGGCAAAATGTCCCTTACCCCCACAGTACAAACAAAGACCAGAGTTTTGCCTTCTGGCTCTTTCTTCTGGAGACAGCCGGGAGAGACCCATCTGCATGGGCTCCTCAATGTCCTAAGGAATGGAAAATACACATGGAGTAGACCTGACAGGTGCTCCTTTTTCAGCCCTCCGCTCTCTGAGACGACGATCAATCTTAATAGAAAGCTCCATGAGTTTATCGAGAGTCTCAGGAGCGGGATACTGAAGGAGACTGTCTTTTATAGACTCAGATAAGCCGAGGCGAAACTGACTGCGCAGGGCTGGGTCATTCCAGCCACAGTCGTTCGACCAACGGCGAAACTCCGTAGAATAAACCTCTGCAGGATTTCTACCCTGTCTGAGAGCGCGTAACTGACTCTCAGCGGATGCCTCTCTATCAGGGTCATCATACAAAAGCCCTAAAGACCCCAGAAAGGCGTCTACTGACAACAATGCCGGATCCTCTGCTTTTAAACCAAAAGCCCAGGTCTGAGGATCCCCCTGGAGCAAAGAAATAATAATTCCGACCCGCTGAGATTCAGTACCTGAGGAGATTGGTCATAAACGAAAATAAAGTTTACAGGACTCTTTAAAATTAAAAAAAACTCCTTCCTATTACCAGAAAAGCGGTCAGGCAAGTGCATTTTTGGTTCAGGGACTACCCTCGGGGAAGTTCGTAAAAGATCTTCCTGCGACTTCACCCGAAGGGAAAGATCCTGAACCATCTGAGTAAGTTCTTGAATCTGGCTAACTAGGAGCTGGCCAGGATTTGGCCCTAAACCAGTGGGATTCATGAGGCCGATAAATCTTACAAAACTGAATAAGGAAAAAATCAAACCCTGTTTAATTTTAAGTTTGGGTGAGGCCGGTAATAATGTTATGATTCCAGCACTCTGGTCTGAGGAGGTCCTATTGCAAGGACCGGAGCACTGGAACGTAATGCTGGGGAAGGAAGCGGGAATAGAAAGTAGCCCCTGGCGCCCTAACTCCGTTGTCTCGCCCGTGCTGTCAGAAATCCCCTGCGAGACTATGGTTGCTTGAGCCCACGGCAGCCGCGTTTGAAGGGCGGATTATGTCTGCCCAACTCCGATGCCCCCTCAGGTCTTAATGGGAGACAAAGGGAAATCCGAGACAGGGTGATAACAAGGGGCCCTCTGACTAAACAACCAGGCCAGGGGCTACAAGCTAACTGACAAAAGCTGAGGTATGTGCGGAAACCCGCCAGGGAAAAGGACAACCAAAATCCACTAGTCCGTTACTCCTACCCAGCACCGCTGGATACCAGAGTGGATCTGTGGGAGCGGAATCCTCCGCAAAAGCTCCGAAACACAAATAATAAATAATAAATGATAAAGCGGCCAAGCCGCAACACACGGCTATGCCGTGACTCACGAACACCACTGGATGTTCAAAGGTGCTCAGTCAGGACTCCAGGAACAGATGACGACTTCCGAGTACAGGACAACTGAGAACAGGAACGACCGGATACAGCAGGACTGGAAACACTCTCAGCAAACAGATACAGCATGCAAGAAGCTATTACCGGCGTCTGTGAGAAGCCCAGGAAGTGTATTTAACAGGGAGTCCTCCAATCAGCTGTTTAGAGGCTGATTGGATTAGATGCCATACAGCTGCCTAGCTGCATGGCCAGGAAACAGGTGTCCTATTAATTAAAATGGACCCAGCAACGGGGAACGCGGTCCGTCAGTGGCGTCCCCGTTGCTAGGGTCCGTGCGGCTCCGTGCGCCCGGCGTCTAGCGTTGCCAGGGAGCCGGCGGCTGTATGCGCACGGCGTCCCTGGTTGCTAGGCGCCGGGCCGCACCGACGAGCGGACCCCGGCGCCTAACAGTACCCCCCCTTGAGGAGGGGTCAAGGAACCCCTAAAGCCAGGTTTCCGAGGAAATTCCCGAAAAAATGCCCTCTTGAGCCTCGGGGCATGGAGATCCTTATCCAGGACCCAAGTCCTTTCCTCTGGACCATAGCCTCTCCAGTGCACCAGAAAATAAAGCCGACCCCGGGACAATTTGGAATCGAGAACCTTCTCCACCAAGAACTCCTGATGACCCTGTACATCTACTGGTGATTTCCCCTGAGAGATCTTCCGAGGAAATCTACTGGACGAAACGTATGGTTTCAACAGGGAGCAATGGAACGTATTTCCAATCCGGAGAGCTCTTGGTAAACGTAACCGGAAAGCAACTGGATTGATTTTTTTAATAATATGAAATGGTCCAATAAATTTGGGGCCCAATCTAGCTGAGGTTTGTCGAAGTTTAATGTTACGAGTCGACAACCATACCCTATCTCCCACCTTAAAAGTGCAAGGACGCCGGAGCCTGTCAGAAAATTTTTTCTCTCGAAATGCCGCTTTTCTGAGAGCAAGGTGCACTTTTTTCCAAATGACTCTGAGATGAGAGGTTAAGGTTAGCGAGGAAACAGAGGAATGTTGAAAAAAAGAATTAGCTCTGGGGTGAAAACCAAAAACTGAAAAGAATGGAGACACATTAGTGGAGGAATGACAAGAATTGTTGTAAGCAAACTCCGCCAAAGGAAGAAACTCGGACCAATCATTCTGGAGTTTGGCTGAGTACAAACGCAAATACTGTTTTAATGATTGATTAACTCGCTCGGTCTGCCCATTGGATTGGGGATGGTAGCCGGATGTTAAAGACAATTTCATCTTTAATGAGGCACAAAAAGACTTCCAGAATTGTGCAATGAATTGTGGACCCCGATCAGAAACAATATCAGTGGGCAACCCATGAAGTCTGAAAACATGGCGGAGAAACAAAACTGCCAATCCCTGGGCAGATGGCAGTCGGGGAAGAGCAATGAAATGGGCCATCTTGCTAAAACGGTCCACTACCACCCATATGACTCGGAATCCGGCTGACAGAGGGAGGTCTACCACAAAATCCATGGAAATATGAGACCATGGCCTGAGAGGAACATTTAAGGGCATAAGTTGCCCGATAGGCAAGGAACGGGGAACCTTATGCTGTGCACAGACCTGACAAGAAAAAACAAACTCCTTAATGTCTTTAGAAAGACCAGGCCACCATACTGAGCGGGAGACTAATTCCAAAGTCTTAGAGATCCCCGGATGCCCGGCAACTTTGCTATCATGAAACTCAGTCAAAACAGTAGCTCTCAAAAACTCAGGGACGTAAAGATGACCAGCAGGAGTATTTCCAGGAGCTTGATGTTGAAGCTGCTTTAACTGGGTAAATAAATCTTGTGTGAGGCCTGCCCAAATGACTGAAGACGGAAGTATGGAAGTAACAGGACTGTTATTATGAACTGGAAGAAAACTGCGTGACAGGGCATCCGCCTTGGTATTCTTGGAACCTGGCCTAAAGGTGATAATAAACTTGAAACGAGTAAAAAATAAAGCCCAACGAGCCTGCCGGGCATTCAGCCGCTTAGCTGATTCGATGTACTGAAGATTTTTGTGGTCAGTCAATACTGAAATGGTATGTGTTGCTCCCTCAAGCCAATGCCTCCACTCCTCGAAAGCCCATTTAATAGCCAGTAACTCCCGGTTACCAACATCGTAGTTGGATTCAGCGGATGAGAATTTCCTGGACATAAAGGCACAAGGATGTAGTTCTAGAGAGTCCGGATCCTTCTGAGATAGGATAGACCCCACTCCAACCTCCGAGGCATCAACCTCAACAATGAAGGGCAATTCAGGGTTGGGATGTCTGAGGACTGGGGCTGAGACAAAAGCTTGTTTCAAGGCCTGAAAGGATAACTCAGCTTCACGTGACCAGTTGGTAGGATCCGCTCCCTTCTTAGTCAGTGCCACAATGGGAGCAACCAGGTCGGAAAAAGCATGAATAAATCTTCTATAATAATTCGCAAACCCTAAAAAGCGCTGAATTGCTTTTAAGTTGGTGGGTTGCGCCCAACTAAGGATGGCTTGGAGCTTCTTAGGTTCCATACAGAATCCCCGAGGGGAAATAATGTACCCTAAAAAGGATACCTCCGTGACATGAAACTCACACTTCTCCAGCTTGGCATATAGGTGATTTTCACGTAATTTTTGAAGAACCTGACGCACCTGGGTAACATGTTGTTCAATAGAGTCAGAATAGATCAGGATGTCGTCTAAGTAAACGACCACGAATCTTCCTAGAAAATCACGGAGCACATCGTTAATGAGATCCTGGAAAACTGCCGGAGCGTTAGACAAGCCGAACGGCATCACCAGATACTCGTAGTGACCCGACTGAGTACTGAACGCCGTCTTCCATTCATCTCCCGACTTGATTCGGATGAGGTTATACGCTCCCCTCAGGTCAATTTTAGAAAAAATCACAGCCGAACGCAGCTGATCAAAGAGGACAGAAATCAGCGGCAGAGGGTAAGTATTTTTAACTGAGATCTTATTCAGGGCTCTAAAGTCAATGCAAGGTCTGAGTGATCCATCTTTCTTCTCCACAAAGAAGAAGCCTGCACTTAAAGGGGATTTAGATGGCCTGATAAATCCTTTCCCTAGGCTCTCCTTAACATACTCATTCATGGCCGCAGTTTCTGGCCCGGACAATGCATATAACCTTCCCTTTGGCAATGTGGCACCAGGAATTAGCTCAATAGCACAATCATAAGGCCGATGGGGAGGCAGAATGTCCGCATTGCCCTTGGAAAATACATCAACAAAGTCCTGGTATTCCACGGGAATGGGTTCGGGAATGGCAGCAGCTATTCTGACGGGAAATGTAATACATTCCTTATTACAGATGGTACCCCATTGTGAGATCTCCCCCGACTGCCAATCAATGATGGGATTATGAAAGGCCAGCCAAGGGTGACCCAGAACCACTGGAACTGCTGGGCAATGGGTAAGGAAAAACTCAATTTTTTCGTAATGAAGAGCTCCTACCGTAAGTAGTACAGGGGGTGTACAGAGGGAAATAACCCCATTGGACAAGGGACTCCCATCTAAACCATGCATGGTGATACACCTACCCAAAGCTAACTGAGGAATACCCAAGGCCTTGGCCCACGTTAAGTCCATAAAGTTCCCTGCAGCTCCACTGTCAACAAAAGCCGACACCGAAGAACAGAGGCTGCCAAAGGAGACTTTAGCTGGGACTAAAAGGGAGTTATTCGAGGAGATAAGCTGCAGACCAAAGTGAACCCCCTCACAATTCACTTGGTCGAGACGTTTCCCGACTTATTCGGACAATTACGGGCAAAATGTCCCTTACCCCCACAGTACAAACAAAGACCAGTGTTTTGCCTTCTGGCTCTTTCTTCTGGAGACAGCCGGGAGAGACCCATCTGCATGGGCTCCTCAATGTCCTAAGGAATGGAAAATACACATGGAGTAGACCTGACAGGTGCTCCTTTTTCAGCCCTCCGCTCTCTGAGACGACGATCAATCTTAATAGAAAGCTCCATGAGTTTATCGAGAGTCTCAGGAGCGGGATACTGAAGGAGACTGTCTTTTATAGACTCAGATAAGCCGAGGCGAAACTGACTGCGCAGGGCTGGGTCATTCCAGCCACAGTCGTTCGACCAACGGCGAAACTCCGTAGAATAAACCTCTGCAGGATTTCTACCCTGTCTGAGAGCGCGTAACTGACTCTCAGCGGATGCCTCTCTATCAGGGTCATCATACAAAAGCCCTAAAGACCCCAGAAAGGCGTCTACTGACAACAATGCCGGATCCTCTGCTTTTAAACCAAAAGCCCAGGTCTGAGGATCCCCCTGGAGCAAAGAAATAATAATTCCGACCCGCTGAGATTCAGTACCTGAGGAGATTGGTCATAAACGAAAATAAAGTTTACAGGACTCTTTAAAATTAAAAAAAACTCCTTCCTATTACCAGAAAAGCGGTCAGGCAAGTGCATTTTTGGTTCAGGGACTACCCTCTGGGAAGTTCGTAAAAGATCTTCCTGCGACTTCACCCGAAGGGAAAGATCCTGAACCATCTGAGTAAGTTCTTGAATCTGGCTAACTAGGAGCTGGCCAGGATTTGGCCCTAAACCAGTGGGATTCATGAGGCCGATAAATCTTACAAAACTGAATAAGGAAAAAATCAAACCCTGTTTAATTTTAAGTTTGGGTGAGGCCGGTAATAATGTTATGATTCCAGCACTCTGGTCTGAGGAGGTCCTATTGCAAGGACCGGAGCACTGGAACGTAATGCTGGGGAAGGAAGCGGGAATAGAAAGTAGCCCCTGGCGCCCTAACTCCGTTGTCTCGCCCGTGCTGTCAGAAATCCCCTGCGAGACTATGGTTGCTTGAGCCCACGGCTGCCGCGTTTGAAGGGCGAATTATGTCTGCCCAACTCCGATGCCCCCTCAGGTCTTAATGGGAGACAAAGGGAAATCCGAGACAGGGTGATAACAAGGGGCCCTCTGACTAAACAACCAGGCCAGGGGCTACAAGCTAACTGACAAAAGCTGAGGTATGTGCGGAAACCCGCCAGGGAAAAGGACAACCAAAATCCACTAGTCCGTTACTCCTACCCAGCACCGCTGGATACCAGAGTGGATCTGTGGGAGCGGAATCCTCCGCAAAAGCTCCGAAACACAAATAATAAATAATAAATGATAAAGCGGCCAAGCCGCAACACACGGCTATGCCGTGACTCACGAACACCACTGGGTGTTCAAAGGTGCTCAGTCAGGACTCCAGGAACAGATGACGACTTCCAAGTACAGGACAACTGAGAACAGGAACGACCGGATACAGCAGGACTGGAAACACTCTCAGCAAACAGATACAGCATGCAAGAAGCTATTACCGGCGTCTGTGAGAAGCCCAGGAAGTGTATTTAACAGGGAGTCCTCCAATCAGCTGTTTAGAGGCTGATTGGATTAGATGCCATACAGCTGCCTAGCTGCATGGCCAGGAAACAGGTGTCCTATTAATTAAAATGGACCCAGCAACGGGGAACGCGGTCCGTCAGTGGCGTCCCCGTTGCTAGGGTCCGTGCGGCTCCGTGCGCCCGGCGTCTAGCGTTGCCAGGGAGCCGGCGGCTGTACGCGCACGGCGTCCCTGGTTGCTAGGCGCCGGGCCGCACCGACGAGCGGACCCCGGCGCCTAACACTTAGCTTAGCAGAAGTGCGAATGAAAGATTAGCAGAACTGCTACTAAAAAATGTCATGCCGTTTCTGAGTAGCTCCAGACCTACTCCTATCTTGCGATCACTGCAGTCAGTTTAGTTCCTGATTTGACGTCACAAACACGCCCTGCATTCGGCCAGCCACTCCCCCCGTTTCTCCAGCCACTCCTGCTTTTTTGCCTGGCACGCCTGCATTTTTTAGCACACTCCCTGAAAACGCTCAGTTACCACCCAGAAACGCCCCTTTCCTGTCAATCACTCACCGATCAGCAGAGCAACTGAAAAGCGTTGCTCGCCCGTGTGTAAAATTGCATAGTTTTATATGAAAGTACTTAGCACGTGAGCCCTGCGGCCCATACGCATGCGCAGAACTGCCGGTTTTTAGCCTGATCGCAATTCTGCAATAAATGGCAGCGAGCGAACAACTCGGAATGACCACCAATATTTTTTGCATACTGGACCTCATTCCGAGTTGATCGGTCGCAAGGCGAATTTAGCAGAGTTACACACGCTAAGCCGCCGCCTACTGGGAGTGTATCTTAGCATCTTAAAATTGCGACCGATGTATTCGCAATATTGCGCTCACAAACTACTTAGCAGTTTTAGAGTAGCTCCAGACTTACTCTGCCTGTGCGATCAGTTCAGTGCTTGTCGTTCCTGGTTTGACGTCACAAACACACCCAGCGTTCGCCCAACCACTCCCCCGTTTCTCCGGCCACTCCTGCGTTTTTTCCGGAAACGGTAGCGTTTTCAGCCACACGCCCATAAAACGCTGTGTTTCCGCCCAGTAACACCCATTTCCTGTCAATCACATTACGTTCGCCGGAGCGATGAGAAAGCCGTGAGTAAAAATACTTTCTTCATAGCAAAGATACTTGGCGCAGTCGCAGTGCGAATATTGCGCATGCGCACTAAGCGGAATTTCACTGCGATGCGATGAAAAATACCGAGCGAACGACTCGGAATGAGGGCCACTGTACCTTCCTGTGTCTGGTTATAAGAATTCTACACGGCACCGTGGCAACTTAAACAGAAATACAGACAAGCACGTGGTTGTGATCCTTATAAATTAAATAACTGTAACATTCTTCATGCTAATAATTAGAACTGTTAGTCTGGCATCAGCAAAATAAGAGCAAGCTGATCGATGGTGTTGAAAATCCAAATAATAGCAATCCCTCTAATCTCTGTTGCATTACATTAAGTAATTAAAAGTGCATATAAGGATAAATCTTTATTTATATTATTTACGGAGAGATACTGTATAAATTTATTCTGCTTATCCGTGGCTTCTGAATGCTTAAAGGAGCTTATGTAGCTGGCAGACACTACCAAGCAGTAAGTTACTAGGGAGAGTGCTGCGATCACTGCAGTCAATATCTTCAATCCTGACTTGGATAAGTGTTTAGGACAGCAGCAGAGAACACAGGGAACTGGCAGTTTGATTTGAACACAGTCCCAGTGATCCCAATCAAGGAGAGTGAGTATCAGCATTTTTGGAGTCCTACATCACATCATTTTCTTAACTCAGTCAAAACTAATAGTGGATTCATTTAGTTTTGTCTGACAGTGGGGTCATCTGGGAAACACTGAACTTGTTACACTTCTGCTTTTTTTTTTTTTAAACAATACAGCCTCAATCAAAGACCTTATAGCTGACGAACAAAGAAAATAATTAAATGTCTGCTCAGTACAATAGTGAACTAACAAGAGAAAATTGTTCAATTATTTACTAGGCAACAGACCTGCTAAGCTACAATTGTATGAATACAAAAGTAAGTATTCTCTTAGACAAGGAATAGAAAATATTCTTATTATTATCATCATCATCATCATCATCCTTTAAGGGATCGGCAGCGCCTTACATACATAAACAGAAACAGTATGAAAAAAAAACAACTGATTTACAGTACAGAACATGCTGAATCAAGGGATCGGCATCCACTTACATACTGTACATAAACAGAAACAGTATGACCAAAACAATAATAAAGTGACTTACAGTACAGAACATGGTGAATCAAGGGATCGGCAGCACGTTACATACTGTACATAAACAGAAACATTATGAACAAAACAATAATAAAGTGACTTACAGTATGGAACATGGTGAACCAAGGGATCGGCATCCACATACATATTGTACATAAACAGAAACAGTATGAACAAAACAATAATAAAGTAACTTACAGTACAGAACATGGTGAACCAAGGGATCGGCAGCACGTTACATACTATACATAAACAGAAACATTATGAACAAAACAATAATAAAGTGACTTACTGTACAGAACATGCTGAATCAAGGGATCGGCAGCACGTTACATACTGTACATAAACAGAAACAGTATGAACAAAACAATAATAAAGTGACTTACAGTACAGAACATGGTGAACCAAGGGATCGGCAGCACGTTACATACTGTACATAAACAGAAACAGTATGAACAAAACAATAATAAAGTGACTTACAGTACAGAACATGCTGAATCAAGGGATCTGCATCCACTTACATACTGTACATAAACAGAAGCAGTATGAACAAAACAATAATAAAGTGACTTACAGTATGGAACATGGTGAATCAAGGGATTGGTAGCACCTTACATACAGTTGCAAGAAAAGTATGTGAACCCTTTGGAATTTCCTGGATTTGTGCATTAATTGGTCATAAAATGTGTTCTGGTCTTCATCTAAGTCACAACAATAGACAAACACAGTCTGCTGAAACTAATACCGCACAAACAATTATATGTTCTCATGTTTTCAATGAACACACCATGTAAACTTTCACAGTGCAGGATGGACAAAGTATGTGAACCACTAGGCTAATGACTTCTCCAAGAGCTAATTTGAGTCAGGAGTCAGCCAACCTGGAGTCCAATCAATGAAACGAGATTGGAGGTGTTGGTTAAAGCTGCCCTGCCCTATAAAAAGCATACACCAGTTTTGAATTTGCAATTCGGAAGAAGCATTGCCTGATGTGAACCATGCCTCGCAGCAAAGAGCTCTCAGAAGACCTACGATTAAGAATTATTAACTTGCATAAAGCTGGAAAGGGTTACAAAAGTATCTCTAAAAGCCTTGATGTTCATCAGTCCATGGTAAGACAAACTGTCTATAATTTGAGAAAGTTTAGCACTGTGGCTACTCTCCCTAGGAGTGGGCGTCCTGTAAAGATGACTGCAAGAGCACAGCGCAGAATGCTCAATGAGGTGAAAAAGAATCCTAGAGTGTCAGCTAAAGACTTACAGAAATTTCTGGCACATCTCTGTTGACGAATCTACCATACGTAAAACACTGAACAAGAATGGAGTTCATGGGAGGATACCACAACGGAAGCCACTGCTGTCCAAAAAAAAACATTGCTGCACGTTTGAAGTTTGCAAAAGAGCACCTGAATGTTCCACCGCACTACTGGCAAAATTTTCTGTGGACAGAGGAAAACCAAAGTTGAGTTGTTTAGAAGGAACACACAACACTATGTGTGGAGAAAGAAAGGCACAGCACATCAACATCAAAACCTCATCCCAACTGTGAAGTATGGTGGAGAGGGCATCATGGTTTGGGGCTGCTTTGCTGCCTCAGGGCCTAGACAGATTGCTATCATCGACGGAAAAATGAATTCCCAAGTTTATTTAGACATTTTGCAGGAGAACTTAAGGCCACCTGTTCACCAATTGAAGCTCAACAGAAGATGGGTGATGCAACAGGACAACGACCCAAAGCACAGAAGTAGATCAACAACAGAATGGCTTCAACAGAAGAAAATACGCCTTCGGAAGTGGCTCAGTCAGAGTCCTGACCTCAAACCGATTGAGATGCTGTGGCATGACCTCAAGAGAGCGATTCACACCAGACAACCCAAGGATATTGCTGAACTGAAACTTGTAAAGAGGAATGGTCCAAAATTCCCCCTGACCATTGTGCTGGTCTGATATGCAACTATAGGAAACGTTTGGTTGAGGTTATTGCTGCCAAAGGAGGGTCAACCAGTTATTAAATCCAAGGGTTCACATACTTTGTCCACCCTGCACTGTGAATGTTTACATGGTGTGTTCACTAAAAACATGAGACCATATTATTATTATTATTATTATTATTATCCTTTATTTATATGGCTCCGCATGGGTTCCGCAGCGCCAAATTACAGACTACATAAACAAATAATCAAAACAGGAAAACAGCAACTTACAGTTGTAGACAATATAGGACAAGTACAGGGTAAATAAACATAGCTACATCAGCAGATAACACTGAAATTAGAATCAGGTGGCAGAGGACTGCTGGAGTTGATGCAATTGAAGATCATTAAAGTAAGAGAATGGATAAACACATGAGGGAAAAGGGCTTACATTCTAAAGGTGAGGGGTAGACAGACAGGGGTGACACAGATGGGGTACATAGAGAGAGTGGAACAGAGGGTTAGGATGAGATTTGGCTGGGTTTGGTGAAGAAGTGGGTCTTGAGAGCCTGTTTGAAGTTTCGTAGAGAGGTGGAGAGTCTGAGGGGGAGAGGTAGGGAATTCCAGAGAATTGGATCAGCACGTGAAAAAGTCTTGGAGGTAGGAGTGGGAGGAAGTAATCAGTAGGCACGAGAGTCGGCGTGCATTAGCAGAGCAAAGAGGACGGGTGAGAGTGTAAGGGGAGATAAGGTCAGATATGTAAATGGGAGAGGAGTGGGTGAGGGCTTTGTAAGTGAGTGTGAGAAACTTGAATTGGATTCTGAAAGGGAAGGGAAGCTAGTGAAGGTCTTGTAGGAGAGGAGAGGTGGACGTAGTGCGTTTGGTGAGGAAAATGAGCCTGGCAGCAGCATTGAGGATAGATTGAAGTGGACAGAGGTATTTGTCAGAAATGCCAGTCAGGAGGAATTTACAGTAGTCCAGTCTGGAGATGATCAGTGAGTGGACAAGGGTCTATTTTTTAAATGAAAATGGAAGGTTTGTGAGAGGTGCTGAATGTGTGGTTTGAAGGAGAGGGAGGAGTAAAGGATTACTCCAAGACAGCGCACTTGGGGGCTAGAGGAGATAGTAGTGCCATCAATAGATAATGAAATTGTGGGAGGTGTGGGAGGGAGGGAAGATGATCAGCTCAGTCTTAGACATGTTAAGTTTAAGAAAGCGCTGGGACATCCAAACAGAGATAGCAGAGAGCAGTGGAGAGGTCCGGAGAGGAAAGATAGAGATGATATTGGAAATCAAGAGAGCTATTGAGATTACCTAGTGAGGATGTATAGAGAGAGAAAAGAAGAGGACAGAGCCTTGAGGTACACCTACAGTTAGTGGAAGTGAGGGGAAGGTGGAGTCATGAGAGGAGACAGAGAAAGAATGGTCAGAGAGACAGGAAGACAGCCAAGAGATGGCAGTATTACGCAGACCAATGGAGTGAAGGATTTGCATTGGGAGAAAGTGGTCCACAGTGTCAAAAGCAGCAGAGAGATCAAGAAGAATAAGTAGAGAGTAGTGGCCCTTAGATTTAGCAGCATGGAGGTTATTACAGACTTTTGTAGGGGCAGTTTCAGTGGAGTGGAGAGGACAGAAGCCAGACTGGAATGGGTCAAGCACTGAGTGTGAGGAAAGAAAGGAAGTAAGGTGGTTGTACACAATACGCTCAATGAGTTTGGAGGCAAAAGGAAGAAGAGAGATGGGTCGGTTGTTGGAGAGAGTGTTTGGATCAAGGGTAGGTTTTTTAAGAATAGGAGAGATGAGTGCATGCTTAAAGGCAGAGGGGACAGTGCCTGATGAGAGGGAGAGATTGAGAAGGTGGGAAAGATGGGAACAGGCAGAAGGAGAGATGTAGCGGAGGAGGCGGGAGGGTATAGGGTCAAGAGGGGAGGTAGTGACGGGAGGGGAACGTATGAGGGCCATAACTTTCTCACCAGATGCATGGGAGAAAGATGTAAGAGTTGGTGAGAGGGATGGGGAGGGGTGGTAAGTTATGGGAGGAGGCTGGTTGCTGATGGTTTGGTGTGGTGTGATGTGATGTCCTGACGTATGGAGTCAATTTTGGACGTGAAGTAAGTGGCAAAGGCAAGAGATATATAATTGTTTGTATGGTATTAGTTTCAGCAGACTGTGTTTGTCTATTGTTGTGACTTAGATGAAGATCAGAACACATTTTATGACCAATTTATACACAAATCCAGGAAATTCAAAAGGGTTAAAATACTTTTACTTGCAACTGTACATAAACAGAAACAGTATGAACAAAACAATAATAAAGTGACTTACAGTACAGAACATGCTGAATCAAGGGATCTGCAGCACTATACATACATATACTGCAACAGTATGAACAAAATAATAATAACGTGACTTACAGTATGGAACATGGTGAATCAAGGGATCGGCAGCACCTTACATACATAAACAGAAACAGTATGAACAAAACAATAATAAAGTGACTTACAGTACGGAACATGGCAGGACAGGGACAACATTTATAAACATTGCTGCATTAGCGGTCATTGTTCTCAAATAAGCAACATGGTGGCTGAACCCAAAGGTTTGGTGCCATTATTGGCATGTGGAGTAGATGATAGTATAAGTAAGGGAAGGAAATGCACATGGGGGAAGAAGGCCCTGCTTGTGAGAACTTACTGTCTAAAGAATAGCAATTATATAACGGAAACTATTTTATACCAATAAAAAAAATCAAAAAGTGCAAAAATCAGAAGTTAAATTAAACATTAAAATAAGTTTTCCACCACAGGCTTATGTAAGGTTTTTTTAACCAGATCATCTTAGTATCAATTATAGACTGTTTGTTTTTAGTGGAATGGACATCTGTAAGCCTCTAATTGTTAAGGGGGGTACTCACGGGAGAGATGTGTGCTGAGCGATCTTAACACAGACCGCTCAGCACACATCTCTCACCCCGCTCAGCACAGCGCGATGTGCTGAGCGAGGGGGAAAGCCGACGGGGGGCCGCTCACTTCACACAACGGTGAAGTGAGCGACTCGCTAGATTGAGCCTGCATGCAGGCTCAATCTAGCATCGGCGATAGCGATGTGCGGGGCCGCGCATCGCTATCGCTGGAGGGCATACACACGGCAGATCCGTGCTTAAAATCTAATCAATCTAGCAAGATTGCTTAGATTTTAAGCACGGATCTCTCCGTGTGTACCCCCCTTTAGTAAAACACACAATTTGTAGAAGTAATTGTTGTTATAAGTGATAAGAACTTTATCTACTGTACATTAGCGGAGGGGTGGTAATAGGAGGGGGGGTGTTGCTGGGTAAAAGAAGTACAGCATTCTCTTAATACAATCACATACACATCCCATAAATTCTTTCTTTCTGTTCCTCTTCCTTATTCTCTTCAAATGTATTAAACTCCTCTACCTTCACATTCCCATTCGCTATAGTTGTAGGGGATGAGTTATACCTACTTACTCTCCCGGAACCTCTGGGAGACTCCCGAATTTTCATGGAGTCTCCTAGGCTCCCAGAAGAGTGGCCCACTTCCTATTTTCAATTTTTAAAAAAATATTATTTTTTTGCATATAGGGCCTAATTCAAGGTTGATTGCAAAAGCAAAATCTTCTTCTAATGGGCAAAACGATGTGCACTGCAGGTGGGGCAGATATAACATATGCAGAGAGAGTTAGATTTGGGTGGCTTATATTGTTTATGTGCATGGTAAATACTAGCTGCTTTATTTTTACACTGCAATTTAGATTTCAGTTTGAACACACCCCACCCAAATCTAACTCTCTCTGCACATGTTATATCTGCCCCACCTGCAGTGCACATCGTTTTGCCCATTAGCAGTGGCGTAATTACTGCCCCCGCAGCCACTGCGGTGGCTTGGAGGTGCAGGGCTGCGGGGGCGCCACCGCCACCATTGATTGCTGCTGTGAGTTTTGGGAAGGAGCCAGAGGGCACAGCACGGGCCTCTCCTGTGTGTCCCTCCTGGGTCTCCGGCGGCAGCGAGCTCTGATTGGCTCAGGAACCGGCACTTCATTTGACAGACACGACGCTGAAGACACACACAAGATGGACACAGCCAGATGAGGTGCGCGCTGTGCCCTCCGGCTCCTTCCCAAAACTCACAGCAGCGGGGGAGCCTGGGGAGGGTATGTAACTGGCACTGGGGGGCATATTTGGCACTGGGGGTATATGTGTAACTGGCACGGGGGGGGGGCATATTTGGCACTGGGGGGTATATGTGTACCTGGCACTGGGGGGGGGCATATTTGGCACTTGGGGGTAAATGTGTAACTGGCACTGGAGGGGGGGCATATTTGGCACTGTGGGTCATGTGTACCTGCACTATGGGGACATATTTGGCACTGGGGGTATATGTGTAGGTGGTACTGGGGGGGCATATGGAGCACTGGGGGCATATGTGTATCTGGCACTGGGGGAGCATATTCGGCACTGGGTGCATATGTGTTTATGACACTATGGGGGCATATTTTCATCTGGCACTGTGAGGGAATAACTGGCACTGGGGGCATATGTGGTACTGGGAGCACAGCCCTAGCAACAAGCATTACCCCCTGGTAACAAACACAACACCCAGCTCATGAAATCCCTGGCAAAAAGCATTATCCCCTAGCAACGAGCATGACACCCAGTGCATGAAACCCCTGGCAACGAATATTACCCCCGGCAACAAGCTTGAAACCCAGCACATGATACCTCTGGCAACAAGCATAACACCGAGCGCACGAAACCCCTGGCAACGAGCATGACACCCTGAGCATGAAAACCCCTGGCACCGTGCATGGAACCAAGAGCATGAAACCCCTGGCAACGAGCAGGTAATTGAAAAGTAATTAGAAGCCTTACTGTAGAGCTTAATGTGTAATGGGCATTGCGGTGTGTGGCATAATGTATCACAGGCATTACAGTGTGTGGTATATTATATCACGGGCATTGTGGTATGTGGTATAATGTCTTAGGGGCATTGCAGTGTGTGACATAATGTATAACGGGCATTGCAGTGTGTGGCATAATGTTTCACGGACATTGCGGTGTGTCATAATGTGTCACAGGCATTGTATGTGCTATAATGTATCAGGGGCATTGCAGTGTGTAGCATAATGTATAACGGGCATTGCGATGAGTGGCATAATGTGTCACAGGCATTACGGTGTGTGGCATAATGTGTCGGGGGCATTACGGTGTGTGGCATATTGTGTCATGGGCATTATTGTGTGCGGCATAATGTCTAAGGGCCATTGCAGTATGTGGCATAATGTATACTGGGCATCACTATAAGGAGGAAAAATGACCAATAATGTAAGGGGCATGAATCAGGATTATTTTTTTCCTGTGGTGGCCAACGTCTGGGCGAGCAGGTTGCAAAACTGGGGTATAAGGTAGCCTTTTCCTGCAATGCCACGCCCCTTTATGCAAAGCCACGCCCATTTCAACAAGGCCACACACCCTTTTACGGGTGCATGCAGGTTCATCCCTTTGCTAGTAGCAATTATGGGGGGGGCAGAGAATTTCTTGGCTTGGGGGAGAAAAATTTCTAGTTACGCCACTGCCAATTAGAGGAAGATTTTGCTTTTGCAAGCAACCTTGAATTAAGCCCATTAAACATAACTTTTCAGCTTAAAAATACCCATGCGCTGGTACACACATAAACCCCACACGTCAGACGCATCCACTCGCCACTCAAGCACACTTATTCTATAAAATAAAGACACCACAACTGTAATTGGCGTCAAAGGGGTCAGCTTTTATTTTCTGACTGAGAGGAAGGCCTATTAAATACTAAAACTAAAATGTAGACTTCCCTCTCTAACTAAGGTGGCAGGGAGAAGAACGGTTAACATAATAAACGTAACATGGGTGAAAAACATTGTAATACAGAAAAAAGAAAGCAATAAAAAACATATGTGTGAGGGAGCCTTCTGCCCCCAATGTTCCGGGATCGGCCTCCTGCCTCCACCCCGGACATTAAAAATTCAAAAATCCAAGGACAGGGGTCGACCTTCTGCCACTACCCCTGCCCAGCCACAGTTGTAGGGACGGAGGTACGCTCCACCCCTACGAGGTAAAAAATCGGGCCACCGGCCCCGCCATCCACATATGTTTATACCAATTAATGGGCTCCACTTGGTAAAGTGATGCCCGGAAACTAATTCAAACGACTCAGAAAAATGTTTCTAAAAGCTCACCCAAACTTCTAACCTTGAACTCATGGTTAAAATTAAGTAACCGTTCAGAAACCGGCCACCCAAAGCCGACACAATGAACACAGCTGCTGAACAGAAACCAAGTCCCCAGGGAGGGAGGGCGGGTCACGAAAAGAGCTGGAAGAGAGGCAGGAAGTATCCTGCCAGCTGCATATATGCATGACAGGCCAGCCCCCTCTCATGATGCAGCCAATAGGCCCCCGGCCCTCTCTCTACGTTCCTCCCAGCAAAAAACCATTAACCCCTCACAGGCCAAGGTGATGCCTCGAGCGGCGCTGCGGAGGCCCAGATGGTGCGTTTATGCCGCTACGGTCACATTATGTTCCCTACGCGGTCATAAACCCCACACGTCAGATGCATCCACTTGCCACTCAAGCACACTTATTCTATAAAATAAAGACACCACAACTGTAATTGGCGTGAAAGGGGTCAGCTTTTATTTTCTGACTGAGAGGAAGGCCTATTAAATACTAAAACTAAAATGTAGACTTCCCTCTCTAACTAAGGTGGCGGGGAGAAGAACGGTTAACATAATAAACGTAACATGGGTGAAAAACATTGTAATACAGAAAAAAGCAAGCAATAAAAAACATATGTGTGAGGGAGCCTTCTGCCCCCAATGTTCCGGGATCGGCCTCCTGCCTCCACCCTGGACATTAAAAATTAAAAAATCCAAGGACAGGGGTCGACCTTCTGCCACTACCCCTGCCCAGCCACAGTTGTAGGGACGGAGGTCCGCTCCGCCCCTACGAGGTAAAAAATCGGGCAACCGGCCCCGCCATCCACATATGTTTATACCAATTAATGGGCTCCACTTGGTAAAGTGATGCCCGGAAACTAATTCAAACGACTCAGAAAAATGTTTCTAAAAGCTCACCCAAACTTCTAACCTTGAACTCATGGTTAAAATTAAGTAACCGTTCAGAAACCGGCCAACTGCCAGGTTACCAACCTGCCGCCACCACCGAACTAACAACTAACTAGAGGAGGGGCTAAAAGCCGACAAAACTAACTAAACACTAACGAACAACTAAACACTAACTAACGCAACGAAAAACCTAAACAACTAACGTGAATAATGTCATCCAAGAAGATCACCATGCCAGCTGGCGACAAATGCACCCCGTCAGACCGGTATAGAGTCGGATCCCGGAAGGAGATACGACTGTGCGGCACGACCAGGCCACCATGCTGGAGGACAGCACTACCGACAACCGAATTGACCCGCCTTCCGAACTAACCAAACCGGCCAACTGCCGCCCTAAGCCAGTCCCGCAGGCCGTCCCAGCGGAGGCCTCTGCGCCCCAACCAGCGCACGGCCCGCAGCTCTGGAAACCGGGTTGTGTCGCAGGCCAGAGCAGACACGGACAGCCAATAGATGTATGAATGGCCGACAAACCATATAAAGTGCGTATCCAACCGCCGTCCTGTAAAAGAAGGGTGTGACGAAGGTTAATAAATTACATAAAAGATAGCATTTCTAAATGGGCAACCTAACTGCGTCCCTAACGGGGAGTGGAAAGGGGGGGGGGGGGGGGGGGTTGGGCCACCCAATTTGACTTGAGGCAAAAACAAAACTTCGTTAGCCGGCAAAAGTCGTAGTAAAACCAACGATAAAACCAAAATTCCTCAAGGCCACCGCAATCGCAAAATGCAACTGCGACGAGCGGCTAGTCCTCAAATAAGCGCACTGGGAGGAAAAGGCCTGATATAGCGTCTGACTGCACCAGACCTCCACCTACCCAGTGCCCGGACCTCGACTTCGGACCAACCCGCCGCAGCGGCTGCTGAAGCAGCGCCGATGCGGAAAGAGTGAGTCCCATAGTCGGCCGGAGATAGACCCAGGTACAAAATACAACGCCCCAAAACCGACCGGAATTGATATCTGGTCAACGGGGAACCATCGCTATGGACGAGCTACCCGGTGGGCGTTGGAGGCCGAAGGGACGAATAAGCCTGGGCCGCGGCAACTGGACAAATGCCCCGCGCACGAGCCCGGCCCATTCGAACCCACTGCCCCCTGCCGACTACGTCAGTCTTGGAGCGCTGAATCCTGCACCACAAACCGTCGGGGCGTACGACGACGTGGGCCGCCAGCATGGGCGAGGCAGAAGTCCGAGAGACGGCCACCAGCTCGCCCACCCTGAAAGCACCGCTGGAGGTCATCGTAAAGGCCGCCATGAAGAGGCAAACTTCGTATCCCGAGGAGCAAATACTCCGGAGGGATCCCAAAATCCGCCGCAGCAAAGCACCCGTGATCGGCAGACAAGTATCCGGGAGGGGCGGGAACGCCCGAGCCCAACCTTTCAACACCCGCCGGAGGAAAAAGGACTTCGTAAAATCTGCTTCCCCCCGAAGCTGCAGAAAGTATGATATACCTGCCAAAATCCTGTTAACAGACGCCCGCGAAATCCCGTTGGAGTACAGCATCCAGATATATTCTAAGAGTAAATCGTGAGAGGTCTTACCACGCTGGCCTCGCTCCAGGAGGAAGCGACTCCACCGTTCCCAGGCGGCACGATAGGCCGTAAACGTAGCAGGGGCAAACGATCTGTGTGCTAACTCCTCCGAACCGGGTGGATGACCTGCCACACATAAGCAGGACATGATTCCCCATGGAGTAGCGCTGCAGGAGCCAAGCGCAGAAACCGCTGCCAATCGCCCCGAGACAGGGCATCCGCAATTTCGTTACGCACTCCAGGGACATGTTTGGCTCGCAACGTAATGTTGTTCACCAAACATAGCAATACTATCTGTGCAAGGACACGCAGGACCGGCAAGGACGTGGATTTTTGCCGGTTTATGGCAAAAACTACGCCCATATTGTCGCACCAGAAGATAACCTGTTTGTTACGCAGGGCCTCGCACCACAATTCCAGAGCGACCAGAATGGGAAATATTTCGAGCAACAGCATGTTCGTCGTGAGGCCCCCGCTAAGCCAGGCCCGAGGCCAGGGACACGCGCACCAACGGCCTGCAAAATAAGCTCCGAACCCGTTAGCGCCAGAGGCGTCCGTGAAAATCTCCAAGGCGGGGCTAGACACAGCCGCCTCTTGCCAAATACAGATGCAGTTGAAACGAACAAGAAATTCGTCCCAAATGCGCAAATCCCTTCGGATTTCGAGAGACAACCGCAGAAAATGATGTGGGCATCTAACCCCCACGGTAGCCCGTTCCAATTTTCTACAGAAGACCCTGCCCATGGGGATCACCTTGCAAGCAAAGTTAAACAGGCCCAATAAGGATTGAGCCTGTTTGAGAGTGAGCTTGCCCGCCGCCAGCGCATATAGGATACCATCGTGTAAACGCAACACCTTGTCCGCAGGGAGCCTACACAGACCACCGACCGTATCAATCTGAATCCCGAGGTAAACCAAGGAGGCGGAGGGACCCTCCGTCTTCTCAGGTGCCACCGGAACACCGAAGTGTGCGAAGAGGGCAAGAGCCCCCTGCAGCAAGAGGACGCAGCGATCAGAGTCTGATGGCCCGATAAAAAGGAAATCGTCTAAGTAGTGCGAAATGCCCCGCTCGCCCGTGTCCTGCTGGAGACACCAGTGGAGGAAAGAACTGAATCTCTCGAAGTAGGCGCAAGAGATGGAACAGCCCATAGGGAGGCACCGATCGATGTAAAAACCATCGTCCAGCTTAAAACCCATAAACCGAAAGGCGGACAGGTGCAGCGGGAGGAGGCGGAACGCTGACTGGATGTCCACTTTACACATCACCGCCCCCGTACCAAAAGACCGGATGGTGTCGATGGCTGAGTCAAAGGATAGGTAAACAACCCGACACTGATCCGGAGGGATGGCATCATTAACCGATGACCCCGGAGGACAGGACAGATGCTGGATAAGGCAAAATTTTCCCATGGTCTTTTTGGGCACTATGCCAACAGGGGACAATACCAGGTCTGGCAAGGGGGGTTCCCGGAAAGGGCCAACCATCCTACCTAGCGCCACCTCGGCCTCCACCTTCTGGCGGAGCACTTCCGGAAATTCCCTGGCCGAGCACAGGTTCGTACCCGTCCCGGGGCTCACCCGACCATGTATAGGCAAGGGGAAGCCCGACGCGAATCCCGAGTGTAAGAATTGGGCGTCTTCCGGCCGCGGGTACCGTCGCAGCCAGGGAAGGAGTGCCCGAAGTCTAATTGGGGTGGGGGCTGTGGCCAACGCCAGAGGCCGCGGGAGCGCGACTCTGCCGGGTCTGTGGACCGGAAGCCCCTCCGACCCCAGGACTGGGACAGTCCTTGATCCGGTGCCCCCCCCCCCACATCGGATACAGGAGTGATGAAAACGACAGCGGCCGCCTAAGTCGCATTGTGCATTATTAAAAGCGAAGCATTTGCCATGCCCCGCGCCCTGAACCGCCGCGAAAGCCGGCAGAACGAGAGGCAGGACGCTTAGCCCGACTCCTCGTCGTGCCGCTTTCCTCAGCGCCGGCCGAACCCTAGGTCAGTTCCGAGCAAAGTTCCACATCTTTCTTGCCGAAGTTATAGATCTGCCGCCCGTGTTGTTTTCGCCGAAAATCCTCATCATAACGACGCTAGGCCGACCCTTTATACTTGTGGTACTGAACATGTATGAGGAATTAATATCGCACTATGTTCATATGTTCGTCCGGGCGGGTCTCTAGGTAACATGCCGCAAATATCAACATGCAGCGTACCCAATTCGGGTAGGAGCGCAAAGCGTCCTCGCTGCCCTGCCCCTTTTTCTTAGCTGAAAGTAAAGCTTTTCGATCGTCACTAGTAAGAGCGAAAATATTCACATATTGGCCCTTACGGATCCGGTCCCGGACCCGGGGCCTAAGACCACGTTGCACCGCCGTATTAGCGCAGTGCACGGTGTCCGATTCCACCGAGACTTGGGAGGCGGACGAGGATGAATACCGATGCTCGCGCCGTCTGCGACGCTTAACCCTGTGCAAGCCGCCGTCAGAGGAGGACAGGCCCTCCGAGGACGTGGAGGCAAGGGAAGAGTCCGTGTAACGACGCCTGCGGCTGCGCCTCCTGCGCTTACTAGAAACCCTATGCACACTGATGCCGACGCTAGAGGAGCTGGAGTGAGAAACCGATCCCAAGCCGCTACGGGGTGTAACCGCGCTCCCCCGGGACCAGTCGGGGTCCGATGAAGACTCACCTGCACGAGAGGGAACACCGTCCGTCCCAACGGCCACTGGACGACTCGCGGATGCACCGACAGATTCCATTTCTGACCCGACGTCCGCGGCTGGGGAGCCAAAAGAGACATGGTTCCCCTGCTCCCCCACCGGGCTTGCCGCAGCTGGGAGCGGGGCAGGCGGGGGAACCGTCGCGCCAGAGGACAGAAGCGGGGCAAGAGCATGCGCAATGCTATCTGCCAAAGAAGCAGCGGGCCGCCCAAGTCCCCCGGGTACAGAGGATAACAAGGGCGCCACCGCCGACACAACAGCTGCACAAATGGCGGACAGAACTGTGGTGTCCACCAAGGGTGCAGCCGACGTGGCGGGCGTAGGAAAATCAGAGCCGCCACGCGAGTCGTGCTCTCCACGGGAGGATCGTAAACCCCCGTTGGGAGCAAGGACCCAGATGATCCCTCACTGTCAGGCGTCACGGTATCGCCGTCCCGCTGCAAGAAATCCCGCGCCAATTGCCCATGCCGCAACCTCCTCCGATCCCGAGCGTTGGCCACAGGATGAGAAACCGATGAGTCGTCGCTACTGGAAGGAGGAGGCGCAACGTAGGAATGCGACCCGTCCGCAGCAAAATCGGCGGGAGATGACCGGCCGCGGGGAGGGGCGGAGCGGACACCCCCCGACGGCGCACGCCGCCCCCTGGCGGGGTGAGGAACCCCGGTCGGAGCCGCATGGCCATGGACGGCGGCAGCAGCGCCATGCGCGGTATCCTGGAAGGGGGGGGGCGCTCCGGGGCCACCCCCTGGCAGGAGAGGCCGGTGGGCCGCGCCGCCGTGGGCGGACGCAGAACGCCCCCGCCGGACGGGCCCCGCCCCATCAGAGACAGGCAAAGGAGGATGCGCAGTAAAGGGGCGGGGGCGACGCCCTGCCCTGTCGGGGGAGGGCGCAGGCTGGACCTGATTGGGTGAAGGGGAGGGCCAAACAGCGGGCCAGGCCTCATCTGGGCCCCCTAAGCGGCAGGCTCAAGTGTGCCGCGCGCGCGCTGCCTGGACTGTGCAGGTCTGGCAGCCGCACGACCCCCTGTCCGCCCACCACCCTCAGCAGAGTCCCCCTGCAGGAGAGGATCCGGCTGCTGATCCACGGGCCGGGAGCTCTGTCCCGGCCCCACGTGATCAGAACAGCCACGGGTAGCGAGCGGCGGGCTCAGGGACGGCAGGACACCATCCCTGGCTGTGTGCTGCGTACGTCCCCGGCCGCCCAGCGCTCCGTTCCCCGCCGCGGCTAGCAGCGGGGACGGAGAGCACAAGCGCGGGGGAGCCCGGGCGGGCGGCCGATCCCGGCCGCGCGTGCCCTGGGTCTCCCGTACGGCAGCCGCAGCATTCCTTCCCCGTGCCGACTGGACATCAGACGCGTCCAGGAGCCGGGCGGGGAGGCCAGCGGCGCGGCTTGGACGAAGTCTAGTGGCCATAAGGTAGGCCAAAATAGCAAGGGTGAAGGGGAGGAATAAGTTAAGAACACGAGAAACAAGGATAGGAAAAGGGGGATAAGAAAGGAGTAGAGGAGGATACAAAGGGTAAAGAACAGAGGGAAGAGGAGATAAAAAGGTTTAAATGAGATGTGAGCAGAATGAATAAGGAGTATATTAATGCAATAAGCTCAACACTTGCAGTCATCACGAAAAGAGCTGGAAGAGAGGCAGGAAGTATCCTGCCAGCTGCATATATGCATGACAGGCCAGCCCCCTCTCATGATGCAGCCAATAGGCCCCCGACCCTCTCTCTACGTTCCTCCCAGCAAAAAACCATTAACCCCTCACAGGCCAAGGTGATGCCTCGAGCGGCGCTGCGGAGGCCCAGACAGTGCGTTTATGACGCTACGGTCACATTATGTTCCCTACGCGGTCTTACTGTACTAAAAATTTGTGCACAAGAATATAGAAATATAAATTTGTTGCAGATAAAACATACCTTTACTTGCTTAAATATACCTGTCTGTAGGTACACATATAAATTTGTGCATAAGAATATAGAGATATAAAAATATAAATATAAACATTATAGCTACCAAGTCCGAGGGTTCTCTGTCTGCTGTATCTGAAAGGGGTGATCTGCCCGTACATCCAGGGGCTCCGCCTCAGTGTAAAATTAAAATAATAAAAGCTAAAAATAAAAAGCCTAAAAATATTGAAAAAAAATGTTTGTGCTGTACCCCACTGTACTATACAATTTTTATTTTATTTTCATAAGTATTGTGACACTGCTGGTCAGACTGCAGTATATTATTATTTCGTACTCATACACAACTTGTGGGACACTGTTGGTGAAGGTCAACCGTAGTGTTCGATTACTATTTCTGACGCACACACGTATTGTGTGACGCTGTGGGTGAAGGTGGTACCACAGTAATATATTTTATTTCCTACTCATACACGTATTGGGCAACACTGCTGGTAAAATTAAACCGCAGTGGTTAACTACTATTCCTAGTGAGTGGGAGGGCCCAAAGACAATTACATCTTGCACCTCTTTTCTTTGCATGATGTGCTGTTTGGAGCATTGCTGTTATGACAAACATTTGTATAGTTTATTAAACTGCCACCCTGTCTGCCACTGCAGTGTCATTCTGTTTCCTAGATGCATACCTCCCAACATGACCCTCTCCAGGAGGGACAGAATGCTCTGCTCCTGGACTTCCCTCTTAATTTATGATTGCCATCACCTGTTCTGAAACACCTTTCTTTATTCATTTACCTGTTCAAAACAGGTGCCGGCAATCACAAATTAAGAAAAAAGTCCAGAAGCAGAGCATTGTGTCCCTCCTGGAGAGGGTCATGTTGGGAGGTATGTAGATGTGCCATGTTGGAAGTTTAACTGCCAAATGTTTGTGCCGCCCACTGCTGTCTCTTAGCTTAGTCATCCATCTACCTCGATGCAACCTTTTGGCCAAAACTGGATGAAAACAATATTGTGAGCTGTGACGTGGTCAGAATTGACTGGAAATGAGTGGAAATGAATGTTATTACAGGAACAAAGACACCCCAAAATACTGGGAGGGTTTAGCTGTTTTTATGTTTAAAAAAAAAAATACAGATCCAAAACCAAAACCTGCAAGGTATCCAAAACACGAAGGAAATACAAATCCAAAGCCAAAACATAAAACCAGAATAATGGCCCGGTGCACACCCCTACTTTATACATACTGTATTCTATGATGGCAAACAAACATTTTAAAATTAATTCGCTTACTACTTGTAGAAAAATAGATTCCAATTCTATTGTTATAGTGTAGTTTGGTGTCAGTGGCAAACGCAGGATTTGCAAGGGGGGGTTTCCAGAACTGGGCGGAGCCAATCACGGGGGTGGGGACATACACATATATATATATATACATACATACACACACACATACATATACACGGGTGGTCTTCAGTATGCTGGCGGTCGGGCTCCCGGCGACCAGCATACCGGCACCGGGAGCCCAACCGCTGGCATACCGACACTTATTCTCCCTCGTGGGGGTCCACGACCCCCCTGGAGGGAGAATAGAATAGTGTGGCGCGCGTAGCGCGCCACCGTGCCCGTAGCGTGGCGAGCGCAGTGAGCCCGCAAGGGGCTCATTTGCGCTTGCCACACTGTCGGTAAGCCGGCGGCCGGCCTCCCAGCGCAGGTATGCTGGTCACCGGGAGATCGTAGTGAACCCATATACATAGCATATTAAACATGCATACATATATATATATATATATATATAATATGTACACACACATACAGTACACATATATACACATGTATATATATGTATATATGTATATCATATGTGTGTGTGTGTTTAAATGTATGTATGTATGTATGTATGTATGTATGTGTATATATGTATGCACATGGATATATGGACTTTAATTAAAATAAAGTCAACTTTTATTGCACTTGCAAGTGCCACCAGGAAGACAGCAGGCTGCAGAGGATGCTAGGCAGTCATTAATAATACTCATGCAGCTAAATGAAAAAAAAAAAAAAAAAAAAAATTTTTTTTTTTTTTTTTTTTTTTTTAGTGGAGGGGGGTTTCTGGGTACTCGGAAACCCCCCCTGGGTGCGCCACTGGGTGTGTTGCTTTTTCAGCGCTTTTTCATTACTTGTTGGGTATGTGGAACCCCTCCTCTGACTAAGATCTTTGCTATGGTAGTATAGACCAGTGGTTCTCAAACTCGGTCCTCAGGACCCCACACAGTGCATGTTTTGCAGGTAACCCAGCAGGTGCACAGGTGTATTAATTAATCACTGACACATTTTAAAAGGTCCACAGGTGGAGTTAATTATGTCACTTGTGATTCTGTGAGGAGACCTGCAAAACATGCACCGTGTGAGGTCCTGAGGACCGAGTTTGAGAACCTGTGGTATAGACCAGTGGTTCTCAAACTCGGTCCTCAGGACCCCACACAGTGCATGTTTTGCAGGTAACCCAGTAGGTGCACAGATGTATTAATTACTCACTGACACATTTTAAAAGGTCTGCAGGTGGAGCTAATTATGTCACTTGTGATTCTGTGAGGAGACCTGCAAAAATAGGATTTTGGTACTTACCAGGTAAATCCTTTTCTTTGAATCCATAGGGGGCACTGGAGTACTCTTGGGGATATGGGCGGCGTAGCAGAACAAAGGCACTGAATATTTAAATTTAGAACTCTCCACCCCTCCATATCCCTAGAGTACCTCAGTGTACGAACCCAGTGTTTTTACTGAGCGAACTACTATAGAGAGGTTGACAATGGAGAATTCCTATAACATAACGGACAACAACAAAGTTGACCCATAACGTTAGTGTCAACTAAACAGTTGACAGCATAACCGATAGACCTTTATAGTTTGAACCAATCGGTGAAAATGTGTTACCATAAGCTCCTTTGAGCTTAATACAAACCAGGTAAAACGTGTTACCCTAAGCTCCTCTGAGCTTAAAACAACCCAGGTAAAACTGCTCTGGGTGGGCGTCCAGTGCCCCCTATGGATTCAAAGAAAAGGATTTACCTGGTAAGTACCAAAATCCTATTTTCTTTTTCATCCACTAGGGGTCACTGGAGTACTCTTGGGACGTACCAAAGCTTCCCTCGTGGGCGGGAGAGCTGTTTGACACTTGTAACAGTAGGCAGCCAAAGCTAGATGCTGATGCCGCAACCATTCATAACGTGTAAACGTGCACAAACGTGGTGCACTGAAGGCTATGTAGCCGCGTCGTAGACGCTCCACGACCCGCTGGGTCTGACATTCCCACAGAACCTGTGGGATGAGCTATTACTGACGTAGGCGATTGTAACTTAGCCTTAAAGTAAGCATGACTTGTAGTCATTATTGTAACTTAGCCTTAAAGTAAGCCTGACTTGTAGTCATTATTATTATCCCACTGGATAATATCTGCTGAGAAACTGGCTAACCCCAGTTGGCAGCATTATAGAGACAAACAACGTATCCATATCACGTACTGTAGACGTTCGGGACATATATAAACGCGTAATGCGTGTACCACATTCAGAATTCTAGAATGTGCTGTCAACACAGGAACCACTATTGGTTTATTGATGTGAAGAATAATAAAGCGGAATTCGTCCGAAGATCTGCTTTGTCATGAGAAAACTCAAATACGGTGGCTTGGAATACAAGGCACCCAAATATGAAAACAAAACCCTTGCCGAAGCTAAGGCTAGAAGAAAAATGTTTTCCCAAGTGAGAAACTTAATCCCCATTTATTGTAAGGGTTCAAAATATGAAAACTGTAAGAAATCTGAACCCAACCTCAAGTCACCTGGCGCTGTAGGTGGGATAAATGGAGGCTGCACTTTGATGACACCTTGTAGAAAGGTGTGTACAGACGCAATAGAGTCAAACGTCTTTGAAAATAAGTTGACCACACAGATACCTGCACCCTCAGTGCAGATAAACGCAGTTTTCCATCCCACCCCGTTTAACAGAATACGGGTAACTTGAAGGATGATGTCGGAAACTTCCGAGCTTTACCACCTATGTAAGCACACCAAATTTTGTAATAATAAGCTGCCTTAAGCGGCTTACTAGCTCGTAACATGGTTGGTATAATACTGTAATGCCCTATTTCTTTTCTTAAGAGGGCGGTCTGAACCATCACCCCGTCAACCGCAGCTGCGGTACATAGGTAATAGGTACATAGGTAACTATGGGTAAAAGAACGTTCCCTGTTGTAACAGGCTGGACGTATTATGAGCGGGCCAAGATCGTGTGCAAGTATTCCTTGGAGATTCGAGAAGCAAGCTCTCCGAAACCCATGAGATATCACTAGTATGACTGTGACGAACTGTCTTATGATCCGTTTTGGCAACGGAGAGAGCAGCGGAAAATGGTGGAGCCAGATACACGATGCTGAATGACCACACGAATGTGAGAGACTCCACCGCCACTGCCCTTGTGATCTGTTGTTTTGTACACATACTGAGCTGTAATTGTGGCGAGATGCCATCATGTATACCTGAGGGTAACCCCCTTCTGTGGACTCACATATGAAACACCTCTGGATTTAATGTCCAGTTTTCAGGATCTAAATCCTGACGGGTGAGATCATCTGTCTAACAGATGTCCACACACGGAATGAACCCCGTTGACATTATCACATAATGGTGTTCTGGGCAATTGAGGATTCGAGTTACCTGCCGCATTGCCATGCGGCTTCTTGGTTCTCCCTGGTTGTTGTGTATGCAACTCCCGTTGCGTTGTCTGACTGTTGGTCAGACTGAAAGCGAAGCATGTAGTGCATTGTAAAATGCACGGAGTTTCAGGACATTTATCGACAGCAATCTGTCGTGATCCGTCTCAGAACCTCTGTCGCTGAACTTTTTTAACTACAACTCCTGAACCTCTGAGACTCTCGTCCAGATTATATACACCCTCGCCCCTCTGTGGGAAACGCGAGTGAAGGCCGGCGAACTAAATCGCTTTGAAACACATCATTATTCTTAACAGGCGAATCCAGCAATGTACCGCTAGTGCGCGTGTTGGCGAATACAGCAATGTACCGCTAGTGTGCGTGTTTTGCACTAATTACTAGATGTACATTTGTTCTTGCTGGTGTAGTAGGTAAATGTCTTCGATTTACCGTATTTATAATCTTACCTAGGAATTGACGTCGTTTAGACGGAATTAGATGCGATTGTTTTTGAACTTGATCTGCCACCGCAGTATACATTAGTAGCGCAAGTTAGAGGAACTTTGTTGAGACAGAGTTCTTATGAGCAGATCGTCTAAGATAGAGGAACTCTGTTGAGACAGAGTTCTGAGATGAGCTATCATCACCAACATCACTTTGGTAAATACCCGAGGCGACAAGAAACGGTAGACCTGAAATGGTTAATGGTTGTGGCGTTTTGCAAACGCTAGAACCTGTGATGAACAAACCGGAATGGGTAAATACGCATTGTGAAGATCAAATGCAATTATGCAATTTTGTGGCTCTAATAAGCAAAATACTAACCGCAGAAATTCCTTTTTCAAACTGCAGTAAGTGACTTGCTGATTGAGATTGCGACGGAGCTGTCTGGTTTTGCTCAAACAGAGGGGAATAAGTAACCCTGACTCTGTTGGTGTACTACTGCCTGGATTATAAAGACAGCTGAAAACCAGCAGAGACTAAATGGCAACCTGCCAAACCGTTCGACAGAGGCAGTCTTGTCCTTTAATCTGTAAATAGCTGAGACATCCATGAGTTGAAGTCTGGAACCCCCGCAAATGTAACATGTAAAGACGCGCTTACACAATTGGAAAAGAGGTCATCAAACCACTGGCTTGCTGACTGTAGCGTCCTGTCGTTACAAGGCGTGACTGTCTTGTACCACCGCCTGGAAAAAACTGAAGTCTAAAGGGACTAAACGCCGGCACAAGTATTTCCGTTTTGATACTGAATGCGGTAATGGCTGAATATCAAATTTAGGACCAAACAAGCTCTGGCCTTGTCGTGCTGAAACTAGCGACGATGAAAAGTGAGAATCGAAGTAACCGGCGTTAGTAGAAGCTTTACAGATATACTCTGCAGCTTCTTTTAACAGTTATCTCATTGTTTGCATACATAGAGTCTAGTGACCCAAATGTATCTTGGGTCTTTATAATGTTTGACACAGACGCATTTACCAATGGCGGATCGCGTCATTTTGGAAACGATTAAATAGTGGTCAAAGTCTACTCAGTCTTTGTAAAAATGGAGACATTGACTCACTGGGATTTAGCAATGTACGTCAACAACCCCGCACTATCTGAGTGCTGGTCTAATTCTCACTCGTAGTTATCGGTTGACATAGAATCGTGCATTAAATTATAAGACCAGTTAAATAAACACCCTGGTACCCAAAGGGAAATTGGCCCTTTGGAAAGACTGTCTTTTGTTAGAGCAGGCGGAGTACGGAGTACTTCCGAGACTCCGATGTTACCGCTCTTTTAATTTGAATTGCCCATGCTTATAGGATTTTTAAAATTATTTTTAGTCTGCGCTAGAGCCTTACTCGCTATGCAGACAGACACCACAATAGGCAACGGACAGACACTTGCACGACTTATTGAAGTTATTATGTGTCATATATATATTTTATTGTATATGAAACTCATGGTTGTTCCTCTCTACGGAAATCTTTAGTAAAAGGCGAAAGACTTATTCGCTCTGAAGAGAAACAAGAGTATTCTTATGTGAAAAGCAGTTCACATGGGCATGTGAAACCCGAACCAAATTCCCACTAACACCCCTGCGCCTCTGGTGGCTTAGAGATGTAGGGCAGGAATGTTCCAGAATTACACACTGGAAAACAACAGGAAGCATGGTTAAAATGGCCCCTTTGCCATGCTGACCCTGATAATCACAGAACAAATTACAATTGTTTCCGTGTTAATATATTATACAGTATAATCACAGGCCGGGTACAACACATGCTCTATGAATAAATATATCTAAGCTCATAGCCTATGATAATTACATACATTAATATATTTATACAGCATTAATATAGGCTCAATAGCCTATTATACAGTGATACCACCGACCTTAATATAGGCTCCCTAGCCTATTTACAGTGTTAATAACAGCCATTAATATATAGGCTCCATAGCCTATTCACAGACAGTAATATAGATTCAATAGCCTATTACTGCCAGGACAGGTACAATACCTTATAAATACCTGTGATATATATATATATACCCTGCTGTTGATATATTTGATCCGCCAGCTTCCACCGTGCCTCTTCCCCTTGTCTGCGGGAAGCCTGCACTGGCATGTCACCGTCTCTGTACTGAGACTGAGGGAGCTGCGGCTGTATGGCGCTGGGCGGCCGGACGTAGCTGGGCGGCCGAACTCTCTGCGGGAGGCCTGCACTAGCACTTGTGGATGGAAGGTGCCGGAGCGGCGGTCATACTAAGACTGAGTATGGCTTCCCCCCTGCTGTGCGGCCGGACGGAGCTGGGCGGCCGAACGGAGCGCTGTTTTGATGTTATCTGTGTTAGACGTAGCGGCTGGGCTTGGCGGCGTATGAGCGGCGAGGCAGCATATTAACCCCAACATAGCGGGGCGGCAGCCTGCGCTGACCGCCCCATTCCCCAGCCTACCTTGCTTGCTCCTGATCATGGCTGCGACGGGGCTTCTTATGTGTAAGCTCCGTCCAGCTTCAGTGATGTGACTCATGGCTGTGACGGGGCTTCTTCTGTGTAAGCTCCGTCCAGCTCTGTAGTCCTGGCTGCGACGGGGCTTCTATGTGTAAGCTCCGTCCAGCTCTGTAGTCCTGGCTGCGACGGGGCTTCTATGTGTAAGCTCCGTCCAGCTTTCAGTCAGCTTCCAGTGATCCATGGCTGCGACGGGGCTTCTTCTGTGCAAGCTCCGTCCAGCTCTCTAGTCCTGGCTGCTCTTTTCAGGAGCAGTGGGCTGTCTGTGGCTGTGAGGGTGCTCTTTGTGAGGACCGACACGCCATGCGCTGCCCGTGCAGCGGCACTATCCCGGACCCATGTCTTTCTTGAAACTGGGAAGGGATGTGCTCTTAAAAAAAAATTAAAAATAAAAATGAAAAATTAATAAAATCTTCCAACAAGTGTGGGAATCCCACAAGCCGATGTTAGTGCTTTGAGCACAGAAAAAACACTGGGTTCGTACACTGAGGTACTCTAGGGATATGGAGGGGTGGAGAGTTCTAAATTTAAATATTCAGTGCCTTTGTTCTGCTACGCCGCCCATATCCCCAAGAGTACTCCAGTGACCCCTAGTGGATGAAAAAGAAACATGCACCGTGTGGGGTCCTGAGGACCGAGTTTGAGAACCTGTGGTATAGACTATGGCATATTTTACAGTGCAGGTAATTTGTTTCCTGATCTCCTCCTCCACCCTCACTGCAAGGAGTTTCAGTACTACGTCACTCCAGTGTTTCATGCTCTCTCCTGCTGCATCTGTCCTCTGGTGCTGATGCTTGCCCACTGTGTCTCCTTCATCTGCCCACTTGTGCTGCTGCTGGGCCACTGTGTCCCCTTCATCTGCCCACTGGTGCTGCTACTGGGCCACTGTGTCTCCTTCATCCGCCCACTGGTGCTGCTACTGGGCCACTGTGTCTCCTTCATCTGCCCACTGGTGCTGCTACTGGGCCACTGTGTCTCCTTCATCTGCCCACTGGTGCTGCTACTGGGCCACTGTGTCTCCTTCATCTGCCCACTGGTGCTGTGGCTACTCACTGTACCTCCTGCTGTGTCTGCTGTAGCTGCAGTTGTGGTTGTCATTCTGTCTCCTTCTGCGTGCTCCATTTCTGTTCACATATAGAAAACCCAGGTTGTGTGCATTCACAGGAAAAACCTAGGTTTTTGTCGTATGTGTGAAAGGGGTATAATGCAAACTGGCAGGACAAGTAAATAACAGTATAATAGCAAGTACTGGATGCGAAAATGACAATTTGCTTACAGTATGTACAGGTATTGACACGTCAGGATACTTTTTTTTAAATGTAGGCAGTCTGTAAGTACAAACAAACTGGTTTAAACTTAGACTATGAGAGATGTTGCAAGCTGTAGCAATAGAACCACTGTGCCTACTCAAACAAGGATGCACAGTACATAAATTGGGATGAAATCAGGAGATTAAATCAACTATACAAATTAACTATACAGTAAATACACTTTGCAAACTGTAACCTCATGTAATGTGTGCAGACTAGAGATGTGGATTTTTTTAAATCCGTATACACCCCCGAACAGTTCGAGTCTTGTCTCAGAAGTTCCCACCACATTCTTGGCTTCTCTTTCAACCCTTGTATAATTCTTCGCTATTAACATTGTATTCTATTAACATTGTATTCAATTGCCGCAATGTTTCATGGATTCTTTTAAAGTAACTGCCGTGTGTTTGTGCCACTGCTCTGTTTATGCTTTGTTTAGCCAATCAGCCTTTGGCCAATATTGGTGGACTGTGAGGTGGTCTAAATTTACTAGAAATACTAGAAATGAATGTTATTGAGGTTAATATTGCTGTAGGAACAAAAATAGATACATCTTACTGTATATGAATTTACCTTTCTTTACCAATTTTCATGAAATTCCAAACCAAGTCTGAATCAAATAAAATTGCCCTGACCTGGCCCAGAATAGTAACTTGCTCATGTACTGGTTCCCAAGATAACTGTTGCCAGAGCTTGTGTCAATGTTATTGTTGAAATTTCTATTTATGTTTCAGAAACATCAAACCATTGTTCCTACTGTATGTCAGGCACTTTCACTCTTCAGTAGAGAAGCTACATTATCAAGCAATGATGCCAGTTTAAGGGTCTCAAAATTGTCTGCGATACAATTTTGATTTGGGTTCGGCCAAGTTTCACAGTTGAAATCAGAAATTTCAAGCAGTGCTTCTCTCTGCATCTCTTTTATTTGAAATTACTGCCAGACTGTCATTGTTAAGTCCGACAAATGGCCACATATTCACAACTTTGCAGTAAGTCCTGAGTCATCCAGGACAATATGGGAAGAATACAGGAGAATAAAAGGCAAAGGTCAAACATGTTAGAGGGCAGTGTACTCCAGTGCTGTCTCCTCTCTACATGGCAGCGACCACCGTGTGATGACATCACTGCACATGCGTGACCTGGCGCACGCCACTGTAAAAAAGTGCCGCAGTACAGCTCCTGTGGGGAGGTCAATGTTACCCGGTGTTCCGGCTGCCTTAGCCATTACTGCGTTACCGCTGTTTCCCTGTGTGTTGCCACTGTTACCAATAAACCTGCAAGCCTGGTTAAGAGCCCTCTGCGTGGACAAACCTCAATTTCACATTTCGCTGTTACACCTATTGAAACTATCCAGGTTCTACTCCAATAGGTCATGTCAATAGAACATTCATACTGGAATCGGGATGGGTTGGAACTACATAAACAAAGTTCTGAATGATTTCATTTTCAAGATGCTTTTATAAACTACCTCAAAGGGCTTCTACAAACTTTATTTTCTTTGACATTGCATTTATTTATTCCTTTGTTTGTATACTTATAAATAATAATGGTGCTTTCATTTGACATAATAATCCCTTTAAATATGTTTGCAAATAAGTAACAAAGTTCAGTGAATTGAAAGGTGTTATTCTTGAGGTGTAAGACAATGGTCTTTGATGATCTTCTCTCAGCATTGTTGATCATTCATGTTTACTTTATGAGGCTACAAGGTTGATCAATGTTAACCTTGTCTGGGAGGGAAGTCCTGGAATATTTAAGTGTAGCTGTAGAACTATATTAAAGAGGCAGAGAAAAGGCGCATAGACGTGGTGTGAGCAATGAATTATACCGCCAGCTCCAGAATCAATAGGACTTTGATTTTTATCACAAAATACTGTGAAAAGGACAACACTTGATCAAACAATTCCGACATTATTGACAATTCTAGCAATATTAATTAAAGAGAAACACTTCGCTGATTGACTGATAAAGCAACCAATAACAGTAAATTATTGGCATTGATTTTTGAATATATTTTAGGCCAGTAACTTATTTTAATCAATGTCTCCTCTATGTAGCCAGAAGAAGTCTAATTTGAAGATAAAGCTAGAGAAAATATACTTTAGTATATTATCTGTTCAAGTCTCAGGTTAAAAAATACAGCAATATAAAATAATTGCAATCTGTGTTATGTGGACAATGCTTACTGACCTGATGAACATAGGATGCAGTTAAAATGCCGTCTGTCGGGATCCTGGCTTTCAGGAGAACGACATGCCATAATATAATAATATATCAATTAGTAAAGTGACAGAAAACTAGGCGGACAAGTAACAACCTTCAATCACTTTGATAGGACTGAGATAAGATTAGTGGAAATGGCTACAGCCATTGGTAACTTTGATGCAGAAATGTAACACGAACAATCACCTCCCACCGATTTAAATGGTCTAAATCAAAAAATTCTTTCAAGATTTGTATTGTTAGAACAACTGAGGAAATGATTAAGGTGGAGAGAAACAACCTTTTGAAATCAAAAGTAAAGGATGAGGATAAAGAGATTATACTCTCCTTTATAACAACGTATAATTGTCAATATAAAAGAATAGAAAATGTGGTCAAAAGACATTGGGATTTATTGGGAAGAGACCCGGATCTGAAAGCCATTATCTCACTAAATCCAAAATGTATTTCTAGGAAAGCACCCAATTTAAAGGGGGAGATTCAAATGTTTGAAAAGTCAGTTGGGAGTCTGTTTTTTCCTATCTAATAGACAGGGAAAAAAGACACCCAACCGACTTTTCAAACATTTGAATTCCACCCAAAGAATAGGTTTGTTGAGAGCACTGTCCCACCAAACAGGTCTGGTAAGGGGGGTACACATCTAGAGATGTGTGCTGAGCGATCTATCACAGACCGCTCAGCACACATCTCTCCCTCCGCTCAGCACTCAGCGCGATGTGTGCTGAGCGAGGAGGGGCTCAATCTAGCACCGGCGATAGCAATTCACGGGGCTGCGCATCGCTATCACTGTGGGGCATACACATGAGAGATCCGTGCTTTACTTCTAAGCAATCTAGTCAGATTGCTTAGATTTTAAGCACGGATCTCCCCGTGTGTACCCCCCTGTAGATTAAAAATGTCAGGTTTCCATAGACGTGGTCTGTGCATTATGTGCAGAAAATCAAGTAAAATTGAAGAATTCACTTCAAACAATCCTAAAACCCTATATTAAATATCTGATTCATTACGTGTAATAGTAAGAACTGCTTTTACCTTAAAGAGTGTACATATAGTTTACAATATATTGGGCACACATCAAGGCCACTAAAAACATTGGGGGTCATTCCGAGTTGTTCGCTTGGTATTTTTTTCTCGCAACGGAGCGATTAGTCGCTAATGCGCATGCGCAATGTCCGCAGTGCGACTGCGCCAAGTAAATTTGCTATGCAGTTAGGTATTTTACTCACGGCATTACAAGGTTTTTTCTTCGTTCTGGTGATCGGAGTGTGATTGACAGGAAGTGGGTGTTTCTGGGCGGAAACTGGCCGTTTTATGGGTGTGTGCGAAAAAACGCTACCATTTCTGGGAAAAACGCGGGAGTGGCTGGAGAAACAGAGGAGTGTCTGGGTGAACGCTGGGTGTGTTTGTGACGTCAAACCAGGAACGAAACTGACTGAACTGATCGCAGATGCCGAGTAAGTGTGGAGCTACTCAGAAACTGCTAAGAATTGTCTATTCGCAATTCTGCTAATCTTTCGTTCGCAATTTTGCTAAGCTAAGATTCACTCCCAGTAGGCGGCGGCTTAGCGTGTGCAAAGCTGCTAAAAGCAGCTTGCGAGCGAACAACTCGGAATGACCCCCATTGGGCGGAACATTCAATTAATATAAATATACACTAAATTATATTTTCTCTAGCTTTATCTTCAAATATAAATAAGGCTATGAGAGACTCTCATTGTCAAATGATTTTAAAGAGTGTCATAATACCTGTACTAGATTTATAAAGAGTGTTATAGGGTTTAAGGGGTCTATTTATTAACATTAGTTCAGTATCACCTGAATGTATTAAAGGGCATTTGGAGAAGTTTTCATGAAAAACTGCTCCAAACCCTTTTTTCACTTTTTTTTTAGTAACCCACATCGCATTCCCCATACTTATAATGGGAAATGTGATGTGGCCAAATTTACTAAAAAAAATGTGAAAAAATACCGCAATGTGCCCTGTGATAATCTCGCCAGCTCAGGCTGGCGAGTTCACAGGGCAGCACTGCGATGCGCACCCTTTTGCCCAGCAGAGAAAGCTGAGCGGGGACCTGGCAGAGTGATCAGCTATGTGTGTCCGATGGTCACACAAGCTGATCACAGTGTAAACATAAAAAAAAGTAAATAACAAAACAAAAACATCCCTGTCCAGGGAGCCTGTGTCCGCTGGGCCGGTGAGCGCTGCCGGGCACCGTGTCCCCCATATGCTTCGCTGTGACCCCGGCAGGGGGGGGGGTTGGCCGGGTGGCGGCAGTAGCGGCGATGTCGGCGGCGCATGCGCAGTAGGACATCAGGGTATTTTTTACGAAAAATACCCCGATGATGCTGCGAAGAGGCATTGCAGGGACAGAGCTTGACCGCAAGCTCTATTCCTGTATGCAATAATTGATACATCCCTGCGATGTAATCAATTATCGCAGTGCAATTTGGGGCGATTTTATCACCTGTCATCCGCATCCTGGATGCGGATGGTGATAAATAGGCCCCTAAATAAATTACAAGCCTAGAGAAAAGAGGTATAGTTATAGATCATTTTTTAGCGCATTCGTAGATTAATAATTGGATTTATGAGATGGGCACTACCTGTATAAGAGTATAGGAGATCAGAGGCGGAACTCGCAGTGACAATGGAGTCATTTCCCGCCAGGCTCCAGCCCTAAAGGGGGCCCTTCCTTCCTTGTCTCTCATTCCATGTCTTTGTTGCTGTAACAGAGCCGCCGGGCGGATCACCACTCAGCATAAGCAGCACTATTGTTCTGTGACCTGGTCTCACTGGTCTCTGATATGACGTGTCATGTAACATCAAAGCGCGACCCAACCTGACTGAGGAGCCATCACTAGAGCCATTTCTTGGGCCAGGCTAGCCGTGCAATCACACAGGGTGCCGCGGCCACTGTCTGTAGCTGTATTTCTGTGGACTGACCCTCTCCATGTAATACAGCTGAAAATGTCCCTGCCAAAATGTCCGCCGCATGATTGCAGACATGCTAGAGGTCCTACTGGACTAGTAAAAGAGCCATGATGCAGGAGCTCACAGCGCTAACCGGAAGTGCCCTGACCACGCTCGCCTACTGGCAGCTGGGGAAAATATGGGGAAGGGGAATGGTGGCACCAACCCCTAACAACATGCTGGGAGAAAGGGGGGGGGAGATGTTGGCACCAACCACTGACAACGAGCTGGGAGAATTGGGGAAGGCATGGAAATCAACCCCAGACAAATAGCAGTCAGTTTAAAAGTAAGTAGCTTTACACTGTGTGTGTCCTGATGTGTAAGGGGCATTACTGTGTGGGGCATACTATGGTGTCAGGAGCATAACTGTGTGCCATAATGTGTAAGGGGCATTTATGTGTGGGACTTAATATGGTGTCAGGCGCATGATTTGTAAGAGGCATTATTGTGTGTAGCATAATATAGTGTTAGGTGCATAACTGTGGTGTAAGGTAGTCTTTCCCTGCAAGATCACACCCCTTTTATCTAGTCCAACCTTCTTCACTCGCGTATTATTTTTTTGGAAGTGTGCGCTGTGCAATTATCTTCTGGCAGCTAAAGCTGCTGCCCAGTGCTAGGTGACCCATGCTGCTACCTCATGCATGGTTGAAGAGTCGGCATGCAGGGGATAGCAACATTTTTCTTACCTCTGGGCAACTGGGATGAAGTTATACCACTGTATGAGAGGGTTGGGTATCCGTTACTGCCACTGGGGATCCGGTCAGTCAGCATACTGACTGGCGGGGAAGCGAGTGCAAGAAGCCCCCTGTGGGCCACAGGTTCTATTCCCACTCTATGGGTGTCATGGACATCCACGAGTGGAAATAGTCCCTGCTAGTCGGCATGCCAACTGTTGGGATTTAGAGGGGGGCGGGATGTAGCCATCGGTGATTGGTGATTGGTGGTCTCATGACCGCCGGTCACATAACTACATCCCATATGAGACCCTCTGCATTTTGGATGGTTTTAATATTTACTACAATATCTATTATTAAATAGTCTTATATAGTCTTAATAGAGGTCCTATATTGGATTTACACTTTCTCAATGTATACTTACATAAAAGATATATTTAAAGTCTTCAAATGTTAAATTCTGGGAATTTAATATAAAGTGGCCGGGCATGCGTACCATTGCTTTGACACGCAGGGAAACAGCAATATCACTTCCGGTTTCCCTTGATTTAGCCGCTTAACAAATAGAAAAGTCAAGAAGTGGCAGTGATGCATTCCACAGGTTGGAACTCACCCGAAGGATGCTGATACTAGTTACTGGCCTGCCAGAATACCAGGAACGGAAACAGAATTCATGTGTGTTCCAGGCAGTGGAACGCACACACTGTAATCACCTCCTAAAAATGTATTTATTTGGATTAAAGTAATACCCATCAAAAATGCAAAGTATTCTTAGATGACAGAAGTTTATAGAATGTGATAAGAGTAAGTTGTGAGGAGTTTTTAGTGTTAATTAGTCGTGTCCCCTGCTTGAACTAACAGGGAGCGTTATAAAGGATATATATCTTTTGTGTGGCCACCATGAATATACAGTACACCTTGAAAAAGGTTCCTGTGGGAGTTGAAATGCGTTGGTGGTAATATAGGGTGGACTGCGACCAGGGAGACATACAGTATTGGGGACTTTTTTCCAAATGACCAGCAGTTTGATCCAGAACTCTTTCCCGGGAGGTTACTGGAAGTACAGCGAACTTGGGTATGTGGAAATTTACACTGCTCAGTCTTATATGGTGGACATGCAATGTTTTTATTGTCTATGAATAAACAGTGTTTCACTATCTGAAAGTTTTTTGTTCCCTTTTCATGTATTGGCTATCTATGGAGGAACGGGGAATTAAATGACCTTGTAAAGAAAGGTCATATCATCTCATTCATAAGATGGATCTATGTACATCTGCAGTTGAACATACTGGAAACTATGATGGGGACCTGTGGTGTACTTGATAGCCTATTCTAGGCAATAAATTAACTGGTTTTTATTGCCTTTGAGATATCTATATGTATCCTAAAACGTGGCATTTTAGGGTGTAGTATGTTATGCCGGCTGTCGGGATCCCGGCGCCCAGCATACCAGCACCGGGATCCCAACCACCGGCATGCCAGCAGCGGGTCAAGCGTAAAAGAGCCCATTGAGGGCTCACTGGGCTCGCTACACTGCAGGCACGATGGAGCTCTACACGTGCCACACTATTTATTCTCCTTCCACAGGGGTTGTGGACCCGCCAAGGGGCAGAATAGTTGTCAGTATGCCGGCTGTTGGGATTCAGGCGCCGCTATACTGAGCGCCGGGATCCCAACAGCCGTCATATCAAATGTCACCCATTTTTTAATTATTGTAATTTGTGGAGATGTGGGTGACCACCTCAGCTTTCCATTGCTGCTGTCACAAGTGAGGGTTGGTGTCAGCTGTGGGAAGCCTCAGTTGTAGGGGCTGAGGTGTATGTAAACTTGGGTGGTGAGATAGGACCCCTAGACATACGTGTGGACCTGCAGAACCAAGCCCGAAGGCGTGACCACGACAACAGAGGATAAGTTTAATAGGACTATTGAAACTCAGCTCACACGTATATGTCGGCAGTTGGCAATATGATCACTGAATATAAGTCACAGTTCTAAGGAGTGCATACAGGCAGTCTTTAGGTGTGGTATAACGTAGGAACAGTCTTTAAGGACTTGGAGATGGTATGTCCTTACCAACACCTATGCATTAGGTAGCAGATGGAAAGCGGAAGCTGGTGACTGTAAACTGCCGGGTGTTACCAGATGGGACTGGTCTAACAGGAGAGCTGAGTGGTTAGTGCAGGAGCGCACTAATGTAGCTTGAGAGCGAAGAATATGTTGGAGATGCTTGAGTGCGCAGATTACTAATACTGAGACAGGGCACCGCTGGAAGCTGGAATGCTGAGAGCCGGTGTGCAAGTAATCTGTTCAAACGCAGGGAGCAATATTAGGATACTGCGGAGTCAGGCTACACCGTGAGGATAGGAATTGGTGCCAGTCTCTAGTGGAGTTTTGCAGACGGCAATCAATACAAACAGGAGAGACTGCTATCACTGGGATGACCATTGAAGCACTGACAACTTTATAGTCATGTAATGTACCCTGCACAGAACTTGAAAATGTATATTTATTGCATACTAAATAACCAGCTATCTAACAGATTTCCCATAGTAATTTGGGATTTTATTCATCCTTAGCTGGAGGTGCTCCAACAATCACGTTTAAACCTTATAAACAGACAAAAGACCGGCAGTTGCCGGAGAAAGACAGGGATTGTCTTTTTGGAGCACTATTTTAAATTAATCTGTATTGTATTGATATGGTTAATAATTTAAAACGTAACTTTTAATATTTTCTTTAAAATATAGGGGGTGTGAATTTGTTCACAATTATCATACATATATACTCATGTGTAAAATAAATTTCTTTATCAAGTCCCCCAAAATATTTTTAGACATATAGCTGTCTTTATGGTGAATATTATTATTAAGTGTGATTATATTATTAAATTCTAATAAAAAAATAGAATTTAATAATATAATCACACTTAATAATAATATTCACCATAAAGACAGCTATATGTCTAAAAATATTTTGGGGGACATGATAAAGATATTTATTTTACACATGAGTATATATGTATGATAATTGTGAACAAATTCACGGGTGTGGTATTGAAGGTCGACAGTAACTAGGTCGATAATGTCTAGGTCGACCACTATTGGTCGACAGTAACTAGGTCGACAGGGTGTCTAGGTCGACAGGGTCTTTAGGTCGACATGTTCTAGGTCGACAGGTCAAAAGGTCGACATGAGTTTTTTATGTTATTTTGGTGTCATTTTCTTCGTAGAGTGACCGGGAACCCCAATTAGTGCACCGCGTCCTCTCGCATGGCTCGCTACGCTCGCCATGCTTCGGGCATTGGGTGCCTTCGCTCCGCTACTGCTTCGCTCGGCACAGATTACCATTCCAATCGTAGTCCACGTGGATCGTTAAGTATGAAAAGGTTCAAAAAAAATTATTTTTTTTTTAAAAAACTCATGTCGACCTTTTGACCTGTCAACCTAGACCCTGTCGACCTAAAGACCCTGTCGACCTAGACACCCTGTTGACCTAGTTATTGTCGACCAATAGTGGTCGACCTAGACATTGTCGACCTAGTTACTGTCGACTTAGAGACCAGATCCCCCTGAGACAATGGGATGCAGCGTGCTGCACGCAGACAGCACAGATGGATTCCGGGCTTGGAACGCTGGGACAGTCTCAGGAGGAATTTAGAAGGTAAGTATTGGCGAGAAATTACCCGGATCGTGACAGCTGCACTGTTTACTGAAGCGCTAGTCTTTATACTACTTCTTTTTCACTAACATTATAAAGTGTCAGGCTCTTTGCTGTGTGCTTTCTTATTGGTTCTGCATGTCATGAGTATAACTCTGCGTCTGTCACTGTCCTGGGATATAGTCAAAAATTAGCCAAAACTTAGACAATCAAAATGTTGACACCAAAATGTTGACAGAAAAAATGTTGACAAGGACAAAATTTTTACATTGACATAAGGTTGATAAGGGCCATTAGGTTGACAGTTAACATGCTGACAATAAATAATTGTCGACACTTAAAATGTCGAAAGGGTCAAAGTGTAGGCCCTCAAAATGAATGCACAGTTAAAATGTCGACAGTCATAACAACCATACAGTAATGTTGACAGGCTTATACGTTAACAGTCAAAATGTTGACAGCAATAAGAAAATAACACAGCTGCTACTAAAAGCAGGCAGCTGCCAAAACCTGTGGCTAAGAGGCTGCTGTGCCTGTGAGAGCTATCGATTTACGTGCTGACTAATAGTCACATTTCAAAAAGAAAATTTGTGTACCCCCTCACCCATCAAATCCATAACCAGCCCAGGACTTCTCATCCTGAGCTGGTATTGGAATAGGGGGAAAAAAGGTCCTCCCAATTTTCCAAAAAACAGTACCATGCTGATCCAGCTGACAGGGAGGTAACGCTATAGCAGGGAGACACACAGTGTGGGGTCCCCTGTCATACCATTAACCTGCCCAAACTGAGTACAGGGATGGAATGCCATGGAAAGCTAAGCGCCCCCCCCCCCCCCCCCCCCCAAAAAAAAAAAAAAAACAGGGTCCACCCTCAAGAGAGACTTCCTGCCCTGGGCTGAAAGCTATTGCCTATACCCGTGGATGGTGGGTTAGGGGTTTATGGTGAGTAAAGAGTTAATAATATTGTTCTTTAAAGGAAGGTCACTCTGATTTTCCATTACCAGCCCAGTGTGAGATGTCCAGGGTTAGTTACATCACTGTATTCAGCTGCTCCTAGCAGTATGTAAACCAACAGTTCTCAGTTCTCACAGGAATTTGATAACTGCTGTCTTTGTTTTACTTTTAATCCTGCCTGTGTTATTTGCATGTGAGTTGGGTGTGAATGGTACTGTAGTTAGATTGGTGGTGGTTTATTATTTTTTTTTATGTTTGGAAAGAGGATGTAGAGGAAAAAGAAACAAAAATAGGGGAGGAAATGTGACTGTTTTTGTGTGAAACTGGAGAGCTAAGGGGGAGGGTCATTAGGACCAGGAAGCAGGGCACCCCCCGGAGCATCTTTTAAAGTTTGTATAGTATTGGATGATCCCTGCAACTCTGCAGCAGCTCTGCTGCCTGCAGGGTGCCATCCCAGGCACCCTGGAAGCTAAAAGCAGGTGCCATGGTGCAGGGGCGTATCTAGAGAGGAGGAGACCCGTGTGCAGGCTCCGCCAGGGCCCATCCTCTCTAGCCAGCAGCGCTGTGACTCTGGGCACCAGGGTCCCTAGGGGACACTAGTGCTGTCTCAGAGTTTAGAGCGTATATGCGCAGATCTCCAGGAAAATGAAGCAGCGGCCATTTTCGCAGTGATTTTCCTTCTGCACATGTGCAAAATACCAGGAAAATTACGTTGTGCCACTTTCCCAGTAATTTCGGCAGCGCTGTTGATTTGCCGTGGGACTCCAGAGGGTAAGTATTACAAATAATGGGTGCATGGTATGCGGTGTGTGCCCCCCAGGGGGGGCCCATGTGCACCTCACACACTGCACCCATTATCAATATGCCAGTGGCCATGTTCCCTAGATGATAGTACTGCTTGCACACCTCTAGGTAGTAGTGTCAGAAAATAAGAAGAGAGTAGATAATTCATTCTTCATTTGTGTGTTCAAATAAAATTGCATACCATAGGGCAGGGAATTGAGCAACTTGCTGGGAGAGGAGGAGCACATTATTTAATGTTGGATTTTACCAATCCTGTCCGTGAAGTAGTATGCAAGCTCTTGGGCACTAATGTTGGTCGGTGTGTTTGGTCTAGGAGGGGTTGATATACAGTTACATGTTATTAAGAGGTGTTTGGGATTAGACTCCTGAGCAGAGATGAGGATTTGGAAGTCTGTCTGGCACTGTCCAGGACTGGGGTGGCCAATCCAGGGATTGGTGTGTTTCCTGTGTCAATGCCCCATCTCCACCACCTATCCCACCGCACCACTCTGCACTGCACCGGACTGCACACATAACTCACCACCTTGGTACCTGGGAAGGCAGGTGAGTGCCCAAGAGTATGCAAGCTCTTGGGCACTAATGTTGGTCGGTGTGTTTGGTCTAGAAGGGGTTGATATACAGTTACATGTTATTAAGAGGTGTTTGGGATTAGACTCCTGAGCAGAGATGAGGATTTGGAAGTCTGTCTGGCACTGTCCAGGACTAGGGTGGCCAATCCAGGGATTGGTGTGTTTCCTGTGTCAATGCCCCATCTCCACCACCTATCCCACCGCACCACTCTGCACTGCACCGGACTGCACACATAACTCACCACCTTGGTACCTGGGAAGGCAGGTGAGTTACTTCCTCCAGTTCAGTGACGTCCGTGGGTGGCGGGCGGCTGGCTGCACAGCGTGACCTCTGACTTCATGTCAAGCTGAGCAGGGGGGGCTGGGAGGAGGGAGCTGGGCAGCGTCTGCGCATCCTGAGGACGCTCAATGCTGCCTGGCATTAAAAAAAACAAAGGAATGCCTGATCCCGAAATCTCTGGGATTAGAGCTTCCAATCCCGGGATTTCATCCAAGACGTTTTTTGTAGAGATGAGCGGGTTCGGTTCCTCGGAATCCTAACCCGCCCGAACTTCAGGTTTTTTTACACGGGGCCGAGCGACTCGGATCTTCCCGCCTTGCTAGGTTAACCCGAGCGCGCCCGAACGTCATCATCCCGCTGTCGGATTCTCGCGAGGCTCGTATTCTATCGCGAGACTCGGATTCTATATAAGGAGCCGCGCGTCGCCGCCATTTTCACACGTGCATTGAGATTGATAGGGAGAGGACGTGGCTGGCGTCCTCTCCGTTTAGACTAGAGTACTAGAGAGAGACACAAATTTTGGGGAGCATATTATTAGGAGGAGTACTACTTGCTGCTGATAGTGTGACCAGTGACCACCAGTTTAATTAATCCGTTCTCTGCCTGAAAAAAAACGATACACAGTGTGACACAGTCACATACCATATCTGTGCTCAGCCCAGTGTGCTGCATCATATGTAATACTGTATATCATTATCTGACTGTGCTGAGTGCTCACTGCTCACACAGCTTAATTGTGGGGGAGACTGGGGAGCAGTTATAGCAGGAGTACATATTTTAAGTACAGTGCACACTTTTGCTGCCAGAGTGCCACTGCCAGTGTGACTGACCAGTGACCACTGACCACCAGTATTGTGATTGTCTGCTGACCACCAGTATATTGTGATTGTCTGCCTGAAAAATGTAAACACTCGTCGTGTGGTGTTTTTTTTTATAAACGCATTCTGCAGACAGTGTCCAGCAGGTCCGTCATTACATAATATATACCTGTCCGGCTGCAGTACTAGTGTGATATATATATATATATTTTAATTTTATCTCATTATCATCCAGTCTATATTAGCAGCAGACACAGTACGGTAGTCCACGGCTGTAGCTACCTCTGTGTCGGCAGTCGCTGGTCCATCCATAATTGTATACCACCTACCCGTGTTTTTTTTTTTTTTCTATCTTCTTGATACTAGTAGCTTACTTTAGGAGTCTGCAGTGCTGAGTCTGACAGACAGTGTCCAGCAGGTCCGTCATTACATAATATATACCTGTCCGGCTGCAGTACTAGTGTGATATATATATATATATATTAATTTTATCTCATTATCATCCAGTCTATATTAGCAGCAGACACAGTACGGTAGTCCACGGCTGTAGCTACCTCTGTGTCGGCAGTCGCTGGTCCATCCATAATTGTATACCACCTACCCGTGGTTTTTTTTTCTATCTTCTTGATACTAGTAGCTTACTTTAGGAGTCTGCAGTGCTGACAGACAGTGTCCAGCAGGTCCGTCATTACATAATATATATATACCTGTCCGGCTGCAGTACTAGTGTGATATATATATATATATAATATTTTTATCTCATTATCATCCAGTCTATATTAGCAGCAGACACAGTACGGTAGTCCACGGCTGTAGCTACCTCTGTGTCGGCAGTCGCTTGTCCATCCATAATTGTATACCACCTACCCGTGTTTTTTTTTCTATCTTCTTGATACTAGTAGCTTACTTTAGGAGTCTGCAGTGCTGACAGACAGTGTCCAGCAGGTCCGTCATTACATAATATATATATACCTTTCCGGCTGCAGTACTAGTGTGATATATATATATATTTTATTTTTATCTCATTATCATCCAGTCTATATTAGCAGCAGACACAGTACGGTAGTCCACGGCTGTAGCTACCTCTGTGTCGGCAGTCGCTCGTCCATCCATAAGTATACTAGTATCCATCCATCTCCATTGTTTACCTGAGGTGCCTTTTAGTTGTGCCTATTAAAATATGGAGAACAAAAATGTTGAGGTTCCAAAAATAGGGAAAGATCAAGATCCACTTCCACCTCGTGCTGAAGCTGCTGCCACTAGTCATGGCCGAGACGATGAAATGCCAGCAACGTCGTCTGCCAAGGCCGATGCCCAATGTCATAGTACAGAGCATGTAAAATCCAAAACACCAAATATCAGTAAAAAAAGGACTCAAAAATCTAAAATAAAATTGTCGGAGGAGAAGCGTAAACTTGCCAATATGCCATTTACCACACGGAGTGGCAAGGAACGGCTGAGGCCCTGGCCTATGTTCATGGCTAGTGGTTCAGCTTCACATGAGGATGGAAGCACTCAGCCTCTCGCTAGAAAAATGAAAAGACTCAAGCTGGCAAAAGCACAGCAAAGAACTGTGCGTTCTTCGAAATCCCAAATCCACAAGGAGAGTCCAATTGTGTCGGCTGCGATGCCTGACCTTCCCAACACTGGACGTGAAGAGCATGCGCCTTCCACCATTTGCACGCCCCCTGCAAGTGCTGGAAGGAGCACCCGCAGTCCAGTTCCTGATAGTCAGATTGAAGATGTCAGTGTTGAAGTACACCAGGATGAGGAGGATATGGGTGTTGCTGGCGCTGGGGAGGAAATTGACAAGGAGGATTCTGATGGTGAGGTGGTTTGTTTAAGTCAGGCACCCGGGGAGACACCTGTTGTCCGTGGGAGGAATATGGCCATTGACATGCCTGGTGAAAATACCAAAAAAATCAGCTCTTCGGTGTGGAAGTATTTCACCAGAAATGCGGACAACATTTGTCAAGCCGTGTGTTGCCTTTGTCAAGCTGTAATAAGTAGGGGTAAGGACGTTAACCACCTCGGAACATCCTCCCTTATACGTCACCTGCAGCGCATTCATAATAAGTCAGTGACAAGTTCAAAAACTTTGGGCGACAGCGGAAGCAGTCCACTGACCAGTAAATCCCTTCCTCTTGTAACCAAGCTCACGCAAACCACCCCACCAACTCCCTCAGTGTCAATTTCCTCCTTCCCCAGGAATGCCAATAGTCCTGCAGGCCATGTCACTGGCAATTCTGACGAGTCCTCTCCTGCCTGGGATTCCTCCGATGCATCCTTGCGTGTAACGCCTACTGCTGCTGGCGCTGCTGTTGTTGCTGCTGGGAGTCGATGGTCATCCCAGAGGGGAAGTCGTAAGCCCACTTGTACTACTTCCACCAAGCAATTGACTGTCCAACAGTCCTTTGCGAGGAAGATGAAATATCACAGCAGTCATCCTGTTGCAAAGCGGATAACTGAGGCCTTGACAACTATGTTGGTGTTAGACGTGCGTCCGGTATCCGCCGTTAGTTCACAGGGAACTAGACAATTTCTTGAGGTAGTGTGCCCCCGTTACCAAATACCATCTAGGTTCCACTTCTCTAGGCAGGCGATACCGAGAATGTACACGGACGTCAGAAAAAGACTCACCAGTGTCCTAAAAAATGCAGTTGTACCCAATGTCCACTTAACCACGGACATGTGGACAAGTGGAGCAGGGCAGGGTCAGGACTATATGACTGTGACAGCCCACTGGGTAGATGTATGGACTCCCGCCGCAAGAACAGCAGCGGCGGCACCAGTAGCAGCATCTCGCAAACGCCAACTCTTTCCTAGGCAGGCTACGCTTTGTATCACCGGTTTCCAGAATACGCACACAGCTGAAAACCTCTTACGGCAACTGAGGAAGATCATCGCGGAATGGCTTACCCCAATTGGACTCTCCTGTGGATTTGTGGCATCGGACAACGCCAGCAATATTGTGTGTGCATTAAATATGGGCAAATTCCAGCACGTCCCATGTTTTGCACATACCTTGAATTTGGTGGTGCAGAATTATTTAAAAAACGAGAGGGGCGTGCAAGAGATGCTGTCGGTGGCCAGAAGAATTGCGGGACACTTTCGGCGTACAGGCACCACGTACAGAAGACTGGAGCACCACCAAAAACGCCTGAACCTGCCCTGCCATCATCTGAAGCAAGAAGTGGTAACGAGGTGGAATTCAACCCTATATATGCTTCAGAGGTTGGAGGAGCAGCAAAAGGCCATTCAAGCCTATACAATTGAGCACGATATAGGAGGTGGAATGCACCTGTCTCAAGTGCAGTGGAGAATGATTTCAACGTTGTGCAAGGTTCTGCAACCTTTTGAACTTGCCACACGTGAAGTCAGTTCAGACACTGCCAGCCTGAGTCAGGTCATTCCCCTCATCAGGCTTTTGCAGAAGAAGCTGGAGACATTGAAGGAGGAGCTAACACAGAGCGATTCCGCTAGGCATGTGGGACTTGTGGATGGAGCCCTTAATTCGCTTAACAAGGATTCACGGGTGGTCAATCTGTTGAAATCAGAGCACTACATTTTGGCCACCGTGCTCGATCCTAGATTTAAAACCTACCTTGGATCTCTCTTTCCGGCACACACAAGTCTGCTGGGGTTCAAAGACCTGCTGGTGAGAAAATTGTCAAGTCAAGCGGAACGCGACCTGTCAACATCTCCTCCTTCACATTCTCCCGCAACTGGGGGTGCGAGGAAAAGGCTCAGAATTCCGAGCCCACCCGCTGGCGGTGATGCAGGGCAGTCTGGAGCGACTGCTGATGCTGACATCTGGTCCGGACTGAAGGACCTGACAACGATTACGGACATGTCGTCTACTGTCACTGCATATGATTCTCTCCCCATTGAAAGAATGGTGGAGGATTATATGAGTGACCGCATCCAAGTAGGCACGTCAGACAGTCCGTACTTATACTGGCAGGAAAAAGAGGCAATTTGGAGGCCCTTGCACAAACTGGCTTTATTCTACCTAAGTTGCCCTCCCACAAGTGTGTACTCCGAAAGAAAGTTTAGTGCCGCCGCTCACCTTGTCAGCAATCGGCGTACGAGGTTACTTCCAGAAAATGTGGAGAAGATGATGTTCATTAAAATTAATTATAATCAATTCCTCCGTGGAGACATTGACCAGCAGCAATTGCCTCCACAAAGTACACAGGGAGCTGATATGGTGGATTCCAGTGGGGACGAATTGATAATCTGTGAGGAGGGGGATGTACACGGTGATATATCGGAGGATGATGATGAGGTGGACATCTTGCCTCTGTAGAGCCAGTTTGTGCAAGGAGAGATTAATTGCTTCTTTTTTGGTGGGGGTCCAAACCAACCCGTCATTTCAGTCACAGTCGTGTGGCAGACCCTGTCACTGAAATGATGGGTTGGTTAAAGTGTGCATGTCCTGTTTATACAACATAAGGGTGGGTGGGAGGGCCCAAGGACAATTCCATCTTGCACCTCTTTTTTCTTTCATTTTTCTTTGCGTCATGTGCTGTTTGGGGAGAATTTTTTTGAAGGGCCATCCTGCGTGATACTGCAGTGCCACTCCTAGATGGGCCAGGTGTTTGTGTCGGCCACTAGGGTCGCTTAACTTACTCACACAGCTACCTCATTGCGCCTCTTTTTTTCTTTGCGTCATGTGCTGTTTGGGGAGTGTTTTTTGGAAGGGCCATCCTGCGTGACACTGCAGTGCCACTCCTAGATGGGCCAGGTGTTTGTGTCGGCCACTAGGGTCGCTTAGCTTACTCACACAGCTACCTCATTGCGCCTCTTTTTTTCTTTGCGTCATGTGCTGTTTGGGGAGTGTTTTTTGGAAGGGCCATCCTGCGTGACACTGCAGTGCCACTCCTAGATGGGCCAGGTGTTTGTGTCGGCCACTAGGGTCGCTTAGCTTACTCACACAGCTACCTCATTGCGCCTCTTTTTTTCTTTGCGTCATGTGCTGTTTGGGGAGTGTTTTTTGGAAGGGCCATCCTGCGTGACACTGCAGTGCCACTCCTAGATGGGCCAGGTGTTTGTGTCGGCCACTAGGGTCGCTTATCTTACTCACACAGCTACCTCATTGCGCCTCTTTTTTTCTTTGCGTCATGTGCTGTTTGGGGAGTGTTTTTTGGAAGGGCCATCCTGCGTGACACTGCAGTGCCACTCCTAGATGGGCCAGGTGTTTGTGTCGGCCACTAGGGTCGCTTAGCTTACTCACACAGCTACCTCATTGCGCCTCTTTTTTTCTTTGCGTCATGTGCTGTTTGGGGAGTGTTTTTTGGAAGGGCCATCCTGCGTGACACTGCAGTGCCACTCCTAGATGGGCCAGGTGTTTGTGTCGGGCACTAGGGTCGCTTAGCTTACTCACACAGCTACCTCATTGCGCCTCTTTTTTTCTTTGCGTCATGTGCTGTTTGGGGAGTGTTTTTTGGAAGGGCCATCCTGCGTGACACTGCAGTGCCACTCCTAGATGGGCCAGGTGTTTGTGTCGGCCACTAGGGTCGCTTAGCTTAGTCATCCAGCGACCTCGGTGCAAATTTTAGGACTAAAAATAATATTGTGAGGTGTGAGGTGTTCAGAATAGACTGAAAATGAGTGGAAATTATGGTTTTTGAGGTTAATAATACTTTGGGATCAAAATGACCCCCAAATTCTATGATTTAAGCTGTTTTTTAGTGTTTTTTGAAAAAAAACACCCGAATCCAAAACACAACCGAATCCGACAAAAAAAATTCGGTGAGGTTTTGCCAAAACGCGTTCGAACCCAAAACACGGCCGCGGAACCGAACCCAAAACCAAAACACAAAACCCGAAAAATTTCAAGTGCACATCTCTAGTTTTTTGGCCTAAATTCCGCGATCCCGATCCTGGTATTGGCCACCCTATCCATTACCTGTTTGTGGGCACAGTGATTTGCTAGCTGCAATGGTTTTGCAATAATAAAGTTTATTAAGCAGAAAATTTTAGAGACAAAACAAGTTTTCATCTTCATTAGAATCTGGGCTGATATATTATATTTTGTCACTGATAAAGTTCTGTCCCTATTTATATAGTCTTCTCTACTATTTGACCAGTTTACATTTTTGTGAACCTTGCATTGCATTGAATTTGATACTGCATAAAATAGTTTTCACAACCCCCATTTCCCATTCCCCTGACTTCTTACCAAATGTTTGTACTTTGATAAATGTAAAAAAAAATAAAAACATTCACACCTCTGTTTAATAAAGTGATTTGTGAAATAAAAGTAATAGGAAAACATATATTTCCTGGAACAACTCTCGGATTGTTTCAAGGTAGCATATTTACAATCACCAAAATGAAATGCTGAAAAATTACTGAGCCAAAAAAGTCCATTTTATTTTTATTGGAATTCTGTCAAGGTTCACAGACATTCAATTACGCTAAAGTGTTGTATTATTAGACATAGCTGAAAAGGTGAATGCAATATATGGAGCAGCATCATTATTCTGCCTTCTTCAGACTAACATATTTTACAGAGCAAATCATAAACTATTTTAAAGTAAAAAAAAATTGCAGCTTTCATTGTAATTACTCTGAACTCTCCCATTGCCTCTTTAGCGTATTGGTATTGTACGAGAAAAAGTCCCTTGCTGTACTCTGGCTTACTTTAGCATGCAACGCTACTATTATAATAACAAACATTTTGTTCTGTCACTAACCTTAAAAAATAAGTTTCTATTTATTTTGAATATATATATATATATATATATATATATATAAATATAAAATATGTCATATATATAGTTGCCACCATTTAGTGCATATTTTGTGGTTTTATAAAAATAGCTTTGTTTAAGTATAGTGGTGGAACTACAGACGTTGCACGCGGGGAATTGATGCAAGGGATAAGTGTGTTATACTCCCGTTATATAAATCCCTAGTGAGGCCACATCTCGAACACTGTGCACAATTTTGGGCACCATACTTCAAAAAGGATATCCTGTAACTAGAAAAGGTTCAGAGATGGGCGACCAAATTGATTAAGGGGATGGAGAATCTAGAATACGAGGAAAGGCTTGATAGGCTAGGCATGTTCACACTGCAAAAGAAGAGATTAAAAGGGGACATGATTAACATTTACAAATATATAAGGGGACAATAAACTGAGTTTGCAGGGATTTGTTTTTTTGTAAGATCAACACAAATGACACGTGGACATCCGCGGTGAAGGTTTCTTCACAGTAAGGACAATACATATTTGGAATTCCCTGCCTGAGAGAGAGGTAATGGCGGACTCGGTCATTACTTTTAAGAATGGGCTAGATAAATTCCTAATGGATAAGGATATACAGGGTTATGGTGGGTAGATCACACACACTATAGTAAAAAAAAAAAAAAAAAAAAAAGAGGAATAAACAGAACGGCCGACATTCACAACAGATAAAATTAGTCCTAAAAAAAATACGGTGTAGGAGATCACAAATAGGTTGAACTCGATGGACAAATTGAATTTTTTCAACCTCAGAAACTATGTTACTATGTTGCAAACTCTGCAAGCACTAGGGGTGGATTGGCCATAGGGCTCACAGGGAAGATTTCCAGTGGGCTGATGTGCATGTGTGGCCTGTTTTGTTTGTTGACATGTGAGGGGTTGTGCTGCCGCCATAGTTACACGGTATACCTCTGGTGCTGCCTCTGAGAGGCCACTTCTACAAATTTTTCCAGGGACTCTTTCTGTTCCCAATCCACCCCTGGCAAGCACTCAATATCAAGTCATCAGAATCACAGTAAAACCGAAACAGGACTTCACTGCATATTTTTGCATCACCCACATATGGTGAAAAAGCACAGCACAGGCCACAGTGGATAATCTGCATTACCGGGCCCACACATTTTGCTAGGGTGCCTAGTATGTAGTATTTTGCTCCTGCTTAAGCACAAGCCTTTTAGAAGACCAGCAAATTCAAGGATAGCAATTTATCCAACAATGCAAGTAATGAAAAAAACACCTTTATTTTGAACAACTGACAGGATGTATGTGTACTAGAATTTTCCATGCAAGAAAAAAAAATAGTAGTTTGATAAATCTCCTCTTTAGTCAATTGTGTTGAATGGGCACTGTCAAAGTCAGAAAAATATCTCTATGCACACTACCATATTTGCACCTCACACAGGTCCGTGCTGCGCATGCGTGCGCTCTCCCGTACGTGCGCATACTCACAGTCGCGGGCACCCGCAGGCGCACGGTATGCGTATTTACGGTAGAGTTTATGTGATCGTAGCGTGCAACTCAATCATTACATATTTTCACTATATAATGTATTTTGTAGATCATGGTCCCTTTGATAGATTCTGAAAGTTTGGTTAATATAGAATGTTCATGAACATAGAAATCCCTCTTTGTTTGATACGAAGGGTCAGACAGGAGTAATACAGTGGTGTTTAGTATCCATCGGAAGAATATTTAATTAGCAATATTCCGGTGTTGGTTTGAAGCGGATTAATCGCTCGTGCGAATAGTTATGGACATAAGAAGTTTATGAACATTTACTGTATTTGCACTTACTTATCCATGCGGCGGGAAACCTAGTTTCCCACCCTCCTGAGCTGTTGGAAATAGTCACGGCCCACCTGTATGAATCAACCTATGACCTTTTGTTATAATGCGAGGAGGAATTCCTGTGTCCAATGAACAATGAGATTGTAGGGACCATTGAATTGTATTGTGTGTGGGGCATAAATAGACAGGCCGATCACATCCAGCTCTCACTCTCTTCAACGGTTCTCATTGCTGATAATCGGGAGCTGGATATCGAGGCGCATGCGATCGTTTCCCCTTGTGCGTAAGTGTTTCTCCGCAACTATATTGATCTTCTTGTTATTGTGGGCCAATTTCTTTCTCTCTCTCTCTTCTCCTCTTTCTCTCTTATTTTCCCTTAAATAGTAATTGTATTATATTTCCTGTGTAGTTATCTGGTTAGGTAGTCTATGTTATATTGTAGTGTATGATTTGTATATGTATTAATTCTTTTGCAAGTATATCATTCATAATATATATATTAGGTGTTGGACCCTGAGCACGGTATCTGTGTATTTCTTATAGGGTTAAGTATTCTCAGAGCGTCGGTGACGCTAGAACAGCTTTAAAGGTAATAAGGTTATACTGTGTTGCATTTACACTCTATCATTACACTAAGGTTTTACTGCACAATACACTGTTTATGGTTTAGATACAAAGGTTTAACATTGTGAGCGTCAGCGCCGCTGGTGATCTCCTCGTGGTCCCGAGCGTCCGCTACGCTATAGCGAATCATTAAGTTAGTCAGCAGCCAATAGCGTGCCTGCCTGTGATCTCTTGGCCGTGAGCGAACGTGACGCTTGAGCGTCTCGACTACGGCTAAGCGATTGTTACGCAACGTGCGTACCCTTACGGTACTTCATACGTAGATAGCGTACAGTGTTCTTAGACCTCATAAAGGGTATTATATAAGATAAATATTTAGCTTTATCAATTGCGGGCTCGTCCTGTCCTTCACATATCTGCACTAGGTAATTTCAGCAGACATTATCCAGCAGCAAAGGGCGGGAGATCATATTCCTCGTAGTGCTGTTTGGATAAGAGTCTGCTTCTCTTAGTAAAGGGTGCTGAAGGAATCCGGGAACCGGATGTAAGAACAAAACGATAGTGTCCTTAAAAAAAAAAAAAAAAAACTGTTTATTTTTCTGTCTTGCGTACACACGCACGCACACATATATATCTGCATTTCTTTTTTTTTTCATTTGTGTATTTTCGTATATCACTCTCCTGTTTGCCAGTTTTATAGTTGATAAACGTGCTAAGAGAGATTTGCCGCTATTTCATAGTTTAAGAGTAAAAAGGTAATATAGTTAAAGTATAGACAAACACAGCTGTGCCTGAGAGACAAGGCGAAGTCAGTGTGGTGCGCGGTAGATGATAAAGGATCATCTACATTGATAAACGTATAAATTGTGTTACGGTGGATCTTTGCTTTGCGTACACGTGTCTCTAACAAAGGACTGAGACTTGCGTACGCAACCCAAGGGCCGACGCATGCAGCGTATATTACGCAACGGAGCGTACGGGTACGCCCACGTAACTCAAATCACAAGTGTTAATTTTTTTTCAACGCGATAAATAGCGCAATGCGGTAAATAACGCAAGGCGATAAATCGCGCAAATCTATTTTAACATTCGAAATTTAAATTAACAGATCCTTCTCCTAATTGGTAACACATCTGGTCTAAAGCAAATTTCTGCGCAGAAATAGAAATAGAAACAAAAGTGTATATGTGGTGAGTGAGTGTGTTTTTACAATTTTTGAGGTTGAACCACAAGAAAAGTCGAGTTCTCGTGAGGTACATGCGTGTAAGTGACGTACATGGTGGCTAGGGAGGCATCCCTGGTTAAAACATACAATTTGAGCATTAGAGTATAGCAGACCAGGAGGTCATACTGTAACAGACCAAGAGGTCATAGCAGACCAGCAGGTTCAGGTACAGCAGACAAGGAAGTCCGCTATACAGTCCACAGGCACAACACCAAGAAAGGGTTGGTGCAACACCCATACAGGCCATACAAGCTCTGGCTGAAGGAATTCGCAGCCGTAATTTTCGATTCCACTGGTCGCTCCGTACATAAGATTAGTTGCTTATGTGCTGAACGATTGTTCCGCACGTAATTGTGTACATTAGTAAACCTGACCGGTACTATTTGTGTACGAAGGTCATAAACGCTATTTGTACATTCTAACGTGATTTGTGTAATTTTTTTTATTTTAAGGGAGGTTCGCTGCTCACTCAGGAACTATCCAACAACCAATAGTTACTGGAAAGAGTAAGTGTTCTTCGGATCACCCTCACAGGTTCCAGTAAATAGAGGTTCAGGTCGCAGGGGCCCTGGGTCGAGTACGCCAGCACTATATCAGTGTGATCAGGTCGTATTGGTCGGCGTGGGCGAGTGAGTGGGGTACTCGGTAAACCGCCACCGTCAGCCTATTTTGAACATTTTGGTTTGCGTAAGGGTTGGCTGAATAAAGCAACACCTTCGAACTATGGGGGCCACTTGTTCAGGTAGGGGGCGATCAACCTCGGTTCGGGTTGATTCAGTGAACCGACCAGTCGGGTCGGCAAGGTACGTAATGTGTGAGAAATACGGAAGTCACACAGAAGCTTTATGTGATGAATGGGAGAGAATGACAGTACATGACGGGGAGAAATTCCCAAGAGTAGGTAGCTTCAGCACAGAAGTGTTAACGAATTTAAGGAGAAGGATATGTCTCATTAAATCAGCCAAGAGACGAATCAAGCATTATGATTATTTACGGTTGTGGCAACAGGAGGGTGAAATACAGAGAGGATTGGCTCAGGCGGCGGGATCTGGCTCGATCAGAAAACTGATAGCCACGGCCCCACCGCCACCATACATATCAGGAGAGAAATTGGTTGCGGAGAATGACGCACTAAGGTGTAACACACAAACACTTAGCAACTGTGTAAATGTTAAAGATAATGTTAACCAATTAACCAATGCAAGTATTAACCCGTGCAAGTTGTACCCTGTTTTGAACTTTCCTCAGGAGTGTGATCAAGAGGACGAATCGGCAACAATTTCAGCGCTCTCTCTAGCAGCCACCATAGCAGAGACCACAGTAGGCACAGCTCCACCCCCGAGATTAGTAACAAAGGCCCCTAGCGGAGGGATAGGTGAGGTCGTATCAACGGGTAAGTACGGCACCATACACTATGCTGAAACTATTTCACCACAGCCTGTAGAATCTACACAGAATGAGGTTGTTAGAGTTAATCCTGTTAAGGTAATAGTAGTTCCAAATGGGAAAACAGACACTTCAGGAGTCACTCCTGTTAGGAACATTGCCATGTACAGCCCATTTTCCCGAATGGAATTAAGGACCATAGTGTCGGAATTCCCTGACCCTAGAAAAGACTTAGTTGCCAGCCAAAAAATACATCAGAGACCTAGGTAACACTGTAGAGCCCAACAATAAAGACTGGCAGATATTGCTGAGAGCATGTTTACCCTCCAATGTCGACGCAGCTCAATTTTTAGCTGACTGTGGATTAGATCAGGATGTACCTCTTACAGAAGTGTACAACAAAGACAATGTAAAAAGAATAAGTTTACAGTTAAAGGAGTATTTCCCAGCCGTAGTTAAATGGAACAAAATATTCTCCATTAAACAGAAGGAGTCAGAAACTGCTGCAGAATATTTTCACAGAGCATTATCAGAAATGGCAAAATACACAGGCATAGAGGACATTAAAACAAACATAAACCATCGAGAAGTAGCAGTATCGGTACTGATGGATGGTTTAAAAGAGTCATTGAAGACTAGGGTACAGACCACACAACCATGTTGGCGAGGTCTGTCTGTGGCTACTTTGAGAGAGGCTGCTATTGATCACGATAGGAACATCACCAGACACAGGGAACAACAAGGTGATAAGTTAATGGCAGTAAGTATACAGGCCCTGACCACAAGGCAGCCTTTGTTTATATCACCAAACCCTGTGGGTAAGTCAAATGTGGTTACTTGTTATTCTTGTCATAAACAGGGACACATGGCACGAGATTGTAGAGTGAAGAATTCACGAAACTCATACCAACCCCCTAGACAACGACACGACACACGACATTGGGATCAGGGTCCGCAGAAACAGAGTTATGAGCCACATACAGGGGAAACAAAAAGATATCCCCCGAACAGAGACTGGCAAGCCTCTGGTAGCTCCCAATTAACTCCATCACAAGTAGTTGCTGCCAGCGGGATTCAGGGAGGTCACCATACCCAATAGGGGTGTGGCCATACCTGTAATCTGCAGCCAGTAAAATTGATTGCAAGCCTTGGAAGTGAACCAGAAATTGCAATCAATGTAGCTGGTAAATCATTAAACTTTCTTGTAGACACAGGGGCGGCCAAATCAGTGATAAATTCGACAGTGGGCATGAGAACCACTGGTAAGACAATTCCAGCCATAGGGGTAACGGGAGTAGTCCAGCACTACCCTGTTAGCAAACCAGCCGAGATTACAGTAGGGCCTTTACATACCAAGCATTCCTTTTTGCTGGCTGCATCGGCACCGACTAATCTCCTGGGAAGAGACTTACTGTGTAAAATGGGGTGCGTCATTTATTGTACTCCTGTATTCTTGGACATACCTGAGAATCACGCTCAGGAAGTGCGAGACATGTTAGACTCCCCGTCAAAATTAATGTCACATACCATTATGACAAATAGGACTCCCTCCCAAGTAGAAGAAATGACATCTCAGATACCAGAGTCACTTTGGACTAAAGATGGACAGGACACTGGATTAATGGCAAACGTAGCTCCGGTAGTTGTACAAGTAAAAGATGGTAGGATAGCTCCAAAAATCCCACAGTACCCTCTGAAGCCAGAGGTGGAGTTAGGAGTGTATCCCGTAATAGAGCGCTTGCTACAACAGGGCATTCTGGTAAGAACGTCCAGCACTGCCAATAGTCCCATCTTCCCTGTTAAAAAGAGTGGGGGGAGGGGTTACCGGCTAGTGCAGGATCTAAGGGGGATTAACAAAATAGTTGAGAGTCAGTTCCCCGTAGTGCCAAATCCAGCTGTCATCCTAATGCAAATCCCTCCCACTGCGAAATTTTTCACTGTTATTGACCTCTGCTCCGCTTTCTTTTCGGTACCTCTGCACCCTGACAGTCAATATTTGTTTGCATTTATATACAGAGGAGTCCAATACACATGGACTCGATTACCACAAGGATTCATAGATAGCCCAAGTATATTTTCTCAGGCTTTGCATGATTGTTTACAGTCTTTCCAACCAGTGAGTGGATCAGTATTAATACAGTACGTGGATGATCTATAACTGTGTTCTGATTCATTGGAAGCATCCCTGAAGGATACGAAACAGCTCCTGTTTCATCTTTCAGACACAGGACACAAGGTTTCCAAAGACAAGTTGCAATTATGCCAAACTAAGGTAAAATATTTGGGACACTATCTAACACAAGGACTGAGACACCTGACCGCTGATAGAATTCAAGCAATTAGAGACATGACTCTGCCACAAACCCAGCAACAGATCAGAACATTTTTAGGAATGTGTGGGTATTGCCGTAACTGGATCCCAGGGTTTTCCATTCTAGCGTTACCCTTGCAGGAGATGGTCTCCTCAAACAAACCTGATCGGATTTCGCATACAGACGAGTCTGAGACAGCATTCGAGAGACTTAAACAGTGCCTAACGCAGGCACCAGCATTAGGTATGCCAGACTATGGGAAACCCTTTGAACTATACGGAACAGAAAGTGCTGGTTGCGCGGCAGGCGTACTAACCCAAAAGCACGGTGATGCCAGCAGGCCGGTAGCATATTACAGCGCTCAGCTAGATACGGTAGCGCGATCCCTCCCCACATGCTTGCGAAGCGTTGCTGCGATAGCATTGCTAGTAACGAAAAGCGAAGACGTCGTGCTAGGTCACAACCTCACAATTCATACACCACATGCAGTGTCAGCCTTGTTAAATTCTGCCCAAACCAGACACGTCTCATCAGCGCGGTTTACAAGATGGGAATTGGCACTAATGGCCCCCGTAAACATCACCATAAGGAGATGCAGTGCATTAAATCCTGCAACATATCTCCCAGGTGTGCCTGGACAGGCACAAAGGGTGGAGGATGAGAGTGGTGGGGAAGGAGAATTTAATACAAAGGAAGACACACATGATTGTATGGAATATTTGACCCAAAATTTTACCGCAAGGCCTGACATCAGTGACAACCCACTGGAAGATGTAGAACTTACGTTCTACACGGACGGTAGTTGTCATAGACAGTCAGACTCGGGAGACTTGTGTACTGGATACGCAGTCGTAGACGACCAAGGCACCATAGAAGCGGAACCGCTAGGTCCACCTCACTCAGCCCAGGTTGCTGAACTGGTCGCCCTAACCAGAGCATGTGAATTGGCTAAGGGCAAATCAGCCAATATCTACACCGATTCTAGATACGCATTCGGGGTAGTCCATGATTTCGGAGCCCTATGGCGCCTCAGAAATTTCATGACGGCAGCTGGTACACTGGTAGCGCATGCAGCTCACATAAAAAGGCTTCTAACAGCAATACAGGAACCCGACAGAGTGGCTGTTATCAAGTGTAAAGCACACACATATAGCCAAGACCCAGTATCACTTGGTAACAGCCGAGCAGACGAAGCTGCTAAATTAGCAGCTGCTACCCCCAGACAGACAGACACCACACAACTGATGGTATTTAATACCATCAACACACAGAAGTTGTGTGAGATGCAAAATTTGTGTTCCACACAGGAAAAGGCAGTCTGGAAGGCAAAAGGATATGGTCAGGAGTCCTCAGGACTCTGGACGGATGGACACGGTAAACCAGTGGCCCCCAGAGCATACCTTCCATGTTTAGCTGAGGCAGCTCACGGGCTGACTCATCTGGGCAAGGAAGGGATGTGCAAGTTGGTAAGAGCATATTGGTGTGCCCCAGGATTTTCATCTCATGCGAGTAAAAGGGCAATGTCATGCCTTACCTGTCTGAGAAAGAACATCGGAAAGGCAATACCTACAGAACCATCTCATATCCCACCTGCCGGCGGCCCTTTCCAGGTAATACAGATTGACTTTATTCAATTACCCCCTTGTCGAAATTTGAAATATGTACTTGTTTGTATAGATGTTTTCTCAAATTGGGTCGAAGCATTTCCAGCGGCCACAAATACCGCTATGTTTACTGCTAAGAAAATTGTGCAGGAATTTGTATGTAGATACGGTATCCCTAGAATTATCGAAAGTGATAGGGGTACCCATTTTACAGGTGATGTCTTTCAAGGAATGTGTAAATTGATGGGAATTGATAGCAAGCTGCACACTCCATACCGTCCACAGGCGAGTGCGAAAGTGGAAAGAGTGAACAGCACTATTAAAAATAAACTGAGTAAAGTGATGGCAGAGACAGGACTGACATGGCCAGAAGCTTTACCCATTGTACTGTACAGCATCAGAACCACTCCCAGGCCCCCTCTTAATCTGTCTCCCTTTGAAATCTTGTTTGGTCGACAACCGCATGTTATGATTAACCCTCAGGATGATTTGAAGTGTAACAATGAAGTGACTGTAAAATACTTGATTAACATGAGTAAACAGTTAAGGAATCAAAATGATAATCTGAAGTTAGTGATTCCTGATTTACCAGATAGTAATTGTCATGACATTGAACCTGGGGATTATGTAATGATACGAAATTTTCTACGCTCAGGTTGCCTTATTGACAGATGGGAAGGACCATACCAGGTCTTATTGACTAGCACTACAGCATTGAAGGTTGCTGAGAGAGAGACTTGGGTTCATTCGTCCCACTGTAAAAAGGTTGCTGATCCAGCGAGGTCCCGTGATAAGGAACAGACGGTAGAGGTTGTATCACTGGAGTGTCTGTTCCAGGAGGATTGAGGCGGCACCTGAGCATTGAAAATCACAAGACCAAAAGCAGTTGTCGATCCCCTGTTCCCTTTTATTGTTTTTCTCCAACTTCCCATCCCCTCTCCCTCAAATTATTTTTTTCCCCCTTCTCATTCTTCTCCGTTTCCTCCTACAAGATGGACTTGCCCCAAGAGACTGTGATCCGGATTTTCCTGTTGACCATGATGTTGACCAGAGCAGTCTGTTCCGGCGAGAGTACCATGGAGGTCGAGAGAGGTTCTGGAATGGGTTCTGATGACAGAGATGGAGGCGTAGTTTTCCAAGAACAACATAATCAACAAGCAAAGGCGAGTATCAGAAAACGATCCGATAGCATTGACCATAGAAGGAATTGTGAAGGATTGTTAGCTGAAGAAAACTGTATCTGTCGGCTCTGTAACAATGTCATTGAGGATGGGTGCATAAAGAAATGCCAATCCAGTTTTAATATCCATATGGACCGGCATCCATTGAGTGACTATCACTCCTTAGTGGGTAGTGTGTTAAATAAAACAGATTGTTGGGTATGCTCTCAAGTACCTCAAGGTCATAGCAAATCAGGGCTAGTACCATTTCCTTTAACGTTAGGGGAGGTACTTGAGTTAAGTGGTGGGAGACCGGTGGACAGGAGATTTAATATCTCCAGCCCTCCTAGTTTGAAGCTCCACCAATACCATGTGGATAGGTCCCTATTATGCTTTAACATCTCCAATCCCCGAAAGCCAGGAAATTGGGAAGTGTCATGGAGTAATCAAACCATGACCTTTTCGCATAGAGCAGATAGAATGCCTACAGATACAGAGCTTATACGCCACATAGCCAGTAGAGGAAAATCTTTCCGGTATAGGTATACCTTAGGAAATAGGATTACGAGAGTTGGAGAGGTATCACCAGGATACTGTGCACATATCGTACAACCTGATACGTGTACTAAGCAGATGGAAGAATTAGGGTTAGGAGATTTCACATGGAAGGTGTGTAATATGGTTATGTCCTACTCCGTCCCATATGTTCTCCCCGATGATGCATATTTCATATGCGGGAGAAAGGCGTATAAGTGGCTTGCCCCAAACTCTGAAGGATTGTGTTATATTGGAAAAGTACTGCCTGAAGTAATGACTGTATCACATGACAAAATGAAAGACATACACCGTGTTGCCCAAACTCCTTATACTCACACCCATTACGAGCACGTAGTTAAACGGCACCTGATAGAAAGAACAGAGCATCCGGCCTCTGACATGATCCATGAATCCACCGGGATTCAGTTTCTAATCGCGTTAGATATCACTCGCACCGCTAGAGGAGTGTTGAATTATAAATACATATCTGCGCTCGCCAATTTGTTAGATAATATCACTGAAATGTATGATGACACGTTTAGGTATACTGGAAGAGAACTTCAAGCTTATAAAACAGAACTGGTACAGCATAGAATGGTTCTTAATTACCTCACAGCAGTGACAGGCGGATATTGTGTCACACTGGCAACACAATACGGCGTGAAATGTTGCACATATATTACGAATAGCACCGAGGATCCGGTCGAGGTCATAGACCAAAAGATGGACGATATTCTCCAACTGAAGTGGGAATTTCGCAGGAGACACAATCTCACTCTTGCTGCTGTAGGTAATGAGCTGACTGGTTGGGTGTCATGGGTGAACCCGCGAAATTGGTTCTCTGGTTTAGGAGACTGGGCTCAAGGAGTCATAATAGATGTTGGGAAGTTTCTCCTATGTATCTTAGGTGTTATCATAACGATTGGTTTGATATTTAGATGCGGTCAGGCTTTAATGAGGTGCAATCATCGTACTAGGGTAATGAGTTTAAGGAGTGAGGAAACTGTAATTCCAATGGACTTGATTTATGACCCAAATGTAGAAACAATGATGTGATGAAAATGCGATTTCTACGGTCCGTTTCTTTCACCTGTTTTTCCGTTTCCTCCAAGGTAAAAAGACCCACTTGGACGAGGAATTTGATGAGCCGATATACAGACAACAGAGGGATTAAAGAAGAAGTTTTGACAACCTGATACACAGATTTTTGATGAACTATGCCATGGATCCCCAGTTTCCCTAGAAATTTTAAAATTACGCTAGCCCAACACTTTTGTAAATCTATGGACATTGACAGCTTTTGCTCGCACCTTATGGGCAAAAGCACAAAGAAGACTGCATTCAACAGACACCAAACAAGACCTCAATCGACGAATGTACATTTACCTGACATAGAATACCACCGCATTTACCGTAATTATGTCTTTTCTTCATTTCTACAACCCTCAGGTAATGACACACATAGTCGATAGGGAATACAGGCACAGATATCAGCAATCACATATCTCCCCCATTCATGTATCATCAACTAAAATGTGCTCTCCCATTTTGTTACAACCAAAGCCGAAAAGAGCTCGGTAAAGTTTGACAGCCCATCCACAGACCCGTACCACGGGATAAGAAGGAATTCAAATGTATACTTCGCAATACCTCGAAGCTTGATTTAAAACACGTACGGCACGATGATACATGACCCCCAAGCACGGATTCATACACACATGCTTCTGCTATCTCACTAGGTCATACCCTTTTCCTACCTTCTCCTCTCCTCCCCTACCCAACCATGTAAATGTATTAACCCCTGACATATATTTTTCTCTTTTTGAAATGTTTTAGAAGGTGGCAGTTATTGTTGACTGCCAAAGGGTGGACTGTCAAAGTCAGAAAAATATCTCTATGCACACTACCATATTTGCACCTCACACAGGTCCGTGCTGCGCATGCGTGCGCTCTCCCTTACGTGCGCATACTCACAGTCGCGGGCACCCGCAGGCGCACGGTATGCGTATTTACGGTAGAGTTTATGTGATCGTAGCGTGCGACTCAATCATTACATATTTTCACTATATAATGTATTTTGTAGATCATGGTCCCTTTGATAGATTCTGAAAGTTTGGTTAATATAGAATGTTCATGAACATAGAAATCCCTCTTTGTTTGATACGAAGGGTCAGACAGGAGTAATACAGTGGTGTTTAGTACCCATCGGAAGAGTATTTAATTAGCAATATTCCGGTGTTGGTTTGAAGCGGATTAATCGCTCGTGCGAATAGTTATGGACATAAGAAGTTTATGAACATTTACTGTATTTGCACTTACTTATCCATGCGGCGGGAAACCCAGTTTCCCTCCCACCTGAGCTGTTGGAAATAGTCACGGCCCACCTGTATGAATCAACCTATGACCTTTTGTTATAATGCGGGGAGGAATTCCTGTGTCCAATGAACAATGAGATTGTAGGGACCATTGAATTGTATTGTGTGTGGGGCATAAATAGACAGGCCGATCACATCCAGCTCTCACTCTCTTCAACGGTTCTCATTGCTGATAATCGGGAGCTGGATATCGAGGCGCATGCGATCGTTTCCCCTTGTGCGTAAGTGTTTCTCCGCAACTATATTGATCTTCTTGTTATTGTGGGCCAATTTCTTTCTCTCTCTCTCTTCTCCTCTTTCTCTCTTATTTTCCCTTAAATAGTAATTGTATTATATTTCCTGTGTAGTTATCTGGTTAGGTAGTCTATGTTATATTGTAGTGTATGATTTGTATATGTATTAATTCTTTTGCAAGTATATCATTCATAATATATATATTAGGCGTTGGACCCTGAGCACGGTATCTGTGTATTTCTTATAGGGTTAAGTATTCTCAGAGCGTCGGTGACGCTAGAACAGCTTTAAAGGTAATAAGGTTATACTGTGTTGCATTTACACTCTATCATTACACTAAGGTTTTATTGCACAATACACTGTTTATGGTTTAGATACAAAGGTTTAACATTGTGAGCGTCAGCGCCGCTGGTGATCTCCTCGTGGTCCCGAGCGTCCGCTACGCTATAGCGAATCATTAAGTTAGTCAGCAGCAAATAGCGTGCCTGCCTGTGATCTCTTGGCCGTGAGCGAACGTGACGCTTGAGCGTCTCGACTACGGCTAAGCGATTGTTACGCAACGTGCGTACCCTTACGGTACTTCATACGTAGATAGCGTACAGTGTTCTTAGACCTCATAAAGGGTATTATATAAGATAAATATTTAGCTTTATCAGCACTAATGGGGTAACTTACTAAAATTTGTTTATCTGAGCTTACCTTAGGGATGGCCATCAACCATTGGTGGTTCAAAACCATCAATGGCCGCGTGCCGATGTCAAATAGTTTCAACATCAGCGGGTGAGGAGTGAAACAATCAATGGCAATAGTGATCCTGGTGGGGTTTTCTTCCTGCTTGCACTGCAGTGCAGAGTTACTTGGCTGTCAGCTAGTAGCCCTGCGCAGTGGCACCACTGGTTGCAGTTTATTTACATGCACACTATAGAGTCACTCACTCACATAAGCATCAAGCACTTCACACACTGACACTGTGCCTGGATGGGCGGGACATGGGCTGTCAGTCAGCACTCAGCAGGCATGCTCTACCCACTGTCTCTATTTAAATTCATAGGCAGGCAATGCAACGCATCTTGCCCTGACTATGTGGGTATGATCAGTATTTCAGGGAGGAGTCAATAACGGTCTCCTCCCTCCAACTCAGTAAATTGCGATCATCAGTTGGAGACTTAGCATACTATTTTCAGCACAGCAGTTGGCCGCAACCACTGGCAGAGCATGCGCAGTGTAAACTTTTACACAGCACTAATTCAGTTTATGCCTTCTGTGCAGTAAAGCCTCTTCAAGGGTATTCAATAGTACAGTTGAAGACATAATTTCTAACCATCAATGGTAACAATATGAAATGTCACACTGTGGCGCATACCAATGGCCATTTGTCGCTTACATTCATACTGTTCTATCAGGTGTGTGTGTGGGGGGGGGGGTGAAATAAGCTAGCCCTCTCCTTCACACCTCATTGGACGGAAAGAGGAATATTTACATTCAACAAGCTGGTGGAAAATAATGCCTTTAATAAACCATCCCTTTTGTCCAATGATTAGGAAATTTAGCCCCAATAAATAGTCTGCATTCCAATGACATAGCTGAAAGAGGTGACTTTTAACGCGTGTGTTCTTGGTAAAATACTCCATATAATAAATCTCTCCAGAGATGTTCTATTGAATTCATGTCTGGTCTCTGTCTGGGCCATTCAAGGACATTCACAGAGTTGTCCTGAAGCCACTCCTTTAATATCTTGGCTGTGTACTTAGGGTCGTTGTCCTGCTGAAAGGTGATCAGTCACCCCAGTCTGAGGTCAAGAGCGCTCTGGAGCAGGATTTCATCCAGGATGTCTCTGTACATTGCTGCATTCATCTTTCCCTCTATCTTGACAAGTCTCCCAGTTCCTGCCACTGAAAAATATCCCCACAGCATGATGCTGTCACCACCATGCTTCACTGTAGGGATGGTATTGGCCTGGTGATAAGCGGTGCCTGGTTTCCTCCAAAAATGACGCCTGGCATTCACGCCAAAGAGTTCAATCTTAGTCTCATCAGACCAGAGAATTTTGTTTCTCATGGTCTGAGTGTCCTTCAGGTGCATTTTGGAAAACTCCAAGTGGGCTGCCATATTCTTTTTACTAAGGAGTGGCTTCCGTCTGGCCACTCTACCATGCATGCCTGACTGGTGGATTGCTGCAGAGATGGTTGTCCTTCTGGATGGCTCTACTCTCTTTACAGAGGAATGCTGTAGCTATGACAGAGTGACCATCGGAATCTTGGTTACTTCCTTGACTAGGGCCCTTCTTCACTGATCGCTCAGTTTAGACGGACGGTCAGCTCTAGGAAGAGTCCTGATGGTTCCGAACTTCTTCCATTTATGGATGATGGAGGCCACTGTGCTCATTGAGACCTTCAAAGCAGCAGATATTTTTCTGTACCCTTCCCCAGATTTGTGCCTAGAGACAATCCAGTCGCTGAGGTCTACAGACAATTCCTTTGAATTCAAGCTTGGTTTGTGCTCAGAGATACGCTGTTAAGTGTGGGACCCTATATGGACAGGTGTGTGCCTTTCTAAATCATGTCCAATCAACTTAATTTACCACAGGTGGACTCCAATTAAGCTGTAGGAACATCTCAAGGATGATCAGTGGAAGCAGGACGCAACTGAGCTAAATTTTGAGCTTCATTGCAAAGGCTGTGAATACTTATGTATATGTGATTTCTTAGTTTTTCATCTTTAATAAATTTGCAAAAATCTAAAAAAAAACTTTTTTCACGTTGTATTTATGGGTTATTGGCCCTCATTCCGAGTTGATCGCTCGCTAGCTGCTTTTAGCAGCAGTGCAAACGCTAAGCCGCAGCCCTCTGGGAGTGTATCTTAGTATAGCAGAAGTGCGAACGAAAGGTTAGCAGAACTGATCGGAAAAATTTTCATGCCATTTCTGAGTAGCTCCAAACCTACTCCTACCTTGCGATCACTTCAGTCTGTTTAGTTCCTGCTTTGATGTCACAAACACGCCCTGCGTTCAGCCAGCCACTCCCCCGTTTCCCCAAGCATGCCTGCGTTTTTACCTGACACGCCTGCGGTTTTTAGCACACTCCCGGAAAACGCTCAGTTACCTCCCAGAAACACCCACTTTCTGTCAATCACTCAACGATCAGCAGAACGACTGAAAAGCGTCGCTCGACCTTGTGTAAAACTGCATAGTTTTTTGTGAAAGTACTTTGCGCGTGCATACTGTGGCCCGTACTCATGCGCAGAAATGCCGATTTTTAGCCTGATCGCTACGCTGCGAACGGCAGCTAACGATCAACTCGGAATGACCCCCTTTATGTGTAGAATTTTGAGGGGAAAAAATTAATTTATTCCATTTTGGAATAACGCTGTAACATAACAAAATGTGGTAAAAGTGAAGCGCTGTGAATACTTTCCGGATGCACTGTATGTTAGCTGATTCATGCATGTGCAAAACTGGTAGCTGGGCTTCACTTCCACTAAGTCAACAGTAATAAGGAGAGTATTGGTAGACTTACCATGGTTAACTCTCTTTCTGCGAGGTACACTGGGTTCCACAGGGAAAACATTGGGGTGTAGAGCGGGATCTTGGACCCAGAGGCACGATCAGGCAAAGCTTTGACTGTCCCAGGATGCATTGGGGCCTCCTCTATAACCCTGCCTCCAGGCACTGAGAACTCAGTTTCGTTAACTAGTCCAATGCAGGAGCAGGTCAAAAAGAAGGCAGATGTTAGTCACATAGAACCACAATCTCATGACAGGAGAGGGTACCAGCGGCTAATGCTATACAACCCAAAGAAGCTAGGTGTGTCAGGGTGGGTGCCCTGTGGAACCCAGTGTACCTCGCAGAAAGAGAGTTAACTATGTTAAGTCTACCATTACTTTCCTTTTCTGCAGTGGGGTACACTGTGTTCCACAGGGAAAACATCAGGGATGACCTAAAGCAGTTCCTCAAGGGAGAGGACGCACCTTAGCGGGTACAAGAACCCGGCGTCCAAAGGAAGCATCCTGGGAGGCAGAAGTTTCAAAGGCATAGAACCTAATGACGGTGTTCCTTGAGGACCACGTAGCCGCTTTGCACAATTGTTCCAGGGGGGCGCGCCACGGCAGGCCGCCCAAGAAGGTCCAACAGACTGAGTAGAATGGGCTTTAACTGCAGCAGGAGTTAGGCGTCCTGCCTGCGCATAAACTTGTGCAATCACCATTCTAATCCATATGGCCAAGATTTGCTTATTCGCAAATCAAAACAAAACAAAAAGGGGAATCTGACCTCCTGATAGAGGCAGTCCTCTCCACATAGACATGAAGAGCCCTAACCCTATCCAAAGAACGTTCTTTGGGAGTCAAATCTGAATAGACAAAGGCCAGAACCACAATCTCTTGGTTAAGGTGAAAAGAAGACACCACCTCAGGCAAATAACCGGGACGGGTTCATAGAACGGCCCAGGCCCGGTGGAATATAAGAAAGGGTGGACGACAGGACAAAGCGCCTAAGTCCGACACCCGTCTTATAGAGGCAATGGCCACCAAGAACAGGACCTTGACTGTGAGCCATTTAAGGTCCACCAATTCAAGAGGTTCAAATGGAGACTCTTGCAGAGCATTCAGCATAACAACAAATCCCATGGAGCCACAGGAGGGACATATGGAGGCTGAATCCAAATAACGCCCTGAATGAACGTCTGAACATCAGGTATAGAGGCAATTTTTCTCTGAAACCAAACCGACAAGGAAGATATATGAACCTTGAGGGATGCCAGACGAAGACCTAAGTCCAGGCCTCTTTATAGAAAAGCCAGTATTCTGGAAGTTCTGAATCTATGGACATCGTAATTCTTCCCAACACACCAGCTGCTTGAGGATCCCTTGTCCTTGATCCAAAGACCGTAACCTTATGATTATGTTGAGATGCCATGAAGTCTACGTCCGGTAGAACCCACCTGTCCACTAGGAGTTGAAAGACTTCTGGATTAAGACTCCACTCACTGGCGTGTACTTCCTGGCAACTGAGGTAGTCCGCTTCCAAGTTCAGGACACCCAGTATGAACACTGCCGATATACTTGGCAGATGGAGTTCTGCCCAACAAAGGATTTTTGACACTTCCTTCATAGCAATGCGGCTACGAGTGCCACCTTGACGGTTTATGTATGCCACTATCGTGGCATTGTCTGACCATACCTGAACCGGTCTGTTCCGTACCAGAGGCAGGACGAGTGATAATGCATTGAACACCGCCCTCAGCTCTAGGATGTTTATTGGGAGGAGTGACTCTTCCTTGGTCCATGACCCTGAAAAGAGTGTTGTTCCAACACCACTCCCCATCCCCTCAGACTGCCCCTGCTCAATTGCTGGTCCTGGAGCCACCAGGTCAGTGACAAACGAACCTCTGGAGTCAACAAGATAATTTGGGATCGGATCCGATGAGGCAGGCCATCCCATTTGGCAAGAATTAATCATTGCAGAGGACCGGAATGAAATTGAGCATACTCCACCATGTCGAACGTTGACACCATCAGGCCCATTACTTGCATCGCTGAGTGAATCGATACTCTTGGGTGACGGATGAAGTGTCTTATCCTGTCCTGGATTTTCAGGACCTTGTCTGGAGACAGGAACAGTCTTGGACTGTGAGTGTCCAGAAGCGCCCCTAGGTGCACCATGCTCTGAGCTGGGACCAGCGAGGACTTCTTCCAATTGATCAGCCATCCATGGGCTTGTAAGCAACTCACCATCAGTTGTAGATGACTGAGGAGGACATTGTGGAAACTCGCCAGAATCAGCAGGTCGTCCAAGTACGGCAGGATTCTGACTCCCTGGTGACATAGGTGCGCTGTCATCACAGTCATAACCATGGTGAAGATCCGAGGAGTCGTGGCCAGTCCGAACGGCAGAGCCTGCAATTGATAGTTACTGTCGCCAATAGCAAACCGCAGGAACTGCTGATGCGATATGGCAATAGGAATATGCAGATAAGCATCCTGTATATCCAGGGATACCATGTAATCTTTGAATTCCATCGCCAGCACAGTAGAGCGCAATGTTTCCATACGAAACTTGGCTACCCTCACAAATTTGTTCAGTGATTTGAGATTGAGTATAGGCCGAAAAGACCCATCGGGTTTCTGCACAAGAAACAGGGTCGAATAAAAGCCTCTGCCATGCTGTGACTGAGGTACCGGCACAACCACTCCTGTGCACAGGAGGGAACCTACCACCGTTTGCAGAGCCTGCGCCTTCAATGGATCCGAAGGGGGTACCGTAGTGCAGACCTGGTGAGGGGGACATCTCTTGAAGGAGACAGCGTACCCGTGAGAGACAACTTCCATTACCCAAGCATCTGAAGTGGTCTTTAACCGGTCCTGAGTGAACTGTAGAAGTCGGCCTACCACTCTGGGGTCCCCCAGGGAGAGACCCGCTCTGTCATGCACCAGGCTTGTCTTGTTTTGAAGCAGGCTGATGGGCTGCCCAGGACTATTTCGTCTTGGGCTTGGTGGTCTTAGGAGTACGAGTTTGTCAAGGGGTAAGACTGGCCCTTGGCTTTCCCTTGAGGTCGAAAGGAATGAAAAGTGGTAGTCTTTGCCTTCTGTGTAGAAGGATTAGTAGGAGGAGAAAAGCAGCTGCTAATTCAGACACCATTTTATTCAGGTCCTTTCCAAATAAAAAGTCCCCAGTAAAGGGAAGTACCTCCAAGGTCTTCTTGGAGCCCAAATCCACTTTCCACGACCTTAACCACAGTATACGGTGAGCCAGTATAGACGTGGATGATGCTTTGGCTGCCATTACCCCTGCCTCAGAGGACGCCTCCTGAATGTAATAGGTGGCGGTGCATATGTGAGACAGGTGTTGTCTGGCTTTGTCAGAAATATCCTTGGGCAGCTCATCCTCTAACACCTGAAAACACGCCTCAATACCCGTTGCGGTCCAGGAGGCCGCTATGGTGGGCCTATGAGTGGCCCCCAGGGGCGGATTGGGTTCGAAAACCAGCCCGGGAAATTTATGGAAGCAGCCCTGATAGGGGTGTAGTCTGTCGATGGAGAGGGGCCTGGCAAGAGGGCGGGGTCACTCCTCAGAGGTGCTGATTCTGAGATAGACACAATTGGAGCCTCCTTTGCTTTACATTATGCTAATGTTTACCTGCGACTTTATGCATATGCTGCTACAATGCCCTTCCCTGATGTACATCTGTACGTCTGAATATACAAGGACTGATATGCCCACTTTCAGTATCTAATGACACTGCTGTCATGCCTTTTATCTACTACTGATTTTGATTTTTCATTCTACAACCCCCTTTTTTTAACCTTATATGTTTCAAAGTACAGGGAGGGAGAGCATATAACTACATACAGCATAGTACAGGGAGGGAGCACATACAAGTAGTGAAATACAGACACAGGGGACCAGTGCAGTGGAATCTGTCCCAGCATCCAATCCCCCCCTGAATACATACATAGCCACCACATTAATACTAGAGATGTGCACCGGAAATTTTTCGGGTTTTGTGTTTTGGTTTTGGGTTCGGTTCCGTGGCCGTGTTTTGGGTTCGAACGCGTTTTGGCAAAACCTCACCGAATTTTTTTTGTCGGATTCGGGTGTGTTTTGGATTCGGGTGTTTTTTTCAAAAAACCCTAAAAAACAGCTTAAATCATAGAATTTGGGGGTCATTTTGATCCCAAAGTATTATTAACCTCAATAACCATAATTTCCACTCATTTTCAGTCTATTCTGAACACCTCACACCTCACAATATTATTTTTAGTCCTAAAATTTGCACCGAGGTCGTTGGATGACTAAGCTCAGCGACCCAAGTGGCCGACACAAACACCTGGCCCATCTAGGAGTGGCACTGCAGTGTCACGCAGGATGTCCCTTCCAAAAAACCCTCCCCAAACAGCACATGACGCAAAGAAAAAAAGAGGCGCAATGAGGTAGCTGTGTGAGTAAGCTAAGCGACCCTAGTGGCCGACACAAACACCTGGCCCATCTAGGAGTGGCACTGCAGTGTCAGGCCGGATGGCCCTTCCAAAAAATACTCCCCAAACAGCACATGACGCAAAGAAGAAAAAAAAGAGGCACAATGAGGTAGCTGTGTGACTAAGATAAGCGACCCTAGTGGCCGACACAAACACCTGGCCCATCTAGGAGTGGCACTGCAGTGTCACGCAGGATGGCCCTTCCAAAAAACACTCCCCAAACAGCACATGATGCAAAGAAAAATGAAAGAAAAAAGAGGTGCAAGATGGAATTGTCCTTGGGCCCTCCCACCCACCCTTATGTTGTATAAACAGGACATGCACACTTTAACCAACCCATCATTTCAGTGACAGGGTCTGCCACACGACTGTGACTGAAATGACGGGTTGGTTTGGACCCCCACCAAAAAAGAAGCAATTAATCTCTCCTTGCACAAACTGGCTCTACAGAGGCAAGATGTCCACCTCATCATCATCCTCCGGTTCATCACCGTGTACATCCCCCTCCTCACAGATTATCAATTCGTCCCCACTGGAATCCACCATCACAGCTCCCTGTGTACTTTGTGGAGGCAATTGCTGCTGGTGAATGTCTCCATGGAGGAATTGATTATAATTCATTTTAATGAACATCATCTTCTCCACATTTTCTGGAAGTAACCTCGTACGCCGATTGCTGACAAGGTGAGCGGCGGCACTAAACACTCTTTCGGAGTACACACTTGTGGGAGGGCAACTTAGGTAGAATAAAGCCAGTTTGTGCAAGGGCCTCCAAATTGCCTCTTTTTCCTGCCAGTATACGTACGGACTGTCTGACGTGCCTACTTGGATGCGGTCACTCATATAATCCTCCACCATTCTTTCAATGGTGAGAGAATCATATGCAGTGACAGTAGACGACATGTCCGTAATCGTTGGCAGGTCCTTCAGTCCGGACCAGATGTCAGCATCAGCAGTCGCTCCAGACTGCCCTGCATCACCGCCAGCGGGTGGGCTCGGAATTCTGAGCCTTTTCCTCGCACCCCCAGTTGCGGGAGAATGTGAAGGAGGAGATGTTGACAGGTCGCGTTACGCTTGACTTGACAATTTTCTCACCAGCAGTTCTTTGAACCCCTGCAGACTTGTGTCTGCTGGAAAGAGAGATACAACGTAGGTTTTAAATCTAGGATCGAGCACGGTGGCCAAAATGTAGTGCTCTGATTTCAACAGATTGACCACCCGTGAATCCTTGTTAAGCGAATTAAGGGCTCCATCCACAAGTCCCACATGCCTAGCGGAATCGCTCAGTGTTAGCTCCTCCTTCAATGTCTCCAGCTTCTTCTGCAAAAGCCTGATGAGGGGAATGACCTGACTCAGGCTGGCAGTGTCTGAACTGACTTCACGTGTGGCAAGTTCAAAAGGTTGCAGAACCTTGCACAACGTTGAAATCATTCTCCACTGCGCTTGAGACAGGTGCATTCCACCTCCTATATCGTGGTCAGTTGTATAGGCTTGAATGGCCTTTTGCTGCTCCTCCAACCTCTGAAGCATATAGAGGGTTGAATTCCACCTCGTTACCACTTCTTGCTTCAGATGATGGCAGGGCAGGTTCAGGCGTTTTTGGTGTTGCTCCAGTCTTCTGTACGTGGTGCCTGTACGCCGAAAGTGTCCCGCAATTCTTCTGGCCACCGACAGCATCTCTTGCATGCCCCTGTCGTTTTTTAAATAATTCTGCACCACCAAATTCACGGTATGTGCAAAACATGGGACGTGCTGGAATTTGCCCATATTTAATGCACACACAATATTGCTGGCGTTGTCCGATGCCACAAATCCACAGGAGAGTCCAATTGGGGTAAGCCATTCTGCGATGATCTTCCTCAGTTGCCGTAAGAGGTTTTCAGCTGTGTGCGTATTCTGGAAAGCGGTGATACAAAGCGTAGCCTGCCTAGGAAAGAGTTGGCGTTTGCGAGATGCTACTACTGGTGCCGCCGCTGCTGTTCTTGCGGCGGGAGTCAATACATCTACCCAGTGGGCTGTCACAGTCATATAGTCCTGAGTCTGCCCTGCTCCACTTGTCCACATGTCCGTGGTTAAGTGGACATTGGGTACAACTGCATTTTTTAGGACACTGGTGAGTCTTTTTCTGAGGTCTGTGTACATTTTCGGTATCGCCTGCCTAGAGAAATGGAACCTAGATGGTATTTGGTACCGGGGACACAGTACCTCAATCAAGTCTATAGTTGGCTCTGCAGTAATGATGGATACCGGAACTACGTTTCTCACCGCCCAGGATGCCAAGGCCTCAGTTATCCGCTTTGCAGCAGGATGACTGCTGTGATATTTCATCTTCCTCGCAAAGGACTGTTGGACAGTCAATTGCTTGGTGGAAGTAGTAAAAGTCGTCTTACGACTTCCCCTCTGGGATGACCATCGACTCCCAGCAGCAACAACAGCAGCGCCAGCAGCAGTAGGCGTTACACGCAAGGATGCATCGGAGGAATCCCAGGCAGGAGAGGACTCGTCAGAATTGCCAGTGGCCTGCAGGACCATTGGCATTCCTGGGGAAGGAGGAAATTGACACTGAGGGAGTTGGTGGGGTGGTTTGCGTGAGCTTGGTTACAAGAGGAAGGGATTTACTGGTCAGTGGACTGCTTCCGCTGTCGCCCAAAGTTTTTGAACTTGTCACTGACTTATGATGAATGCGCTGCAGGTGACGTATAAGGGAGGATGTTCCGAGGTGGTTAACGTCCTTACCCCTACTTATTACAGCTTGACAAAGGCAACACACGGCTTGACACCTGTTGTCCGCATTTCTGTTGAAATACTTCCACACCGAAGAGCTAATTTTTTTGGTATTTTCACCTGGCATGTCAATGGCCATATTCCTCCCACGGACAACAGGTGTCTCCCCGGGTGCCTGACTTAAACAAACCACCTCACCATCAGAATCCTCCTTGTCAATTTCCTCCCCAGCGCCAGCAACACCCATATCCTCCTCATCCTGGTGTACTTCAACACTGACATCTTCAATCTGACTATCAGGAACTGGACTGCGGGTGCTCCTTCCAGCACTTGCAGGGGGCGTGCAAATGGTGCAAGGCGCATGCTCTTCCCGTCCAGTGTTGGGAAGGTCAGGCATCGCAACCGACACAATTGGACTCTCCTTGTGGATTTGTGATTTCGAAGAACGCACAGTTCTTTGCTGTGCTTTTGCCAGCTTAAGTCTTTTCATTTTTCTAGCGAGAGGCTGAGTGCTTCCATCCTCATGTGAAGCTGAACCACTAGCCATGAACATAGGCCAGGGCCTCAGCCGTTCCTTGCCACTCCGTGTGGTAAATGGCATATTGGCAAGTTTACGCTTCTCCTCCGACGATTTTATTTTAGATTTTTGAGTCCTTTTTTTACTGATATTTTGTGTTTTGGATTTTACATGCTCTGTACTATGACATTGGGCATCAGCCTTGGCAGACGACGTTGATGGAATTTCATCGTCTCGGCCATGACTAGTGGCAGCAGCTTCAGCACGAGGTGGAAGTGGATCTTGATCTTCCCCTATTTTACCCTCCACATTTTTGTTCTCCATTTTTGAATGTGTGGAATTATATGCCAGTAATATATCAATAGCAATGGCCTACTGCACCGTACTGCTATATATTATATACTGGTGGTCAGCAAAATTATGCACTGTTTTTGGAACATCAACATTTTTGTTCTCCATATTTTAATAGGCACAACTAAAAGGCACCTCAGGTAAACAATGGAGATGGATGGATACTAGTATACTTATGGATGACGAGTGACTGACGACACAGAGGTAGCTACAGCCGTGGACTACCGTACTGCATCTGCGTCTGCTAGTATAGAGATGATAATGATATAAAAAATATATATATATCACTACTGCAGGTATATATAATATAATGACGGACCTGCTGGACACTGTCAGCAGACTCCTAAACTACTAGTATGAAGAAGATAGAAAAAAAAAACCCACCACAGGTAGGTATACAATTATGGACGAGCACTGACGACACAGAGGTAGCCACAGCCGTGGACTACCGTAATGCGTCTGCTAATATAGAGATGATAAAGATGATAGAGATGAACAAAAAAAATATAACACTACTGCAGGTAAATATTTATATAATATAATGAATGACGGACCTGCTGGACACTGTCAGCAGAATGCGTTTATAGAATAAAAAAAAAAACACCACAGACAGGAGTGTTTAACTTTTTCAGGCAGACAATATACTGGTGGTCACTGGTCAGTCACACTGGCAGCAAAAGTGTGCACTGTACTCCTGCTATAACTGCACCCCAGTCTCCCCCACAATTCAGCTGTGTGAGCAGTGAGCACTCAGCACAGTCAGATATACATATAGTAGAGATGAGCGCCTGAAATTTTTCGGGTTTTGTGTTTTGGTTTTGGGTTCGGTTCCGCGGCCGTGTTTTGGGTTCGAACGCGTTTTGGCAAAACCTCACCGAATTTTTTTTGTCGGATTCGGGTGTGTTTTGGATTCGGGTGTTTTTTTCAAAAAACACTAAAAAACAGCTTAAATCATAGAATTTGGGGGTCATTTTGATCCCAAAGTATTATTAACCTCAAAAACCATAATTTACACTCATTTTCAGTCTATTCTGAATACCTCACACCTCACAATATTATTTTTAGTCCTAAAATTTGCACCGAGGTCGCTGTGTGAGTAAGATAAGCGACCCTAGTGGCCGACACAAACACCGGGCCCATCTAGGAGTGGCACTGCAGTGTCACGCAGGATGTCCCTTCCAAAAAACCCTCCCCAAACAGCACATGACGCAAAGAAAAAAAGAGGCGCAATGAGGTAGCTGTGTGAGTAAGATTAGCGACCCTAGTGGCCGACACAAACACCGGGCCCATCTAGGAGTGGCACTGCAGTGTCACGCAGGATGTCCCTTCCAAAAAACCTGAACCACTAGCCATGAACATAGGCCAGGGCCTCAGCCGTTCCTTGCCACTCCGTGTGGTAAATGGCATATTGGCAAGTTTACGCTTCTCCTCCGACAATTTTATTTTAGGTTTTGGAGTCCTTTTTTTACTGATATTTGGTGTTTTGGATTTGACATGCTCTGTACTATGACATTGGGCATCGGCCTTGGCAGACGACGTTGCTGGCATTTCATCGTCTCGGCCATGACTAGTGGCAGCAGCTTCAGCACGAGGTGGAAGTGGATCTTGATCTTTCCCTAATTTTGGAACCTCAACATTTTTGTTCTCCATATTTTAATAGGCACAACTAAAAGGCACCTCAGGTAAACAATGGAGATGGATGGATTGGATACTAGTATACAATTATGGATGGGCTGCCGAGTGCCGACACAGAGGTAGCCACAGCCGTGAACTACCGCACTGTACTGTGTCTGCTGCTAATATATAGACTGGTTGATAAAGAGATAGTATACTCGTAACTAGTATGTATGTATAAAGAAAGAAAAAAAAACCACGGTTAGGTGGTATATACAATTATGGACGGGCTGCCGAGTGCCGACACAGAGGTAGCCACAGCCGTGAACTACCGCACTGTACTGTGTCTGCTGCTAATATATAGACTGGTTGATAAAGAGATAGTATACTCGTAACTAGTATGTATGTATAAAGAAAGAAAAAAAAACCACGGTTAGGTGGTATATACAATTATGGACGGGCTGCCGAGTGCCGACACAGAGGTAGCCACAGCCGTGAACTACCGCACTGTACTGTGTCTGCTGCTAATATATAGACTGGTTGATAAAGAGATAGTATACTCGTAACTAGTATGTATGTATAAAGAAAGAAAAAAAAACCACGGTTAGGTGGTATATACAATTATGGACGGGCTGCCGAGTGCCGACACAGAGGTAGCCACAGCCGTGAACTACCGCACTGTACTGTGTCTGCTGCTAATATATAGACTGGTTGATAAAGAGATAGTATACTCGTAACTAGTATGTATGTATAAAGAAAGAAAAAAAAACTACGGTTAGGTGGTATATACAATTATGGACGGGCTGCCGAGTGCCAACACAGAGGTAGCCACAGCCGTGAACTACCGCACTGTACTGTGTCTGCTGCTAATATATAGACTGGTTGATAAAGAGATAGTATACTCGTAACTAGTATGTATGTATAAAGAAAGAAAAAAAAACCACGGTTAGGTGGTATATACAATTATGGACGGGCTGCCGAGTGCCGACACAGAGGTAGCCACAGCCGTGAACTACCGCACTGTACTGTGTCTGCTGCTAATATATAGACTGGTTGATAAAGAGATAGTATACTCGTAACTAGTATGTATGTATAAAGAAAGAAAAAAAAACCACGGTTAGGTGGTATATACAATTATGGACGGGCTGCCGAGTGCCGACACAGAGGTAGCCACAGCCGTGAACTACCGCACTGTACTGTGTCTGCTGCTAATATATAGACTGGTTGATAAAGAGATAGTATACTCGTAACTAGTATGTATGTATAAAGAAAGAAAAAAAAACCACGGTTAGGTGGTATATACAATTATGGACGGGCTGCCGAGTGCCGACACAGAGGTAGCCACAGCCGTGAACTACCGCACTGTACTGTGTCTGCTGCTAATATAGACTGGTTGATAAAGAGATAGTATACTCGTAACTAGTATGTATGTATAAAGAAAGAAAAAAAAACCACGGTTAGGTGGTATATACAATTATGGACGGGCTGCCGAGTGCCGACACAGAGGTAGCCACAGCCGTGAACTACCGCACTGTACTGTGTCTGCTGCTAATATAGACTGGTTGATAAAGAGATAGTATACTACTAATATTATATACTGGTGGTCAGGTCACTGGTCACTAGTCACACTGGCAGTGGCACTCCTGCAGCAAAAGTGTGCACTGTTTAATTTTAATATAATATTATGTACTCCTGGCTCCTGCTATAACCTATAACTGGCACTGCAGTAGTGCTCCCCAGTCTCCCCCACAATTATAAGCTGTGTGAGCTGAGCAGTCAGACAGATATATAATATATATAGATGATGCAGCACACTGGCCTGAGCCTGAGCAGTGCACACAGATATGGTATGTGACTGACTGAGTCACTGTGTGTATCGCTTTTTTCAGGCAGAGAACGGATATATTAAATAAACTGCACTGTGTGTCTGGTGGTCACTCACTATAAAATATATTATGTACTCCTGGCTCCTGCTATAACCTATAACTGGCACTGCAGTAGTGCTCCCCAGTCTCCCCCACAATTATAAGCTGTGTGAGCTGAGCAGTCAGACAGATATATAATATTATATATAGATAATAGATGATGCAGCACACTGGCCTGAGCCTGAGCAGTGCACACAGATATGGTATGTGACTGAGTCACTGTGTGCTGTGTATCGCTTTTTTCAGGCAGAGAACGGATTATAAATAAAACTGGTGGTCACTGGTCACTATCAGCAAAACTCTGCACTGTACACTACTGAGTACTCCTAATGCTCCCCAAAATTAGTAAATCAAGTGTCTAAACGGAGAGGACGCCAGCCACGTCCTCTCCCTATCAATCTCAATGCACGTGTGAAAATGGCGGCGACGCGCGGCTCCTTATATAGAATCCGAGTCTCGCGATAGAATCCGAGCCTTGCGAGAATCCGACAGCGTCATGATGACGTTCGGGCGCGCTCGGGTTAACCGAGCAAGGCGGGAAGATCCGAGTCGCTCGGACCCGTGAAAAAAAACATGAAGTTCTGGCGGGTTCGGATTCAGAGAAACCGAACCCGCTCATCTCTAACATATAGATGATATTATCATGCAGCACACTGAGGCTGAGCACAGATATGGTATGTGACTGTGTATCATTTTTTTTCAGGCAGAGAACGGATTATATTAAATAATAAATAAAACTGGTGGTAGTCAGTCACTAGTAACTATCAGCAAAACTCTGCACTCTGAGTACTCCTAATGCTCCCCAAAATTACTAAGTAATCAACTCAAATGTCTCTATCTATTCTATTCTAACGGAGAGGACGCCAGCCACGTCCTCTCCCTATCAATCTCAATGCACGTGTGAAAATGGCGGCGACGCGCGGCTCCTTATATAGAATCCGAGTCTCGCGATAGAATACGAGCCTCGCGAGAATCCGACAGCGGGATGATGACGTTCGGGCGCGCTCGGGTTAGCCGAGCAAGGCGGGAAGATCAGAGTCTGCCTCGGACCCGTGTAAAAAGGCTGAAGTTCGGGGGGGTTCTAATTAATACTAGACATGAGCGGGTTCGGTTCCTCGGAATCCGAACCCCCCTGAACTTCACCCATTTTACACAGTTCCGAGGCAGACTCGAATCTTCCCGCCTTGCTCGGTTAACCCAAGCGCGCCCGAACGTCATCTCGCGAGATTCGTATTCTATATAAGGAGCCGCGCGTCGCCGCCATTTTCACTCGTACATTGGAGATGACAGGGAGAGGACGTGCAGCGTTCTCTCAGTTGTGTTCAGTGTGCTGCAAATATCTGTGCTCAGTGTGCTTGCAAATATCTGTGCTCAGTGTGCTGAAAATATCTACGTTCTCTGCCTGAAAAATGCTCCATATCTGTGCTCAGTGTGCCGCAAATATCTGTGCTCAGTGTGCTTTATTGTGGGGACTGGTGACCACCAGTATTATATAGTAGGAGGACAGTGCAGAGTTTTGCTGACCAGTGACCACCAGTATTATACGTTCTCTGTCTGAAAAACGCTCCATATCTGTGCTGCATTGTAGTATATAGTAGGAGGACAGTGCAGAATTTTGCTGACCAGTGACCACCAGTATTATATCAGTACGGTACAGTAGTCCACTGCTCTAACTACCTCTGTGTCGTCAAGTATACTATCCATCCATACCTGTGGTGCATTTTAGTTGTTGTGCGCAGTATATATAGTAGGAGGACAGTGCATAATTTTGCTGACCACCAGTATATAATATATAGCAGTATGGTACAGTAGTCCACTGCTCTACCTACCTCTGTGTCATCAAGTATACTATCCATCCATACCTGTGGTGCATTTTAGTTGTGCGCAGTATATATAGTAGTAGTACAGTGCATAATTTTGCTGACCACCAGTATATAATATATAGCAGTACGGTACAGTAGTCCACTGCTCAACCTACCTCTGTGTCGTCAAGTATACTATCCATCCATACCTGTGGTGCATTTTAGTTGTTGTGCGCATTAGTAGGAGGACAGTGCATAATTTTGCTGACCACCAGTATATAATATATAGCAGTACGGTACAGTAGGCCACTGCTCTACCTACCACTGTGTCGTCAAGTATACTATCCATTCATACCTGTGGTGCATTTTAGTTGTTGTGCACAGTAGAAGGAGGACAGTGCATAATTTTGCTGACCACCAGTATATAATATATAACAGTACGGTACAGTAGGCCACTGCTCTACCTACCTCTGTGTCGTCAAGTATACTATCCATCCATACCTGTGGTGCATTTTAGTTGTGCGCAGTATATATAGTAGGAGTACAGTGCATAATTTTGCTGACCACCAGTATATAATATATAGCAGTACGGTACAGTAGGCCACTGCTCTACCTACCTCTGTGTCGTCAAGTATACTATCCATCCATACCTATGGTGCATTTTAGTTGTTGTGCACAGTAGTAGGAGGACAGTGCATATTTTGTTGACCACCAGTATAAAATATATAGCAGTACGGTACAGTAGGCCACTGCTCTACCTACCTCTGTGTCGTCAAGTATACTATCCATCCAAACCTGTGGTGCATTTTAGTTGTGCACAGTATATATAGTAGGAGTACAGTGCATAATTTTGCTGACCACCAGTATATAATATATAGCGGTACGGTACAGTAGGCCACTGCTCTACCTACCTCTGTGTCGTCAAGTATACTATCCATCCATACCTGTGGTGCATTTTAGTTGTTGTGCACAGTAGTAGGAGGACAGTGCATAATTTTGCTGACCACCAGTATATAATATATAGCAGTACGGTACAGTAGGCCACTGCTCTACCTACCTCTGTGTCGTCAAGTATACTATCCATCCAAACCTGTGGTGCATTTTAGTTGTGCGCAGTATATATAGTAGGAGTAGAGTGCATAATTTTGCTGACCACCAGTATATAATATATAGCAGTATGGTACAGTAGGCCACTGCTCTACCTACCTCTGTGTCGTCAAGTATACTATCCATCCATACCTGTGGTGCATTTCAGTTGTTGTGCGCAGTAGTAGGAGGACAGTGCATAATTTTGCTGACCACCAGTATATAATATATAGCAGTACGGTACAGTAGGCCACAGCTCTACCTACCTCTATGTCGTCAAGTATACTATCCATCCATACCTGTGGTGCATTTTAGTTGTTGTGTGCAGTAGTAGGAGGACAGTGCATAATTTTGCTGACCACCAGTATATAATATATAGCAGTACAGTACAGTAGGCCACTGCTCTACCTACCTCTGTGTCGTCAAGTATACTATCCATCCATACCTGTGGTGCCTTTTAGTTGTGCGCAGTTTATATAGTAGGAGTACAGTGCATAATTTTGCTGACCACCAGTATATAATATATAGCAGTACGGTACAGTAGTCCACTGCTCTACCTACCTCTGTGTCAAGTATACTATCCATCCATACCTGTGATGCATTGTAGTTGTGCGCAGTATAAAGTAGCAGGACAGTGCATAATTTTGCTGACCACCAGTATATAATATATAGCAGTACGGTGCAGTAGGCCATTGCTATTGATATATTACTGGCATATAATTCCACACATTCAAAAATGGAGAACAAAAATGTGGAGGGTAAAATAGGGGAAGATCAAGATCCACTTCCACCTCGTGCTGAAGCTGCTGCCACTAGTCATGGCCGAGACGATGAAATGCCATCAACGTCGTCTGCCAAGGCCAATGCTGAATGTCATAGTAGAGAGCATGTAAAATCCAAAAAACAAAAGTTCAGTAAAATGACCCAAAAATCAAAATTAAAAGCGTCTGATGAGAAGCGTAAACTTGCCAATATGCCATTTACGACACGGAGTGGCAAGGAACGGCTGAGGCCCTGTCCTATTTTCATGGCTAGTGGTTCAGCTTCACATGAGGATGGAAGCACTCATCCTCTCGCTAGAAAAATGAAAAGACTTAAGCTGGCAAAAGCACAGCAAAGAACTGTGCGCTCTTCTAAATCACAAATCCCCAAGGAGAGTCCAATTGTGTCGGTTGCGATGCCTGACCTTCCCAACACTGGACGGGAAGATGTGGCGCCTTCCACCATTTGCACGCCCCCTGCAAGTGCTGGAAGGAGCACCCGCAGTCCAGTTCCTGATAGTCAAATTGAAGATGTCACTGTTGAAGTACACCAGGATGAGGATATGGGTGTTGCTGGCGCTGAGGAGGAAATTGACAAGGAGGATTCTGATGGTGAGGGGGTTTGTTTAAGTCAGGCACCCGGGGAGACACCTGTTGTCCATGGGACGAATATGGCCATTGACATGCCTGGTCAAATTACAAAAAAAAATCACCTCTTTGGTGTGGAATTATTTGAACAGAAATGCGGACAACAGGTGTCAAGCCGTGTGTTGCCTTTGTCAAGCTGTAATAAGTAGGGGTAAGGACGTTAACCACCTAGGAACATCCTCCCTTATACGTCACCTGGAGCGCATTCATCAGAAGTCATTGACAAGTTCAAAACTTTGGGTGACAGCAGAAGCAGTCCATGGACAACTAAATCCCTTCCTCTTGTAACCAAGCTCCTGCAAACCACACCACCAACTCCCTCAGTGTCAATTTCCTCCTTAGACAGGAAAGCCAATAGTCCTGCAGGCCATGTCACTGTCAAGTCTGACGAGTCTTCTCCTGCCTGGGATTCCTCCGATGCATCCTTGAGTGTAATGCCTATTGCTGCTGGCGCTGCTGTTGTTGCTGCTGGGAGTCGATCGTCATCCCAGAGGGGAAGTCGGAATACCACTTGTCCTACTTCCAGTAAGCAATTGACTGTCCAACAGTCCTTTGCGAGGAAGATTAAATATCACAGCAGTCATCCTGCTGCAAAGCGGATAACTCAGGTCTTGGCAGCTTCGGTGGTGTTAAACAGGTGTCTGGTATCCAGCGTTAATTCACAGGGAACTAGAGAATTGCTTGAGGTAGTGTGTCCCCGGTACCAAATACCATCTAGGTTCCATTTCTCTAGGCAGAATGTACACAGATGTCAGAAAAAGAGTCACCAGTGTCCTAAAAAATGCAGTTGTACACAATGTCCACTTAACCACGGACATGTGGACAAGTGGAGCAGGGCAGACTCAGGACTATATGACTGTGACAGCCCACTGGGTAGATGTATTGCCTCCCGCAGCAAGAACAGCAACGGCGGCACCAGTAGCAGCATCTCGCAAACGCCAACTCGTTCCTAGGCAGGCTACGCTTTGTATCACCGCTTTCCATAAGAGGCATACAGCTGACAACCTCTTACAGAAACTGAGGAACATCATCACAGAATGGCTTACCCCAATTGGACTCTCCTGGGGATTTGTGACATCGGACAACGCCACCAATATTGTGCGTACATTACATCTGGGCAAATTCCAGCACGTCCCATGTTTTGCACATACATTGAATTTGGTGGTGCAGAATTTTTTTTAAAATGACAGGGTCGTGCAAGAGATGCTGTCGGTGGCCCGAAGAATTGCGGGCCACTTTCTGCATTCAGCCACCGCGTGCCGAAGACTGGAGCACCAGCAAACACTCCTGAACCTGCCCCGTCATCATCTGAAGAAATTGGTGGTAACGAGTTGGAATTCAACCCTCTATATGCTTCAGAGCATGGAGGAGCAGCAAAAGGCCATTCAAGCCTATACAGCTACCTACGATATAGGCAAAGGAGGGGGAATGCACCTGACTCAAGCGCAGTGGAGAATGATTTCAACGTTGTGCAAGGTTCTGCAACCCTTTGAACTTGCCACACGTGAAGTCAGCTCAGACACTGCCAGCCTGAGTCAGGTCATTCCCCTCATCAGGCTTTTGCAGAAGAAGCTGGAGAGATTGAAGGAAGAGCTAAAATGGAGCGATTCATGGGACTTGTGGATGGAGCCCTTAATTCGCTTAACCAGGATTCACGGGTGGTCAATCTGTTGAAATCAGAGCACTACATTTTGGCCACCATGCTCGATCCTAGATTTAAAACCTACATTGTATATCTCTTTCTGGCAGACACAAGTCTGCAGAGGTTCAAAGACCTGCTGGTGAGAAAATTGTCAAGTCAAGCGGAACGTGACCCTTCAACAGCTCCTCCTTCACATTCTCCCACAACTGGGGCTGCGAGGAAAAGGCTAAGAATTCCGAGCCCACCCGCTGGCAGTGATGCAGGGCAGTCTGGAGCGAGTGCTGACATCTGGTCCGGACTGAAGGACCTGCCAACGATTACTGACATGTTGTCTACTGTCACTGCATATTATTCTGTCACCATTGAAAGTATGGTGGAGGATTATATGAGTGACCGCATCCAAGTAGGCACGTCAGACAGTCTGTACATATACTGGCAGGAAAAAGAGGTAATTTGGAGGCCCTTGCACAAACTGGCTTTATTTTACATAAGTTGCCCCCCCTCCAGTGTGTACTCCGAAAGAGTGTTTAGTGCAGCCGGTCACCTTGTCAGCAATCGGCGTACGAGGTTACTTCCACAAAATGTGGAGAAGATGATGTTCATCAAAATGAATTATAATCAATTCCTCCGTGGAGACATTCACCAGCAGAAATTGCCTACAGAAAGTACACAGGGACCTGAGATGGTGGATTCCAGTGGGGACGAATTAATAATCTGTGAGGAGGAGGATGTACACAGTGAAAGGGGTGAGGAATCGGACGATGAGGAGGAGGTGGACATCTTGCCTCTGTAGAGCCAGTTTGTGCAAGGAGAGATTGATTGCTTCTTTTTTGGTGGGGGCCCAAACCAACCAGTCATTTCAGCCACAGTCGTGTGGCAGACCCTGTCACTGAAATGATGGGTTTGTTAAAGTGCGCATGTCCTGTTTATACAACATAAGGGTGGGTGGGAGGGCCCAAGGACAATTCCATCTTGCACCTCTTTTTTCTTTAATTTATCTTTGCATCCTGTGCTGTTTGGGGACTATGTTTTAAATCTGACGTCCTGTCTGACACTGCAGTGCCACTCCTAGATGGGCCAGGTGTTTGTGTCGGCCACTTGTGTCGTCACACAGCTACCTCATTGCACCTCTTTTTTTCTTTGCATCATGTGCTGTTTGGGGACTATTTTTTAAATCTGCCATCCTGTCTGACACTGCAGTGCCACTCCTAGATGGGCCAGGTGTTTGTGTCGGCCACTTAGGTCGCTTAGCTTAGTCTTCCAGCAACCTCGGTGCAAATTTTAGGACTAAAAATAATATTGTGAAGTGTGAGGTGTTCAGAATAGACTGGAAATGAGTGGAAATTATGGTTACTGGGGTTAATAATACTATGGGATCAAAATGACCCCCAAATTCTATGATTTAAGCTGTTTTTGAGGGGTTTTTGAAAAAAAACACCCGAATCCAAAACACACCCGAATCCGACAAAAAAATTTCAGGGAGGCTTTGCCAAAACGCGTCTGAATCCAAAACACGGCCGCGGAACCGAATCCAAAACCAAAACACAAAACCCGAAAAATTTCCGGTGCACATCTCTAATTATTACATGAATAGCACCACATTACACGTATAGCAACGCACTACACATATAGCACTGTTTTAAACAAATAGCACCACGTAACACGAATAGCACCACATTACACATATAGCACCTCTTTACATACATAGCCACCGCATTACATATGTAGCCACCGCATTACATAAATAGTCCCATGATCATGGACAGACATTGGGCAGCTATAGGGCTGAATGACTTTGCATTAGAGATTGTCCCAGGGCTGGCTGTGAGTGCTTCCTGATCAGCTAGAATCCTGAGAACAAGGTACATCCTGCTCCGGTCCAGTCCCCAAACCATACACTGTGACCGGGGGCGCCCTAACCCTTACACCATCATGATAATGAAAATAATGTAATTAAAAATAAACTCTTTGCTGGCTCCCCTTCAGTGCTCAGTTGCCGCTCTGGCCAGTTCAGTGAGAGTGCGGGAGCTAGGATTGCGGCAGGTGTAGTGAACACGGCTCCGGCCATCGCTATGCTGCTGCTCCCGGGCCGGGCTCACTGAAGAGACCTTTGGCCGGGGCCAGGGAGAGGATGCTGCTGGGCTGGTTAACCTTCTCCAGGTCCCCCGCTTCACCACTTTTCATGGCTAGTGGCACCTGGAAGTGCCCGCTAGCCTAACTTCCAGATTGCGTTCCAATGAACCGCAAGTACTGGAAGCACTGTGAGCCAGCCCAGCCTGAGTGTGAATCAGCCTGACTGAGGGGGATATGGGACCGGCCCATCGGAATCTGTCATAGTGTCCTGGTGGGCCAATCTGCCCCAGGTGGCCCCTGCGAGGGAATATATAGATTTCAGGCATCCCTTCACACGCTTATCTGTCGGCTCCTTTAAGGAGGTGACAGTGTTGACACGCAGAGTAGACGACACCACGAGATGGGTGACATGAGAATCCACCGATGGTGGGTTCTCCCACTTACTACATAATTCTGCAAGGAGACGATAGAGAGCCAATGCCCATTTAGGGAGTTGGAATTTCTTATCTGAGGTAGACCAGGGTTCCTCCCTGATGTCCACAAGATGATCAGAATGGGGTAATATCGTTTTAACCACCTTCTGTTGTCTAAACATATCAGTTTTCTTGGCCACTGTAGTGAAATCATTATCCTCAGTGATTTGTAGGATCTGCTTAATAGCATCCACCAGGGTAGGGATATCAACCTTGATGGTAGAATCCTCATCAGTAACACATGATTCAGAGTCTGACAGGACCGGATGCTCCCCCTCCTCATCAGATGAAACATCAGAGAGGTTAGTGGCTTGTGAGGAGGAAGCAGCCCGCTTAGAGGACCCAGAGACACGAGAGTGACCTGGGGTAGATTTCTGTCTAACCAAAGACTGATTTAACTGTTACAGTTGGGTAGACAAATTTTCCGCCCAAGACGGATTTACTATAGGGACAACTTGTGGTTGCAGTGGCACCGGAGGTCCCATAGGGGAGGCTAAACGGTCCCCCAGAGCTTAACTGCGACTGCCTATCACAAAATTAAGGATTTCTCTGTACATGATATCGGCAGTGCTTATAATGTATGGTCTATTTACTAAGCCTTGGGTGGAGATAAAGTGGCCGGAGTTAATATACTAGTTACTGACATTTTTCAGACCCAGCATACTGTATAACATGGCAGTTAGGAGCGGATTGGCTGGTACTTTATCTCCATCCAAGGCTTAGTAAATAGACCCCTATCGAATATATATGAAGCTGTCTTTACACTTTGACTTTAGGGGCTGGCAAGTCGGTATTGGTGGTGGGCATAAGGAGGCTAAAATTTTGCCTACTTATCCTTGCACCGGTCCTGGTGGCAGTACACGAAATACTAAGACAAATGTTATAAGTAGGCTTTTGGAAGCTACTGTATTATAGAGTATATCTAACAAATCCAAATAATTTTAATCCCTTGATGTACAGCATAGGGCAAGGAACTATTACCAGCAAAAATGCTTATCAACCTTTTATAAATACTCCATTAGTATTTATAGCCTAAGGTGATAACTCAGACTTTATGCAGATTATGTATATTTTTCATCTTCCAATTCATTACTGTTGGCAGGATATTAAAAATGGAACACTGTGATCATTCACTGACCCATGAGACCAAGGCCATCAAAGCTACATGTATTGGCATTAATGTAATGAAATATTTTAATTATTACTTTAAGTTTACTTTAATGAGCAGAACATCAATATGGTTGATCAATTTGGGTCTAGACAATGCAATCAACTGTAACTTAATTTTAAAGTATATCTTACGAAATCTTATTTGTGTATTCAAATTACAGTAAGTATTAATTAGAAAAATCCTAGATAAAATGTAATATTCTCTGCTAACTTTAGTTTCTAGAATTTGAACTGCACTGGTGTTTCTTATTTATTTTCAAGGAAATATTTTTAAAATACTGCATCCGACATCCCATAGAATGATGGTTAGTAAAGGATGGTGAGTCCTCTATTTATCTATCTTATTAGGTTTGTTTACTAAAATTGCTGCTTTGCTTGAGTAATCCTAGGTATGAGATCCTGATCATACATTTGAGTGACCCCCTAGGGTCCAGGTCATATACTGAGTGGGTGGGGTGATCTATTTTGTTTTAACAGCATGACAGTCATTATAGCGTCCTTCAATTCAGCTATTTCTCCTGACACAACCTGCTGTTTTCCTGGGGATGGTATCGTGTGACCGGCGGTTGGGGGACCACCAGTCGCCATACCGATGGTGGGATCCCAGCATTTAGATGCCCGGCAGCCTGCAGGGGGGATGGACGAGTGCAACGAAGCCCCTTGTGGGCTCGCCGCACTTGCCGCGCTGCGGGCTCGCTACTCTTGCCATGCTGTGGACGTGGACACCCACGAGTGGGAATAGTCCCTGTTAGGTGGCATGCTGACTGTCGGGATTGTGAGGGTGCCGGTCACTTAACTACATCCCGTTTTCCTGACATGTTTTTGGCTGCTTGTCGTGTGGTATGTGTGAATGTATCCAATGCTTCGTATTTTTCAAAGAAAAAAAAATTGGTTATTTACTGCTATTCAGGCTTGAAACAATTTGGTTAGCATGACTTGGAAACCACCAAAATCATGACAAAAAGCAGTTAATTTAACCAAATTACAAGCTACCCACTCAGGCTAGCCATCAAGGGGAGGTGGTTGGTACAGTACTTCAGTCCCGGCCCCAGGACCGAGATGGGGCATGGGTGGCAGAACAAACATATTTGAGGCTGTTTGTCTGTGAGCTCCAATTGGCTCACAGCCAGCTCTCTAGTCATAATACCTCTGTGGCTCTGTCCCTCTGTGGCTGCCTGCTGGTGTGCAGCTGGCCCGGCCTCCGATCCACACTACTGCTGTGTGTGTGTGTGTGTGTGTGTGTGTGTGTGTGTGTGCGTGCGTGCGTGTGTGTGTGTGTGTGTGTGTGTGTGTGTGTGTGTGTATGTGTCTATGGGAATGTGTGCTGTGTGTGTGTGTATATGGGACTGTGTGCTGTGTGTGTGTCTATGGGACTGTGTGCTGTGTGTGTGTGTGTGTGTGTGTGTGTGTGTGTGTGTGTGTGTGTGTGTGTGTGTGTGTGTGTGTATGGGACTGTGTGCTGTGTGTGTCTATGGGACTGTGTGCTGTGTGTGTGGGTATCTATGGGACTGTGTGCTGTGTGTGTCTATGGGGCAGTGTCTATGGGGCAGGGTGTGTGTGTGTGTGTGTGTGTGTGTGTGTGTGTGTGTGTGTGTGTGTGTGTGTGTGTGTGTGTGTGTGTGTGTGTGGCTATAGGGAAGTGTACAGCAGTTATGGGACAGTGTCTGTGGTGGTAGGGGGGCCTGCCTAATTTGTCAGTCCAGGGCCCCGTCAGTTATGATGGCAGCCCTTTCCCCACTTAGTGCACTCATCCTACATTTTAATGGCCTTTCACTCTTCTGTCCCACAACTTGAGTCGCAAGAACCCACCATTGTCAGATTCATGCAAGCCTGCACAGACCTATACATGTACGTCAGCTACTATATCTAAGCATATGTAGAGTGTTTTCAAGCAGTACACTATGTACAGTATTAAAAATGTCTGCTACCTTTTCTGGTGCATAAAGAAGTACACCACCAGATTTATTAAGGCACCTGAATCTGCTCCTCACCTCAGTAGACCAAAGATTAATTCTGTCATGCTCCAAGTGGAGTATGATATGCATCATTGTATTTGAGTCTGTGGGTTCAACAGACACATCATACAGTAAGCCATGTTTGACACACATACCAGTGGCGGAACTTGTGAGTGGTGGGCCCATGTGCAAAAATATGCTTTGGGCCCCCCTCCGCCACCCACTCCAAGTTAATAAAATGCCACATGGCAATGAGAGGCAGTGGGTGACAGTGAGAGAGAGATTGTGATGGTGAGAGACAGTGGGTGACATGGAGAGGGTCACACAGAGATGAAGTGGGTGGCGTGCAGTGGGTCATGGGGAGAGACAGAGGGTTACAGGGAGAAGCAGTGGGTGACAGGGAAAGGCAGAGGGTGACGGGGAGTGTGTAAAAGGTGATGGGGAGAGGCTGTGGTCAGAGGGTGATGGAGAGAGGGTGAAAGGGAGAGGAAGAGGGTGACAGGGAGAAGGTGAAAGGGAGAGGCAAAGGATGAGTGACAGGGAGAGGTTGAGGGTGACGGGGAGAGACAGAGAGTGATGCGGAGTGGGGAAAAGGTGATGGGGAGAGGCGGTTTTCAGAGGGTGATGGGGAGATGGTAACAGGGAGAGGCAGACAGTGATGACGAGTGATGGAGATAGGCTGTGGGTGACAGGGAAAGGAAGAGGGTGACCCAGAGAGTGATGGGGAGAGGCTGTACTGTGGGAGATGGAGAGGCAGATGGTGACAGGGAGTGGATGAACGGGTGAGGTAGAGGGCGACGGGGAAAGAGAGGGTGGCTGTGAGATGCAGGGATAGGCAGAGTGACAGGGAGAAGCACAGGGTGATCAGGAGTGATGGAAGGAGGCTGTGGGTGACAGGAAAAGGCACAGGATGATGGGGTGAGGGACAGGGTGACAAATTATGAAAAATTATGATTCACAGTACAAACTGATTACCCACTAACAGACAATATTGCCTGTGACAAAAACAAGGAGGAATATAGTTAATGCCAACAAAGGCTAACATTGTGGTGTAAGCTTCTTGGCAGATACACGGTGACATAGGACAAACATATCTAAAATCAGCAATATATTTTACAGTAAGCATTAAGCAAAGAACAGAAACATGTATACATATTCACTACTTTCATGTGTTATTGCTCAAGACACTATGAGGGATATTCAATATCCCCCGAAGAGACATCGGGAGTAAAAAACCCTGATGTTTCTTCGGGTGTTGCGGTCGGGCTATTTGATTAGCTCAGCCAGTAAAAGTTGCAGATACACCCGTAAACACACAAGTTCAGTGAAACCTGTGTGTTTCCAGGTGAAATAGCCCCGTTTTTGAATGAAAATGGGGCTGTTATATGGGATTTTGCTTCGCCTGCCGGCGGCAGGTGAAGCAAAATCCCTGATAAGCCGCGGCACGTGCAGGCTTATCGGGGCTAATTAGATAGCCCCCGGTGGCGATACATCTCACCCGACAGCAAGTCGGGTAATTGAATACCCCGATATGTATTACTGAGTACATTAAATAGATGTGAACAGGTAGATAATATTAAAATGGAACTGTAGATAATATCACAAATTTTAACAACTCCACTTTCAACACTATAAAACCTGCTGTTCAAGTGTGTCATACAGTAAACAGAAACTTTGCTCATGTTCTTGGAAACAAGGTGCACTTATAGCATTTAGACAAATGTGAAACGCTTCATACCTGTCATCCTCACCATCAACAGGTATTCTGTGTGGCATTTGGTGCATTAGGAGGGGACATACATGGGCTGCCCAACAGCACCCAGAGGCACTACCACTGCTGTCCCATCACCCATGGGCTTATGCTGCTGTCCAATTCCTGCAAAGTGCTGTGGCGGGCTGGTGGGCGGGCTGGCCGGGCACAGAGTCAGCACTGGGGAAGCTGCCGTGCATTGAGCTACGTACACCATGGAGCCCCCTGTGGTGCCCAGGCCGCTGTCTGCAGAGCGATTGTAGGTGCCGGTGTGGCGATTGATGTCCCCTCTGCGTGTGATCAGGCTCCCCGTCCGGTTCCTTCGTCCATCCTAATACATGTGGCTGCGGCGCCGGGGATGGTTAAGAGATGGTGACATCAGATCCCCAGCGCACAAGGACTACCTCAGTCGTTGTGCGCTGGGGATCCGATGTCACCATCGCTTAACAATCCCCTGCTCCTGCCACCACATGTATTAGGGTGGACGGAGGAACGGACGGGAAGCCTGATCACACGCAGCGGGGAGTCGGGGACACCAATCGCCACACTGTTCATTCATACGGCAGAAGACGGGGTCGGAGAAAAGAGGAGGAGCTGAGAGGACAGGAGGAGAGGGGAGAGCGGCCTCTCCTCCTCTTGCCGGGTCCTAACTGAAGCAGCAAAAGTTAATACAGTGGGAAACACGGACTGGCGGTGGCGGCGGTGGGTGGCTGGCTGGCTAGCTGCGGCATATAATGATGAGTCAGTGTGACTCACTGTAATGCCGGCAGCTGTGGGCCCCTTCACAGCGTCGGGCCTCGGTGCAATGCACTGCTTGCACCGGTGCTAGATCCGCCCCTGACACATACCACAAATCACCTGAAAAGAGAGAGAACAGTATGTTGCATTTACTATACTTAAAGCAATACTTAGCAATCCTTCAGGAAACTGTCCACTATCAAACGTGTCTGCTCTCAACACAATATGAGTTCAATAGATGGTTCCAAGGACATTAAGTAGTCTGGAGATCCGATAAAAGGCAACCCTTTGGTCCTGCCACTCTGACTAATTATTGGGGAAGGAGATATATGTATGTTAGAGATGAGCGGGTTCGGTTCCTCGGAATCCGAACCCCCCCGAACTTCAGCCTTTTTACACGGGTCCGAGGCAGACTCGGATCTTCCCGCCTTGCTCGGTTAACCCGAGCGCGCCCGAACGTCATCATCCCGCTGTCGGATTCTCGCGAGGCTCGTATTCTATTGCGAGACTCGGATTCTATATAAGGAGCCGCGCGTCGCCGCCATTTTCACACGTGCATTGAGATTGATAGGGAGAGGACGTGGCTGGCGTCCTCTCCGTTTAGATAGAGAGTGAGACACTTGATTTACTAGTAATTTAATTTTAGTAATTTTGGGGAGCATTAGGACTGGAGTACTCAGAGAGTGCAGAGTTTTGCTGATAGTTATACTAGTGACCACCAGTTTTATTTATTATTTAAAATCCGTTCTCTGCCTGAAAAAAAACGATACACAGTCACATACCATATCTGTGCTCAGCCTCAGTGTGCTGCATGATTGATAATATCATCTATGTATATCTGACTGTGCTGAGTGCTCACTGCTCACACAGCTTAATTGTGGGGGAGACTGGGGAGCAGTTATAGCAGGAGTACATAACAGTGCACACTTTTGCTGCCAGTGTGACTGACCAGTGACCTCCAGTATATTGTCTGCCTGAAAAAGTCAAACACTCGTGTGGTGTTTTTTTTTTTTATTCTATAAACGCATTCTGCTGACAGACAGTGTCCAGCAGGTCCGTCATTCATTATATTATAATATATACCTGCAGTAGTGATATATATATATTTTTTATATCATTATCATCCAGTCTATACTAGCAGACGCAGTACGGTAGTCCACGGCTGTAGCTACCTCTGTGTCGGCAGTGCTTGTCCATAATTGTATACCTACCTGTGGTGGGGTTTTTTTTTTCTATCTTCTTCATACTAGTAGTTTAGGAGTCTGCTGACAGTGTCCAGCAGGTCCGTCATTATATAATATATACCTGTCCTGCAGTAGTGATATATATATATATTTTATATCATTATCATCCAGTCTATACTAGCAGACGCAGTACGGTAGTCCACGGCTGTAGCTACCTCTGTGTCGGCAGTGCTCGTCCATAATTGTATACCTACCTGTGGTGGGTTTTTTTTTTTTCTATCTTCTTCATACTAGTAGTTTAGGAGTCTGCTGACAGTGTCCAGCAGGTCCGTCATTATATAATATATACCTGTCCTGCAGTAGTGATGTATATATATATTTTTTATATCATTATCATCCAGTCTATACTAGCAGACGCAGTACGGTAGTCCACGGCTGTAGCTACCTCTGTGTCGGCAGTCGCTCGTCCATAATTGTATACCTACCTGTGGTGGGGGTTTTTTTTTCTATCTTCTTCATACTAGTAGTTTAGGAGTCTGCTGACAGTGTCCAGCAGGTCCGTCATTATATAATATATACCTGTCCTGCAGTAGTGATATATATATATTTTTTATATCATTATCATCCAGTCTATACTAGCAGACGCAGTACGGTAGTCCACGGCTGTAGCTACCTCTGTGTCGGCAGTGCTCGTCCATAATTGTATACCTACCTGTGGTGGGTTTTTTTTTTTCTATCTTCTTCATACTAGTAGTTTAGGAGTCTGCTGACAGTGTCCAGCAGGTCCGTCATTATATAATATATACCTGTCCTGCAGTAGTGATATATATATATTTTTTATATCATTATCATCCAGTCTATACTAGCAGACGCAGTACGGTAGTCCACGGCTGTAGCTACCTCTGTGTCGGCAGTCACTCGTCCATAATTGTATACCTACCTGTGGTGTTTTTTTTTTTTTCTATCTTCTTCATACTAGTAGTTTAGGAGTCTGCTGACAGTGTCCAGCAGGTCCGTCATTATATAATATATACCTGTCCTGCAGTAGTGATATATATATATTTTTTATATCATTATCATCCAGTCTATACTAGCAGACGCAGTACGGTAGTCCACGGCTGTAGCTACCTCTGTGTCGGCAGTGCTCGTCCATAATTGTATACCTACCTGTGGTGGTTTTTTTTTTTTCTATCTTCTTCATACTAGTAGTTTAGGAGTCTGCTGACAGTGTCCAGCAGGTCCGTCATTATATAATATATACCTGTCCTGCAGTAGTGATATATATATATATATTTTTTATATCTTTATCATCCAGTCTATACTAGCAGACGCAGTACGGTAGTCCACGGCTGTAGCTACCTCTGTGTCGGCAGTCACTCGTCATCCATAAGTATACTAGTATCCATCCATCTCCATTGTTTACCTGAGGTGCCTTTTAGTTGTGCCTATTAAAATATGTAGAACAAAAATGTTGAGGTTCCAAAAATAGGGAAAGATCAAGATCGACTTCCACCTCGTGCTGAAGCTGCTGCCACTAGTCATGGCCGAGACAATGAAATTCCATCAACGTCGTCTGCCAAGGCCGATGCCCAATGTCATAGTACAGAGCATGTAAAATCCAAAACACCAAATATCAGTAAAAAAAGGACTAAAAAATCTAAAATAAAATCGTCGGAGGAGAAGCGTAAACTTGCCAATATGCCATTTACCACACGGAGTGGCAAGGAACGGCTGAGGCCCTGGCCTATGTTCATGGCTAGTGGTTCAGCTTCACATGAGGATGGAAGCACTCAGCCTCTCGCTAGAAAAATGAAAAGACTTAAGCTGGCAAAAGCACAGCAATGAACTGTGCGTTCTTCGAAATCACAAATCCACAAGGAGAGTCCAATTGTGTCGGTTGCGATGCCTGACCTTCCCAACACTGGACGTGAAGAGCATGCGCCTTCCACCATTTGCACGCCCCCTGCAAGTGCTGGAAGGAGCACCCGCAGTCCAGTTCCTGATAGTCAGATTGAAGATGTCAGTGTTGAAGTACACCAGGATGAGGAGGATATGGGTGTTGCTGGCGCTGGGGAGGAAATTGATCAGGAGGATTCTGATGGTGAGGTGGTTTGTTTAAGTCAGGCACCCGGGGAGACACCTGATAAGCTTGGGAGGAATATGGCCATTGACATGCCTGGTGAAAATACCAAAAAAATCAGCTCTTCGGTGTGGAAGTATTTCAACAGAAATGCGGACAACATTTGTCAAGCCGTGTGTTGCCTTTGTCAAGCTGTAATAAGTAGGGGTAAGGACGTTAACCACCTCGGAACATCCTCCCTTATACGTCACCTGCAGCGCATTCATCATAAGTCAGTGACAAGTTCAAAAACTTTGGGCGACAGCGGAAGCAGTCCACTGACCAGTAAATCCCTTCCTCTTGTAACCAAGCTCACGCAAACCACCCCACCAACTCCCTCAGTGTCAATTTCCTCCTTCCCCAGGAATGCCAATAGTCCTGCAGGCCATGTCACTGGCAATTCTGACGAGTCCTCTCCTGCCTGGGATTCCTCCGATGCATCCTTGCGTGTAACGACTACTGCTGCTGGCGCTGCTGTTGTTGCTGCTGGGAGTCGATGGTCATCCCAGAGGGGAAGTCGTAAGACCACTTTTACTACTTCCACCAAGCAATTGACTGTCCAACAGTCCTTTGCGAGGAAGATCAAATATCACAGCAGTCATCCTGCTGCAAAGCGGATAACTGAGGCCTTGGCATCCTGGGCGGTGAGAAACGTGGTTCCGGTATCCATCATTACTGCAGAGCCAACTATAGACTTGTTTGAGGTACTGTGTCCCCGGTACCAAATACCATCTAGGTTCCATTTCTCTAGGCAGGCGATACCGAAAATGTACACAGACCTCAGAAAAAGACTCACCAGTGTCCTAAAAAATGCAGTTGTACCCAATGTCCACTTAACCACGGACATGTGGACAAGTGGAGCAGGGCAGACTCAGGACTATATGACTGTGACAGCCCACTGGGTAGATGTATGGACTCCCGCCGCAAGAACAGCAGCGGCGGCACCAGTAGCAGCATCTCGCAAATGCCAACTCTTTCCTAGGCAGGCTACGCTTTGTATCACCGCTTTCCAGAATACGCACACAGCTAAAAACCTCTTACGGCAACTGAGGAAGATCATCGCAGAATGGCTTACCCCAATTGGACTCTCCTGTGAATTTGTGGCATCGGACAACGCCAGCAATATTGTGTGTGCATTAAATATGGGCAAATTCCAGCACGTCCCATGTTTTGCACATACCTTGAATTTGGTGGTGCAGAATTATTTAAAAAACGAGAGGGGCGTGCAAGAGATGCTGTCGGTGGCCAGAAGAATTGCAGCACACTTTCGGCGTACAGGCACCACGTACAGAAGACTGGAGCACCACCAAAAACGCCTGAACCTGCCCTGCCATCATCTGAAGCAAGAAGTGGTAACGAGGTGGAATTCAACCCTCTATATGCTTCAGAGGTTGGAGGAGCAGCAAAAGGCCATTCAAGCCTATACAACTGACCACGATATAGGAGGTGGAATGCACCTGTCTCAAGCGCAGTGGAGAATGATTTCAACGTTGTGCAAGGTTCTGCAACCTTTTGAACTTGCCACACGTGAAGTCAGTTCAGACACTGCCAGCCTGAGTCAGGTCATTCCCCTCATCAGGCTTTTGCAGAAGAAGCTGGAGGCATTGAAGGAGGAGCTAAAAGGGAGCGATTCCGCTAGGCATGTGGGACTTGTGGATGGAGCCCTTAATTCGCTTAACAAGGATTCACGGGTGGTCAATCTGTTGAAATCAGAGCACTACATTTTGGCCACCGTGCTCGATCCTAGATTTAAACCCTACCTTGGATCTCTCTTTCCGGCAGACACAAGTCTGCAGGGGTTCAAAGAACTGCTGGTGAGAAAATTGTCAAGTCAAGCGGAACGCGACCTGTCAACATCTCCTCCTTCACATTCTCCCGCAACTGGGGGTGCGAGGAAAAGGCTCAGAATTCCGAGCCCACCCGCTGGCGGTGATGCAGGGCAGTCTGGAGCGACTGCTGATGCTGACATCTGGTCCGGACTGAAGGACCTCACAACGATTACGGACATGTCGTCTACTGTCACTGCATATGATTCTCTCCCCATTGAAAGAATGGTGGAGGATTATATGAGTGACCGCATCCAAGTAGGCACGTCAGACAGTCCGTACTTATACTGGCAGGAAAAAGAGGCAATTTGGAGGCCCTTGCACAAACTGGCTTTATTCTACCTAAGTTGCCCTCCCACAAGTGTGTACTCCGAAAGAGTGTTTAGTGCCGCCGCTCACCTTGTCAGCAATCGGCGTACGAGGTTACATCCAGAAAATGTGGAGAAGATGATGTTCATTAAAATGAATTATAATCAATTCCTCCGTGGAGACATTCACCAGCAGCAATTGCCTCCACAAAGTACACAGGGAGCTGAGATGGTGGATTCCAGTGGGGACGAATTGATAATCTGTGAGGAGGGGGATGTACACGGTGATATATCGGAGGATGATGATGATGAGGTGGACATCTTGCCTCTGTAGAGCCAGTTTGTGCAAGGAGAGATTAATTGCTTCTTTTTTGGTGGGGGTCCAAACCAACCCGTCATTTCAGTCACAGTCATGTGGCAGACCCTGTCACTGAAATGATGGGTTGGTTAAAGTGTGCATGTCCTGTTTATACAACATAAGGGTGGGTGGGAGGGCCCAAGGACAATTCCATCTTGCACCTCTTTTTTCTTTCATTTTTCTTTGCGTCATGTGCTGTTTGGGGAGTGTTTTTTGGAAGGGCCAGCCTGCGTGACACTGCAGTGCCACTCCTAGATGGGCCCGGTGTTTGTGTCGGCCACTAGGGTCGCTTAGCTTACTCACACAGCTACCTCATTGCGCCTCTTTTTTTCTTTGCGTCATGTGCTGTTTGGGGAGTATTTTTTGGAAGGGCCATCCTGCCTGACACTGCAGTGCCACTCCTAGATGGGCCAGGTGTTTGTGTCGGCCACTTGGGTCGCTGAGCTTAGTCACACAGCTACCTCATTGCGCCTCTTTTTTTCTTTGCGTCATGTGCTGTTTGGGGAGTGTTTTTTGGAAGGGCCATCCTGCGTGACACTGCAGTGCCACTCCTAGATGGGCCAGGTGTTTGTGTCGGCCACTTGGGTCGCTGAGCTTAGTCATCCAGCGACCTCGGTGCAAATTTTAGGACTAAAAATAATATTGTGAGGTGTGAGGTGTTCAGAATAGACTGAAAATGAGTGGAAATTATGGTTATTGAGGTTAATAATACTTTGGGATCAAAATGACCCCCAAATTCTATGATTTAAGCTGTTTTTTAGGGTTTTTTGAAAAAAACACCCGAATCCAAAACACACCCGAATCCGACAAAAAAAATTTGGTGAGGTTTTGCCAAAACGCGTTCGAACCCAAAACACGGCCGCGGAACCGAACCCAAAACCAAAACACAAAACCCGAAAAATTTCCGGTGCACATCACTAATGTATGTAGCAATTTTGCAAGGCACCTAACACTTGACTTACAGTAAGTGTCTAGAAAATGTTGTCTGTGTAATCCCTGGCACTGGTAAAACATACAGTACTGAAAGAAGCCTGTGGCTATAAAATACAGAGCACACACATATCAGCCCAGTTACTGCATAGTTACTGCCAGACAAGGGTTATATAAATCATCTTTCATCTGATCATAGATATTTGAGAGGTGTACAATTCAACTGCATATCTATATACTATATTAGTTCTTGTTGTGATGTTTTGAGCTAAAAAGTAGACTTTGCTAGTATAATATATTAGCGCGAGTCCGGCGCCATTGGAGGGGTCGGAGCTACATCAGAGCGGGACCTGGGGCATTTTGGCACCTTCCGCTGCTTACTGCAGCCATCCACAGCACACACAGCGCTTCCTGATCCTCAGCCAAGCTGGATATCTGGTACAGGGTGTAGCAAAGGGGGAGAGCCGCTTGTGTACACTATCCTGATCCTATTTAGGACAGAAATTGTTAGTGTTTACTGTATTATAGGGAGCTGACAGCCTCTCTGGGGCTGTGGAGCTCAGGGTGTGCTGGTGTCTTTCTCTCTGTGTCTCCTCTCACATATAGTAGGGCAGGCTTGCAATATCACTATCTGTGTGTATGTGTATGTTGTTGTGTTTACTGTGAAACACAAACTGTGCAGTGTATGTCACACCAGATTCTCTCCATTATCTACTGATTCTGTTTCATGTGAACAAGGCAGACGGCAGTCAATCTTCACAATTCAGTGAAGGGGCTGGGGGAGAGGGTCCAGATCCCCACTGGTTAGGGTCTCTTAAAACTATGATGTCGGATATGTCATCCCAGCTAATGTGCAGAAGACTCCACTACTACAACAAGCTGTTGCAGATTTAGCTGCTAGGGCAGATGCACAGCCCCCCATTCAGATCCAGAGAAATGTGGGTTACCTGCTCTACTCTCTGATACAGATTACGGTATACAGGAGGATGGGGATGACCTGGATCCCGTTAGTGGGGATCCCGATTCTGCTCAGGTTATTGAACCCCTAATTCTGGTTATACGGGGCGCTCCCTCTAGAGGACGCTGCATTACAGCAGTCGTTTTTCTTTGTGCAAAACAAGCCTAATGTCACTTTCCCAGACTCTACAGAGTTAGATGACCTATTCAAACAGGCCTGGAAAAATCCAGACAAAAAATTCCAAGTGTCCAAAAAGTTTTTTGTGCACTTTCCCATTTGCTCCTGAAGGTCGAAAATTTTGGAAGGAACCCCCTGGGGTGGATGTATCTTTCTCTCACCTGTCTAAAAAGGTGGTGTTGCCTGCCCCGGGCTCCTGTACCATGAAGGATCCTGGGGATAGGAAGACAGAGACTACCCTAAAGTATTTATACACAGCAGCTGGTATATCACAAAGGCTGGTCATTGCGGGTTGCTGGATGACCCATGCCATTCATTCCTGGGCCACTCAAATTCAGGGGGGCCTCTAAGTGAATATGCCCTTAGTTACTATGTTAACCCTCCTAAAACACATTCAGGACACTACACGTGTCCTCTGTGATTCACTCAAGGAGATGAGGAACATTAATGCGCAGGGCCTTGTGGTTGCGTCAGTGGATAGCAGATGCGGAATTCAAATGCAGTGTGGAAACCCTCCCCTTTTCTGGGTAATGGCTTTTTGGGATTGAATTGGATACCTGGATTTCCAAAGTTACGGCTGGGAAATCAACGTTTCTCCCCTCTGGGGACCCGCCAGTGAGATGCTTCAATCAGGGGGCCATCTGTCCAGTCCTTTCAGATTCACTGATTTCGATCTAAGGCCAGAGGTGCCTCCAATGCAACTAGAGGCACCAGAAGTAAGTCCAGAAAACCTGCAAGTACCAGCTCTCAGGAACAGTCCACTGGTTCTGTGCCCTCTAAGGCCTCAGCATGACCATGCCCACCCACCCCTAGGGGATCTCGAGGTGGGAGCTTGACTGCGTCACTTAAGCCATGTCTGGGCAACTTCCTGCCAGGATACATTAGTTAGAGATCTCCTTTCTTAGGGCTACAAGCTGGAGTCCGACAGTACTCCTCCCCAACGATTTTTCAAATCAAGCTTACCAGCTTTGGAGGCTATGCAAGTTACGTTGCAACAGGCCATCTGAAAGTTGGTGCTGTTCCACGTCATTGTCATTGACCTACTCGAGTGTCCGTTCATCTTTGCATACGATTGTTGGGAAAGATGGTTGCCTCATACGAGGCGATACAGTATGGGAGGTTCCATGACAGAACTTTTCAGTTGGATCTCCTGAGCAAGTGGTTCGGATCGCATCTACAGATGCACCGAATGATTTTACTGTCACCTCAGGCCAGGATTTCCCTCCTGTGGTGGCTACAGTCCTCCAATCTCATGGAAGGCCAGAGTTTTGTGATTCAGGATTGGACCTTTCTCATTATGAATCAAAGTCTATGGGGTTGGGGAGCTGTCACCCAAGGGGCGCAATTCCAGGGCAGGTGGTCAGCCCACAAGGCCCTCCGTCCGATCAACATGCTGGAACTTTGGGCGATCTACAATGCTCTGCTTCAGGCCTCACCTCTGCTCAAGGATCACGTGATCCAGGTACAGTCGGACAACGCCACGGCAGTGGTGTGTATGAATCAACAAGGGAGGTCAAAAAGCAGAGCCTGCATGCAAGAGGTGTCAAAGATACTCCTCTGGGCTGAAAGAAATGCAAGAGCAATGTCAGCAATCTTCATTCCGGGTGTGGACAACTGGGAGGTGGACTTCCTGAGTCGTCACAATCTTCACCCGGGAGAGTGGGGGCTCCACCATCTGGTGTTTCAGCAGATCGTCGACCAGTGGGGTTGCTCACAAATAAACATGATGGCTTCTCGTCTTAACAAGAAACTTCCCTGGTATTGCTCACGGACCAGGGACCCTCGGGCAAGGGCAGTGGATGCACTGGTGTTGCCTTGGCCTTACCGGCTGGTCTACCTGTTTCCTCCGATTCCATTGCTCCCAAGGGTGCTAAAGTGAATCAGGAATTAAAGTGTCCAGGCAATTCTGATTGCCCTGGATTGGCCTCAGAGGGCGTGGTATGCGGATCTTCTATGCTGCACAGAAAAAAGGTTGTTCTGCTTCAAAGCAGTCCATTGCTCGTTGGATTAAGCTTACTATCCAACAGGTCTATGTGTCGGCTGCCTTACCTGTTCCTAAATCTCTGAAGGCCCACTCTACAAGATCGGTGCGTTCTTCCTGGGTTACTGCCCGAGGAGTCTCGGCCTTGCAACTATCCGAGCTTTTGGGCAGGCTAGAGAAAATAGGATTTTAATTACCTACTGGTAAATCCTTTTCTCGTAGTCCATAAGGGATATTGGGGGTCATTCTGACCCGATCGCTTGCTGCAGTTTGTCGCAGCGATTGGATCGGAACACAGAAGCGGTCACTAGGCGGGAGGGGGCAGAACGGCGGCATTAAGCCACCATTTAGTAGTCGCGGTCCAGCCAACACAGGCGTGACCGGACCGTTGGGGGGGCATGCCGCAGCGGCTGCGTGATGTCTCACGCAGCCGCTGCGGCCAGCGGCAGAAAAACACAACTCCCGGACAGCCGCAGGAGCTGCGCTGGCCGGGAGTTACTCCACAAATACAAGAGCATCGCCGCTGTGCAATTCTTTTGTATTTGTGTGGGGGGGGGGGGCGGCACTGACATGCGGGGCGGACTAGCTCTGTGCTGGGCATCCCCCCGCATGTCAGGGAAGATGATCGTAGCTGTGCTAAATTTAGCACAGCTACGATCAACTCGGAATGACCCCCATTGAGCATCCGCCTCACTGCATTTACTTTTCTGCAGGTTCTTGTTATATGGTTACCTGTTCAGCTGTTGCTGTTGTTGTTACCAGCTAATGCTGGTTGTTATATGTTAGTGGTTTACTGGTATGTAAATCTCACCACTCTTCGTTATCATATTTCCTTCTCTCATATATGTCCTTTCTCCTTCGGGCACGTTTTTACCTACAGTATAACTGCCTGTGGGAGGGGACATAGAGGGGAGGAGCCAGCACACCCAGTTGAAGAAATGTAAAGTGCACTGGCTCCTTTGGACCCCGTCTATACCCCATCGTACTAGATTCCCCAATATCCCTTATGGACTACAAGAAAAGGATTTACCGGTAGGTAATTAAAATCCTATTATTTCGCTACTATATTAGCCACTAGTTGGAATCTTAAGGCAAATAATAAAAGTTATATTTTAATGATATTAGAGTGCACCTTAACTATGCAACCCTATTCTTTCTTCTTAGCACCCCCTGACAATATAGAATCATATAAGCATAAATAATCAGGGTATTTGTTTTCCAATTTCCTGGTATTCACAAATATATCAAAGTGTGCAGATTAACTTTTGTTTTCTTCAACCAGTTTTGTCACCCTGGGCACTAGATTGTGAGGCCGCCAGTCGCCCCTAGCACAAGTTTCCCCACATTGGGCACTATCCTCCGGTCGCCCCTGGTATGTTTCTACACACTGGCCACTAGATTGTGAGGTCGCCAGTCGTCCTTGGCACCAATTTCGGCACACTGGGCACTAGAGTGTGAGACCACCGGTCGCCTCTGGCACTAGTCTTGGCACACTGGGCAATAGAGTGTGAGGACGCCGGTCACCCCTGGCATATTTCTGCACACTGGGCACTAGATTGTGAGGCTGATGGTCACCCCTGGCACCAGTTTTGGCACACTGGGAACTAGATTGTGAGGCCGCCTGTCGCCAATGGCACCAGTTTTGGCACATTGGGCACTAGAGTGTGAGGCCGCCGATCACCCCTGGCACCAGCTTTGGCACACTGGGCACTCGATTGTGAGGCCCCGGGTCAATTTTGGCACCAGTTCCGGCATACTGGGCACTAGATTGTGAGGCCACTGGTTGCCCCTGGCACCAGTTTCGGCACACTGGGCACTAGAGTGTGAGGCTGCCGGTCGCCTTTGGCACCAGTTATGACACACTGGGCACTAGATTTTGAGGATGCGGATAGCCCTGACACCAGTTTCGACACACTGGGCACTAGATTGTGAGGCCACGGGTCACCCCTGGTACCAGTTATGGCAAACTGGGTACTAGATTGTGAGGCCACGGGTCGCCCCTGGTACCAGTTTGGCACACTGGGCACTAGATTGTAAGGCCACCAAATGCCCCTGGCACCAGTTTTGGCACACTGGGCACTAGATTGTGAGGCCACAGGTTGCCCCTGGCACCAGTTTCGACACCCTTGGCACTATAGTGTGAGGCCACAGGTCACCCCTGGCACCAGTTTCGGCACACTGGGCACTAGAGTGTGAGGACACCAGTCGCCCCTGGTACCAGTTTCGGCACACTGGGCACTAGATTGTGAGGCCGCGGGGCGTCCCTGGTACTAGTTATGGAAAACAGGGCACTAGATTGTGAGGCCTTGGCTAGCCCCTGGCACCAGTTTTGGCACTAGATTGTAAGGCCACCGGTAGCCCCTGGCACCAGTTTCGGCACACTGGGCATTAGATTGTGAGTCCACAGGTTGCCCCTGGCACCAGTTTCGGCATCCTTGGCACTAGAGTGTGAGGCCGCCAGTCGCCCCTGGCACCAGTTTTGGCACACTGGGCACTAGAGTGTGAGGCCGCCGGTAGCCCCTGGTACCAGTTTTAGCACACTGGGCACTAGAGTGTGAGGCCACCCATTTCCCCTGGCACCGGATTTGGCACACTGGGCACTAGAGTGTGAGGCCACCAGTCGCCCCTGGCACCAGTTTAAGCACCCTGGGCACTAGAGTGTGAGGCCACTGGTCGTCCCTGGCACCAGTTTTGGCACACTGGGCACTAGAGTGTGAGGCTGCCAGTAGCCCCTGGCACCAGTTATGGCACACTGGGCACTAGAGTATGTGGCCGCGGGTCGCCCCAGCACCAGTTTCAGCACACTGGGCACTAGATTGTGAGGCCGCGGGTCGCCCCTGGCACCAGTTTCGGCACACTGGGCACTAGAGTTTGAGGCCATGTGTAGCCCCTGGCACCAGTTTCGGCACACTGGGCACTAGAGTGTGAGGCCATGGGTAGCCCCTGGCACCAGTTATGGCACACTGGGAACTAGAATGTGTGGCCGCGGATTGCCCCAGCACCAGTTTTGGCACACTGGGCACTAGATTGTGAGGCCGCAGGTCACCCCTGGCACCAGTTTCGGCACACCTGTGCACTAGATTGTGAGGCCGTGGGTCGTCCCTGGCACCCGTTTCGGCACACTGGGTACTAGATTGTGAAGCCGCGGGTCACCCCTGGCACCAGATTTGGCACATGGCTCCATAGACCTGCAGGCAAATATGGACGAGATCGTCCATATTGGCCTGCATGCACAGCCGACTGGGCACCAGCGATGAACGAGCACGGTTCATTAATGAACGAGATCGTTCATATCGTGCAGTGATGTCGGCCAGTGTGTAGGGCTTTTAAGTACAGTACATGGGTGGTGATCATGCAACAATGGTAACCTCAGCCCTATTACTATGTGCAGAGCATATCTTACCTGCCATCGCACTCCGCATAGTCTAGAACTGAGCGCACAGAAGTATGGGCAACATCTGCACTTGCAACTGAGAAGGTGTAACTGGCTGTAAGAGGGCATTCCTACTGGGGAAAAGCTAAGTGAGGGCGTGTCGATACAATTGTGGTCTATGCAGCATTAAACGTAAGCGTAAATACACCTGTTTTTAGGGGTGGTCTTCAGTATGCCGACTGACGGGATCCCGGCGCACAGTATACCGGCACCGGGATCCCGACAGCTGGCATACCGACACTTATTCTCCCTAGTGGGGGTCCGGGTGCATGGCCTTGTGGGTGGCACCATCGATACCCCATGGCACCTGCTTGTGGCTTGCAGGGTGCCTTCTATCATTGCTGCTAAGCTGCCTGGAGCATCCAAGGAACGCTCTGGGCAGGCACCTTGCAGCCCGTGGAGCTGTCCAAAGCATTTTTAGGATGCTCTGCCTAGAGCCAGACGCCACTCTTCCTAGGTGGGATGTCATGGCATCACAGGTTTAGGGTGTGAGGTCAATATAAGAAGGCATAGAGCCCTGTTCTGGTCCTGGTAATGGGGATGTTACGATCTGGATGCCGGCAGTCAGGATTCCAACACCATCATTGTCATCAATGTCGGCAGGGGCGGATTGGGAACAAAAAGCGGCCCTGGAAAAATTTGTACTAGTGGCCCCACATGGGCAGCACCAGAGGTGTAAAGTCTAGCCATGGGCCATGGCAGCAGCACCCTCCCCCCAAAACTTTCCAGATAGTGCGCATCTCCAGCATCAAGGGGGAAGTTAAAAAGAAATAAAATGAAATATTATGTGCACATTATATGATACACCTTCAGAATTTAGGAAACTATATAATTCTTTAGAAATATATACCAACCGTATCCCAATCACTATTCACTCAATCTTATATGTCAGCCAAGCAGGCAGACAGAGCATACACTAGATCAGTGGTTCTCAAACTCGGTCGTCAGGACCCCACACAGTTCACGTTTTCTAGGTCACCAGCAGCTGCACTGTGTATCACCAACTGTCACATTTTTAAAATCTACAAGTGACCTGCAAAACATGGACAGCGTGGGGTCCTGAGGACCGAGTTTGAGAACCTATGCACTAGATCACAGGTTCTCAAACTCGGTCCTCAGGACCCCACACGGTTCATGTTTTGCAGGTCACCTGTAGATTTTTAAGATGTGACAGTTGGTGATACACAGTGCAGCTGCTGGGTGACATGGAAAACCTGAACCGTGTGGGGTCCTGAGGACCGAGTTTGAGAACCACTGCACTAGATCATCTGCAATCACAGGCTAAGTGGCAAAGTAATTTTCATATATGCAAATTATTTAGCATCTTATTCATTATGTCTATAAAAAGGACCACATGTCCTCAAACAAAACAGGCCCCGCGGGTGCGCCGGCCCACCGGGAATCTTCCCTGTGAACTCTATGGTCAAACTGCCTCTGGATGTCGGTATCCCGGTGTCAGTCTTGTGACCAGTGTTAGGATTCCAGTGTCGGTATTCTGACTGCCAGCATCCACAACACCAGTATGCTAATCAGATCCCCTGGTAGGAATAGGTACGGCGTGCACCACAACATGCTTTCCTATAATTGATGCGTCTTCTCCTGCAAAATCAATTTGTTTTGCTGATCACATAGCTGCAGTACCTGTGCCCAGGGCCGGATTAATAATGGGGTGGATGAAGCTGCAGCTCCAGGCCTCCCCATCAAACTCTGCCACCTTACATGCTACAGTATAATGTGCAAAAAAATAACAATAGGTAGGTACCATCTAATGCGCACACTGCCGAAGCTGCCTGCAAAGAGGACACATATAAGGAGAACCTCACTCCTTAACTAAACAACTAATGCAACCAAAATGTTTAATGTCCTTTCTATTGGCACTTACTTTTGGAATCAGTGAAAATATAATAGAATGATATAAGGACGCCTCCTCTTCTCAGCCCCAATGCAATTGTGGGTTTGTCAGAACATATGGCGCTTGTCATAAGCCGTCTATTAATTTATTGTGCTTGACATTAACTGTACACTTTAAGCTAGCTTATCAACTAAAATAAAGACATGGACACAACTGCGTTGGATTAAATGGTCATTGAATGTATTAATTGGAATGACCTTATTCGTAGTGGGTGGTCAGGAAAATGCTACCATTAACAAGCTCTAGTCACAGATATTACAAAATGGCAGCGACTAAATGCCCCAACTGGAATGGTGAAGACTGAAATGCCCCATCTATATATATATATATTAGTAATGAGCGGGTTCGGTTCCTCGGAAACCGAACCCCCCCGAACTTCACCCATTTTACACGGGTCCAAGGCATACTCGGATTCTCCCGTATGGCTCGGTTAACCCGAGCGCGCCCGAACGTCATCATCCCGTCATCATTCTCGGATTCTCGCGAGATTCGGATTCTATATAAGCAGCCGGGAGTCGCAGCCATTTTCACTTGTGCATTGAAAATGTTAGGGAGAGGACGTGGCTGGCGTCCTCTCCGTGTATTGTTGATGCAAATATTTGTGCTTGCTTATTGCTTAATTGCGGGGACTGGGGAGCAGCTGTATATTAATAATATAGGAGGAGTACAGTGCAGAGTTTTGCTGATCAGTGACCACCAGTTTTATCCGTTCTCTGCCTGAAAAAAAACGCTCCTTATCTGTGCTCAGTGTGCTGCATATATCTGTGCTCACACTGCTTAATTGTGGGGACTGGGGAGCAGCTGTATTATATAGGAGGAGTACAGTGCAGAGTTTTGCTGACAGTGACCACCAGTATACATTGTCTGCCTGAAAAATACTCCATATCTGTGCTCAGTGTGCTGCATATATCTGTGCTCACACTGCTTTATTGTGGGGACTGGGGATCACCAGTATATTATATAGGAGGAGTACAGTGCAGAGTTTTGCTGACAGTGACCACCAGTATACGTTGTCTACCTGAAAAACACTCCATATCTGTGCTCAGTGTGCTGCATATATCTGTGCTCACACTGCTTAATTGTGGGGACTGGGGAGCAGCTGTATTATATAGGAGGAGTACAGTGCAGAGTTTTGCTGACAGTGACCACCACGTAGAGATGAGCGCCGGAAATTTTTCGGGTTTTGTGTTTTGGTTTTGGGTTCGGTTCCGCGGCCGTGTTTTGGGTTCGACCGCGTTTTGGCAAAACCTCACCGAATTTTTTTTGTCGGATTCGGGTGTGTTTTGGATTCGGGTGTTTTTTTCAAAAAACCCTAAAAAACTGCTTAAATCATAGAATTTGGGGGTAATTTTGATCCCAAAGTATTATTAACCTCAAAAAACATAATTTACACTCATTTTCAGCCTATTCTGAACACATCACACCTCACAATATTATTTTTAGTCCTAAAATTTGCACCGAGGTCGCTGTGTGAGTAAGATAAGCGACCCTAGTGGCCGACACAAACACCGGGCCCATCTAGGAGTGGCACTGCAGTGTCACGCAGGATGTCCCTTCCAAAAAACCCTCCCCAAACAGCACATGACGCAAAGAAAAAAAGAGGCGCAATGAGGTAGCTGTGTGAGTAAGATTAGCGACCCTAGTGGCCGACACAAACACCGGGCCCATCTAGGAGTGGCACTGCAGTGTCACGCAGGATGTCCCTTCCAAAAAACCCTCCCCAAACAGCACATGACGCAAAGAAAAAAAGAGGCGCAATGAGGTAGCTGACTGTGTGAGAAAGATAAGCGACCCTAGTGGCCGACACAAACACCGGGCCCATCTAGGAGTGGCACTGCAGTGTCACGCAGGATGTCCCTTCCAAAAAACCCTCCCCAAACAGCACATGACGCAAAGAAAAAAAGAGGCGCAATGAGGTAGCTGACTGTGTGAGAAAGATAAGCGACCCTAGTGGCCGACACAAACACCGGGCCCATCTAGGAGTGGCACTGCAGTGTCACGCAGGATGTCCCTTCCAAAAAACCCTCCCCAAACAGCACATGACGCAAAGAAAAAAAGAGGCGCAATGAGGTAGCTGACTGTGTGAGAAAGATAAGCGACCCTAGTGGCCGACACAAACACCGGGCCCATCTAGGAGTGGCATTGCAGTGTCACGCAGGATGTCCCTTCCAAAAAACCCTCCCCAAACAGCACATGACGCAAAGAAAAAAAGAGGCGCAATGAGGTAGCTGTGTGAGAAAGATAAGCGACCCTAGTGGCCGACACAAACACCGGGCCCATCTAGGAGTGGCACTGCAGTGTCACGCAGGATGTCCCTTCCAAAAAACCCTCCCCAAACAGCACATGACGCAAAGAAAAAAAGAGGCGCAATGAGGTAGCTGTGTGAGTAAGATTAGCGACCCTAGTGGCCGACACAAACACCGGGCCCATCTAGGAGTGGCACTGCAGTGTCACGCAGGATGGCCCTTCCAAAAAACCCTCCCCAAACAGCACATGACGCAAAGAAAAAAAGAGGCGCAATGAGGTAGCTGACTGTGTGAGTAAGATTAGCGACCCTAGTGGCCGACACAAACACCGGGCACATCTAGGAGTGGCACTGCAGTGTCACGCAGGATGTCCCTTCCAAAAAAACCCTCCCCAAACAGCACATGACGCAAAGAAAAAAAGAGGCGCAATGAGGTAGCTGTGTGAGTAAGATTAGCGACCCTAGTGGCCGACACAAACACCGGGCCCATCTAGGAGTGGCACTGCAGTGTCACGCAGGATGTCCCTTCCAAGAAACCCTCCCCAATCAGCACATGATGCAAAGAAAAAGAAAAGAAAAAAGAGGTGCAAGATGGAATTATCCTTGGGCCCTCCCACCCACCCTTATGTTGTATAAACAAAACAGGACATGCACACTTTAACCAACCCATCATTTCAGTGACAGGGTCTGCCACACGACTGTGACTGATATGACGGGTTGGTTTGGACCCCCCCCAAAAAAGAAGCAATTAATCTCTCCTTGCACAAACTGGCTCTACAGAGGCAAGATGTCCACCTCATCTTCACCCTCCGATATATCACCGTGTACATCCCCCTCCTCACAGATTATCAATTCGTCCCCACTGGAATCCACCATCTCAGCTCCCTGTGTACTTTGTGGAGGCAATTGCTGCTGGTCAATGTCTCCGCGGAGGAATTGATTATAATTCATTTTAATGAACATCATCTTCTCCACATTTTCTGGATGTAACCTCGTACGCCGATTGCTGACAAGGTGAGCGGCGGCACTAAACACTCTTTCGGAGTACACACTTGTGGGAGGGCAACTTAGGTAGAATAAAGCCAGTTTGTGCAAGGGCCTCCAAATTGCCTCTTTTTCCTGCCAGTATAAGTACGGACTGTGTGACGTGCCTACTTGGATGCGGTCACTCATATAATCCTCCACCATTCTATCAATGTTGAGAGAATCATATGCAGTGACAGTAGACGACATGTCCGTAATCGTTGTCAGGTCCTTCAGTCCGGACCAGATGTCAGCATCAGCAGTCGCTCCAGACTGCCCTGCATCACCGCCAGCGGGTGGGCTCGGAATTCTGAGCCTTTTCCTCGCACCCCCAGTTGCGGGAGAATGTGAAGGAGGAGATGTTGACAGGTCGCGTTCCGCTTGACTTGACAATTTTGTCACCAGCAGGTCTTTCAACCCCAGCAGACCTGTGTCTGCCGGAAAGAGAGATCCAAGGTAGGCTTTAAATCTAGGATCGAGCACGGTGGCCAAAATGTAGTGCTCTGATTTCAACAGATTGACCACCCGTGAATCCTTGTTAAGCGAATTAAGGGCTGCATCCACAAGTCCCACATGCCTAGCGGAATCGCTCCGTGTTAGCTCCTTCTTCAATGCCTCCAGCTTCTTCTGCAAAAGCCTGATGAGGGGAATGACCTGACTCAGGCTGGCAGTGTCTGAACTGACTTCACGTGTGGCAAGTTCAAAGGGCATCAGAACCTTGCACAACGTTGAAATCATTCTCCACTGCACTTGAGACAGGTGCATTCCATCTCCTATATCGTGCTCAATTGTATAGGCTTGAATGGCCTTTTGCTGCTCCTCCAACCTCTGAAGCATATAGAGGGTTGAATTCCACCTCGTTACCACTTCTTGCTTCAGATGATGGCAGGGCAGGTTTAGTAGTTTTTGGTGGTGCTCCAGTCTTCTGTACGTGGTGCCTGTACGCCGAAAGTGTCCCGCAATTTTTCTGGCCACCGACAGCATCTCTTGCACGCCCCTGTCGTTTTTTAAAAAATTCTGCACCACCAAATTCAAGGTATGTGCAAAACATGGGACGTGCTGGAATTTGCCCATATTTAATGCACACACAATATTGCTGGCGTTGTCCGATGCCACAAATCCACAGGAGAGTCCAATTGGGGTAAGCCATTCCGCGATGATCTTCCTCAGTTGCCGTAAGAGGTTTTCAGCTGTGTGCGTATTCTGGAAAGCGGTGATACAAAGCGTAGCCTGCCTAGGAAAGAGTTGGCGTTTGCGAGATGCTGCTACTGGTGCCGCCGCTGCTGTTCTTGCGGCGGGAGTCCATACATCTACCCAGTGGGCTGTCACAGTCATATAGTCCTGACCCTGCCCTGCTCCACTTGTCCACATGTCCGTGGTTAAGTGGACATTGGGTACAACTGCACTTTTTAGGACACTGGTGAGTCTTTTTCTGACGTCCGTGTACATTCTCGGTATCGCCTGCCTAGAGAAGTGGAACCTAGATGGTATTTGGTAACGGGGGCACACTGCCTCAATAAATTGTCTAGTTCCCTGTGAACTAACGGCGGATACCGGACGCACGTCTAACACCAACATAGTTGTCAAGGACTCAGTTATCCGCTTTGCAGTAGGATGACTGCTGTGATATTTCATCTTCCTCGCAAAGGACTGTTGAACAGTCAATTGCTTACTGGAAGTAGTACAAGTGGGCTTACGACTTCCCCTCTGGGATGACCATCGACTCCCAGCGGCAACAACAGCAGCGCCAGCAGCAGTAGGCGTTACACGCAAGGATGCATCGGAGGAATCCCAGGCAGGAGAGGACTCGTCAGACTTGCCAGTGACATGGCCTGCAGGACTATTGGCATTCCTGGGGAAGGAGGAAATTGACACTGAGGGAGTTGGTGGGGTGGTTTGCGTGAGCTTGGTTACAAGAGGAAGGGATTTACTGGTCAGTGGACTGCTTCCGCTGTCACCCAAAGTTTTTGAACTTGTCACTGACTTATTATGAATGCGCTGCAGGTGACGTATAAGGGAGGATGTTCCGAGGTGGTTAACGTCCTTACCCCTACTTATTACAGCTTGACAAAGGGAACACACGGCTTGACACCTGTTGTCCGCATTTCTGGTGAAATACCTCCACACCGAAGAGCTGATTTTTTTGGTATTTTCACCTGGCATGTCAACGGCCATATTCCTCCCACGGACAACAGGTGTCTCCCCGGGTGCCTGACTTAAACAAACCACCTCACCATCAGAATCCTCCTGGTCAATTTCCTCCCCAGCGCCAGCAACACCCATATCCTCCTCATCCTGGTGTACTTCAACACTGACATCTTCAATCTGACTATCAGGAACTGGACTGCGGGTGCTCCTTTCAGCACTTGCAGGGGGCATGCAAATAGTGGAAGGCGCATGCTCTTCACGTCCAGTGTTGGGAAGGTCAGGCATCGCAAACGACACAATTGGACTCTCCTTGTGGATTTGGGATTTCAAAGAACGCACAGTTCTTTGCGGTGCTTTTGCCAGCTTGAGTCTTTTCAGTTTTCTAGCGAGAGGCTGAGTGCTTCCATCCTCATGTGAAGCTGAACCACTAGCCATGAACATAGGCCAGGGCCTCAGCCGTTCCTTGCCACTCCGTGTGGTAAATGGCATATTGGCAAGTTTACGCTTCTCCTCCGACAATTTTATTTTAGGTTTTGGAGTCCTTTTTTTTCTGATATTTGGTGTTTTGGATTTGACATGCTCTGTACTATGACATTGGGCATCGGCCTTGGCAGACGACGTTGCTGGCATTTCATCGTCTCGGCCATGACTAGTGGCAGCAGCTTCAGCACGAGGTGGAAGTGGATCTTGATCTTTCCCTAATTTTGGAACCTCAACTTTTTTGTTCTCCATATTTTATAGGCAGAACTAAAAGGCACCTCAGGTAAACAATGGAGATGGATGGATTGGATACTAGTATACAATTATGGACGGACTGCCACGGTTAGGTGGTATAAAAAAACCACGGTTAGGTGGTATATATTATAATAATAATACAATTATGGATGGACGGACTGCCTGCCGACTGCCGACACAGAGGTAGCCACAGCCGTGAACTACCGCACTGTACACTGGTTGATAAAGAGATAGTAGTATACTCGTAACAACTAGTATGACACTATGACGACGGTATAAAGAATGAAAAAAAAACCACGGTTAGGTGGTATATATTATAATAATAATACAATTATGGATGGACGGACTGCCTGCCGACTGCCGACACAGAGGTAGCCACAGCCGTGAACTACCGCACTGTACACTGGTTGATAAAGAGATAGTAGTATACTCGTAACAACTAGTATGACACTATGACGACGGTATAAAGAATGAAAAAAAAACCACGGTTAGGTGGTATATATTATAATAATAATACAATTATGGATGGACGGACTGCCTGCCGACTGCCGACACAGAGGTAGCCACAGCCGTGAACTACCGCACTGTACACTGGTTGATAAAGAGATAGTAGTATACTCGTAACAACTAGTATGACACTATGACGGTATAAAGAATGAAAAAAAAACCACGGTTAGGTGGTATATATTATAATAATAATACAATTATGGATGGACGGACTGCCTGCCGACTGCCGACACAGAGGTAGCCACAGCCGTGAACTACCGCACTGTACACTGGTTGATAAAGAGATAGTAGTATACTCGTAACAACTAGTATGACACTATGACGACGGTATAAAGAAAGAAAAAAAAATACCACGGTTAGGTGGTATATATTGTAATACAATTATGGATGGACGGACTGCCTGCCGAGTTCCGACTGCCGACACAGAGGTAGCCACAGCCGTGAACTACCGCACTGTACTGTGTCTGCTGCTAATATAGACTGGTTGATAAAGAGATAGTATACAATACATACAACAATATACTACTATACTGGTGGTCAGGCACTGGTCACCACTAGTCACACTGGCAGTGGCACTCCTGCAGCAAAAGTGTGCACTGTTTAATTTTAAATTAATATAATATTATGTACTCCTGGGGGCTCCTGCTATAACAACCTGCAGTGCTCCCCAGTCTCCCCCACAATTATTATAAGCTTTGCCTTTTATACATTGATGTGCAGCACACTGGGCTGAGCTGAGTGCACACAGACTGAGTCACACTGTGTGACTGGCTGCTGCTGTGTATCGTTTTTTTTCAGGCAGAGAACGGATATAGCAGAGAACGGATATATTATATTAAAATAAATAAAAGTTAACTAACAACAACTGCACTGGTCACTGTGGTAAACTCTGTCTGACTCTGCACAATCTCTCTCTCTCTTCTAATCTAATTTCTAATGGAGAGGACGCCAGCCACGTCCTCTCCCTATCAATCTCAATGCACGTGTGAAAATGGCGGCGACGCGCGGCTCCTTATATAGAATCCGAGTCTCGCGAGAATCCGACAGCGTCATGATGACGTTCGGGCGCGCTCGGGTTAACCGAGCAAGGCGGGAGGATCCGAGTCTGCTCGGACCCGTGAAAAAAACATGAAGTTCGTGCGGGTTCGGTTTCAGAGAAACCGAACCCGCTCATCTCTAACCACCAGTATACGTTGTCTGCCTGAAAAACACTCCATATCTGTGCTCAGTGTGCTGCATATATCTGTGCTCACACTGCTTTATTGTGGGGACTGGGGACCACCAGTATATTATATAGGAGGAGTACAGTGCAGAGTTTTGCTGACCAGTGACCACCAGTATACGTTGTCTGCCTGAAAAACACTCCATATCTGTGCTGCATTGTAGTATATAGTAGGAGTACAGTGCATAATTTTGCTGACCACCAGTATATAATATATAGGAGTACGGTACAGAAGGCCACTGCTGTACCTACCTCTGTGTCGTCAAGTATACTATCCATCCATACCTGTGGTGCATTTAAGTTTTGCACAGCTTGCTGACCACCAGTATATAATATATAGCATTACGGTACAGTAGGCCACTGCTGTACCTACCTCTGTGTCGTCAAGTATACTATCCATCCATACCTGTGGTGCATTTAAGTTTTGCACAGTTTGCTGACCACCAGTATATAATATATAGCATTACGGTACAGTAAGCCACTGCTGTACCTACCTCTGTGTCGTCAAGTATACTATCCATCCATACCTGTGGTGCATTTCAGTTTTGCACAGTTTGCTGACCACCAGTATATAATATATAGCATTAAATCCAAAAAACAAAAGTTCAGTAAAATGACCCAAAAATCAAAATTGAAAGCGTCTGATGAGAAGCGTAAACTTGCCAATATGCCATTTACGACACGGAGTGGCAAGGAACGGCTGAGGCCCTGGCCTATGTTCATGGCTAGTGGTTCAGATTCACATGAGGATGGAAGCACTCATCCTCTCGCTAGAAAAATGAAAAGACTTAAGCTGGCAAAAGCACATCAAAGAACTGTGCGTTCTTCTAAATCACAAATCCCCAAGGAGAGTCCAATTGTGTCGGTTGCGATGCCTGACCTTCCCAACACTGGACGGGAAGAGCTTGCGCCTTCCACCATTTGCAGGCCCCCTGCAAGTGCTGGAAGGAGCACCCGCAGTCCAGTTCCTGATAGTCAAATTGAAGATGTCACTGTTGAAGTACACCAGGATGAGGATATGGGTGTTGCTGGCACTGGGGAGGAAATTGACAAGGAGGATTCTGATGGTGAGGTGGTTTGTTTAAGTCAGGCACCCTGGGAGACACCTGTTGTCCGTGGGACGAATATGGCCATTGACATGCCTGGTCAAAATACAAAAAAAATCAGCTCTTCGGTGTGGAATTATTTCAACACAAATGCGGACAACAGGTGTCAAGCCGTGTGTTGCCTTTGTCAAGCTGTAATAAGTAGGGGTAAGGACGTTAACCACCTAGGAACATCCTCCCTTATACGTCACCTGGTCCGCATTCATCAGAAGTCAGTGACAAGTTCAAAAACTTTGGATGACAGCGGAAGCAGTCCACTGACCACTAAATCCCTTCCTCTTGTAACCAAGCTCCTGCAAACCACACCACCAACTCCCTCAGTGTCAATTTCCACCTTACACAGGAAAGCCAATAGTCCTACAGGCCATGTCACTGGCAAGTCTGACGAGTCCTCTCCTGCCTGGGATTCCTCCGATGCATCCTTGAGTGTAACGCCTACTGCTGCTGCCGCTGCTGTTGTTGCTGCTGGGAGTCGATCGTCATCCCAGAGGGGAAGTCGGAAGACCACTTGTACTACTTCCAGTAAGCAATTGACTGTCCAACAGTTCTTTGCGAGGAAGATGATATATCACAGCAGTCATCCTGCTGCAAAGCGGATAACTCAGGCCTTGGCAGCCTGGGAGGTGAGAAACGTGGTTCTGGTATCCACCGTTAATTCAGAGGCAACTAGAGACTTGATTGAGGTACTGTGTCCCCGGTACCAAATACCATCTAGGTTCCATTTCTCTAGGCAGGCGATACCGAAGACGTCAGAAAAAGAGTCACCAGCGTCCTAAAAAATGCAGTTTTACCCAATGTCCACTTAACCACAGACATGTGGACAAGTGGAGCAGGGCAGACTCAGGACTATATGACTGTGACAGCCCACTGGGTAGATGTATTGCCTCCCACAGCAAGAACAGCAGCGGCGGCACCAGTAGCAGCATCTCGCAAGCGCCAACTCGTTCCTAGGCAGGCTACGCTTTGTATCACCGCTTTCCATAAGAGACACACAGCTGACAACCTCTTACGGAAACTGAGGAACATCATCGCAGAATGGCTTACCCCAATTGGACTCTCCTGGGGATTTGTGACATCGGACAATGCCACCAATATTGTGCGTGCATTACATCTGGGCAAATTCCAGCACGTCCCATGTTTTGCACATACATTGAATTTGGTGGTGCAGAATTATTTAAAAAAAATGACAGGGTCGTGCAAGAGATGCTGTCGGTGGCCCGAAGAATTGCTTGCCACTTTCGGCATTCAGCTACCACGTGCCGAAGACTGGAGCACCACCAAACACTCCTGAACCTGCCCTGCCATCATCTGAAGCAAGAGGTGGTAACGAGGTGGAATTCAACCCTCTATATGCTTCAGAGGATGGAGGAGCAGCAAAAGGCCATTCAAGCCTATACATCTGCCCACGATATAGGCAAAGGAGGGGGAATGCACCTGACTCAAGTGCAGTGGAGAATGATTTCAACGTTGTGCAAGGTTCTGCAACCCTTTGAACTTGCCACACGTGAAGTCAGTTCAGACACTGCCAGCCTGAGTCAGGTCATTCCCCTCATCAGGCTTTTGCAGAAGAAGCTGGAGACATTGAAGGAGGAGCTAAAACAGAGCGATTCCGCTAGGCATGTGGGACTTGTGGATGGAGCCCTTAATTTGCTTAACCAGAATTCACGGGTGGTCAATCTGTTGAAATCAGAGCACTACATTTTGGCCACCGTGCTCGATCCTAGATTTAAAACCTACGTTGTATCTCTCTTTCCGGCAGACACAAGTCTGCAGAGGTTCAAAGACCTGCTGGTGAGAAAATTGTCAAGTCAAGTGGAACGTGACCCGTCAACAGCTCCTCCTTCACATTCTCCCGCAACTGGGGGTGCAAGGAAAAGGCTAAGAATTCCGAGCTGGCGGTGATGTAGGGCAGTCTGGAGCGAGTGCTGACATCTGGTCCGGACTGAAGGACCTGCCAACGATTACTGACATGTCGTCTACTGTCACTGCATATGATTCTCTCACCATTGAAAGAATGGTGGAGGATTATATGAGTGACCGCATCCAAGTAGGCACGTCAGACAGTCCGTACGTATACTGGCAGGAAAAAGAGGCAATTTGGAGGCCCTTGCAGAAGCTGGCTTTATTTTACCTAAGTTGCCCACCCTCCAGTGTGTACTCCGAAAGAGTGTTTAGTGCAGCTGCTCACCTTGTCAGCAATCGGCGTATGAGGTTACTTCCAGAAAATGTGGAGAAGATGATGTTCATCAAAATGAATTATAATCAATTCCTCCGTGGAGACATTCACCAGCAATTGCCTCCAGAAAGTACACAGGGACCTGAGATGGTGGATTCCAGTGGGGACAAATTAATAATCTGTGAGGAGGGGGATGTACACAGTGAAAGGGGTGAGGAATCTGAGGATGATGATGAGGTGGACATCTTGCCTCTGTAGAGCCAGTTTGTGCAAGGAGAGATCGATTGCTTCTTTTTTGGTGGGGGCCCAAACCAACCAGTCATTTCAGTCACAGTCGTGTGGCAGACCCTGTCGCTGAAATTATGGGTTCGTTAAAGTGTGCATGTCCTGTTTATACAACATAAGGGTGGGTGGGAGGGCCCAAGGACAATTCCATCTTGCACCTCTTTTTTCTTTCATTTTTCTTTGCATCATGTGTTGTTTGGGGGCAATTTTTTTGAAGTGCCATCCTGCCTGACACTGCAGTGCCACTCCTAGATGGGCCAGGTGTTCGTGTCGGCCACTTGTGTCGCTTAGCTTAGTCACACAGCGACCTTGGTGCACCTCTTTTTTTCTTTGCATCATGTGCTGTTTGGGGACTATTTTTTTGAAGTACCATCCGGCCTGACACTGCAGTTCCACTCCTAGATGGGCCAGGTGTTTGTGTCGGCCACTTGGGTCACTTAGCTTAGCCATCCAGCGACCTCAGTGCAAATTTTAGGACTAAAAATAATATTGTGAGGTGTGAGGTGTTCAGAATAGACTGAAAATGAGTGGAAATTATGGTTATTGAGGTTAATAATACTATGGGATCAAAATGACCCCCAAATTCTATGATTTAAGCTGTTTTTGAGGGTTTTTTGTAAAAAAAAACACCCGAATCCAAAACACACCCGAATCCAACAAAAAAATTTCAGGGAGGTTTTGACAAAACGCGTCCGAATCCAAAACACGGCTGCGGAACCGAATCCAAAACCAAAACACAAAACCCGAAAAATTTCCGGTGCACATCACACAAACAAGTTTTTGCTCCGGCACTTGGCTCAGCCCCTGCTATGGGGCTGACTTGCTCAGGTGCCCTCCTCAAGGGAAAAGACCCTTTGCATAACACCAAACAAAAATGATGAGGCGGCACTCAGAGTCTTGTGAAGTAACAACAAACTGTAATGGTGCAGAATCAACGTTTCGGGGTTTCCCCCTTTGTCAGGATAAGTGCAATGCAAACACTGTGAGTTTAAATACCACTTACCCCCTCCTACAGAAGGGTATGCACTGTAGGAGGGGGTAAGTGGTATTTAAACTCACAGTTGTTTGCATTGCTCTTATCCTGACGAAGGGGGAAACCCCGAAACGTTGATTCTGCACCATTACAGTTTGTTGTTACTTCACAAGACTCTGAGTGCCGCCTCATCATTTTTGTTTGGTGTTATATATATATATATATATATATATCAGCATAACCTGTGTTGTGAAGGTCTCACCACCCCTTACTATAGCACAGTGAGGATGATCCCAAGGAAGCACCCATCGCCCCCCTTACCCCCACAAGGGCAGGACACACTCACCGTCCCTCAAAAGGGGTAAATACTCTACAAAACCACTTATGCTTCACGCGACCACTGGCCAGTAGCGCCTTCCTGCCACTGCCAGTTTCGAGAAACGCAGCCCGCCCCAACACAAAATTAAATCCAACTAAACTAACCAAACAAGAACAAAAAACTTGTCAAAACAACTAGAGATGTGCACCGGAAATTTTTCGGGTTTTGTGTTTTGGTTTTGGGTTCGGTTCCGCGGCCGTGTTTTGGGTTCGACCGCGTTTTGGCAAAACCTCACCGAATTTTTTTTGTCGGATTCGGGTGTGTTTTGGATTCGGGTATTTTTTTCAAAAAACACTAAAAAACAGCTTAAATCATAAAATTTGGGGGTCATTTTGATCCCAAAGTATTATTAACCTCAAAAACCATAATTTCCACTCATTTTCAGTCTATTCTGAACACCTCACACCTCACAATATTATTTTTAGTCCTAAAATTTGCACCGAGGTCGCTGGATGACTAAGCTAAGCGACCCTAGTGGCCGACACAAACACCTGGCCCATCTAGGAGTGGCACTGCAGTGTCACGCAGGATGGCCCTTCCAAAAAACACTCCCCAAATATCACTAGTACTGCAGCCGGACAGGTATATATATTTATTATGTAATGACTGATGACGGACCTGCTGGACACTGTCAGCTCAGCAGCACCGCAGACTGCTACAGTAAGCTACTATAGTAGTATGTATCAAGAAGAAAGAGAAAAAAAAAAACCACGGGTAGGTGGTATACAATTATGGATGGACCAGCGACTGCCGACACAGAGGTAGCTACAGCCGTGGACTACCGTACTGTGTCTGCTGCTAATATAGACTGGATGATAATGAGATGAAATCAATATATATATATATATAATATCACTAGTACTGCAGCCGGACAGGTATATATATTTATTATGTAATGACTGATGACGGACCTGCTGGACACTGTCAGCTCAGCAGCACCGCAGACTGCTACAGTAAGCTACTATAGTAGTATGTATCAAGAAGAAAGAGAAAAAAAAAACCACGGGTAGGTGGTATACAATTATGGATGGACCAGCGACTGCCGACACAGAGGTAGCTACAGCCGTGGACTACCGTACTGTGTCTGCTGCTAATATAGACTGGATGATAATGAGATGAAATCAATATATATATATATATATAATATCACTAGTACTGCAGCCGGACAGGTATATATATTTATTATGTAATGACTGATGACGGACCTGCTGGACACTGTCAGCTCAGCAGCACCGCAGACTGCTACAGTAAGCTACTATAGTAGTATGTATCAAGAAGAAAGAGAAAAAAAAAACACGGGTAGGTGGTATACAATTATGGATGGACCAGCGACTGCCGACACAGAGGTAGCTACAGCCGTGGACTACCGTACTGTGTCTGCTGCTAATATAGACTGGATGATAATGAGATGAAATCAATATATATATATATATATAATATCACTAGTACTGCAGCCGGACAGGTATATATATTTATTATGTAATGACTGATGACGGACCTGCTGGACACTGTCAGCTCAGCAGCACCGCAGACTGCTACAGTAAGCTACTATAGTAGTATGTATCAAGAAGAAAGAGAAAAAAAAAACCACGGGTAGGTGGTATACAATTATGGATGGACCAGCGACTGCCGACACAGAGGTAGCTACAGCCGTGGACTACCGTACTGTGTCTGCTGCTATTATAGACTGGATGATAATGAGATGAAATCAATATATATATATATATATAATATCACTAGTACTGCAGCCGGACAGGTATATATATTTATTATGTAATGACTGATGACGGACCTGCTGGACACTGTCAGCTCAGCAGCACCGCAGACTGCTACAGTAAGCTACTATAGTAGTATGTATCAAGAAGAAAGAGAAAAAAAAAACCACGGGTAGGTGGTATACAATTATGGATGGACCAGCGACTGCCGACACAGAGGTAGCTACAGCCGTGGACTACCGTACTGTGTCTGCTGCTAATATAGACTGGATGATAATGAGATGAAATCAATATATATATATATATATAATATCACTAGTACTGCAGCCGGACAGGTATATATATTTATTATGTAATGACTGATGACGGACCTGCTGGACACTGTCAGCTCAGCAGCACCGCAGACTGCTACAGTAAGCTACTATAGTAGTATGTATCAAGAAGAAAGAGAAAAAAAAAACCACGGGTAGGTGGTATACAATTATGGATGGACCAGCGACTGCCGACACAGAGGTAGCTACAGCCGTGGACTACCGTACTGTGTCTGCTGCTAATATAGACTGGATGATAATGAGATGAAATCAATATATATATATATATATATATATATATATATATATAATATCACTAGTACTGCAGCCGGACAGGTATATATATTTATTATGTAATGACTGATGACGGACCTGCTGGACACTGACAGCTCAGCAGCACCGCAGACTGCTACAGTAAGCTACTATAGTAGTATGTATCAAGAAGAAAGAGAAAAAAAAAAACCACGGGTAGGTGGTATACAATTATGGATGGACCAGCGACTGCCGACACAGAGGTAGCTACAGCCGTGGACTACCGTACTGTGTCTGCTGCTAATATAGACTGGATGATAATGAGATGAAATCAATATATATATATATATATATAATATCACTAGTACTGCAGCCGGACAGGTATATATATTTATTATGTAATGACTGATGACGGACCTGCTGGACACTGTCAGCTCAGCAGCACCGCAGACTGCTACAGTAAGCTACTATAGTAGTATGTATCCAGAAGAAAGAGAAAAAAAAACCACGGGTAGGTGGTATACAATTATGGATGGACCAGCGACTGCCGACACAGAGGTAGCTACAGCCGTGGACTACCGTACTGTGTCTGCTGCTAATATAGACTGGATGATAATGAGATGAAATTAATATATATATATATATAATATCACTAGTACTGCAGCCGGACAGGTATATATATTTATCATGTAATGACTGATGACGGACCTGCTGGACACTGTCAGCTCAGCAGCACCGCAGACTGCCACAGTAAGCTACTATAGTAGTATGTATCAAGAAGAAAGAAAAAAAAAAACACGGGTAGGTGCGGTATACATATACAATTATATATATATTATATACAATTATATATATATATATATATTAAACTGGTGGTGATTATTTAAACTGGTGGTCAGGTCACTGGTCACACTATCAGCAACTTGCAAGTAGTACTCCTAAGCAGACAATCACAATATATACTGGTGGTCAGTGTGGTCACAATGGCAGTGTGGCACTCTGGCAGCAGAGTGCCAGCAAAAGTGTGCACTGTACGTTAAAATATGTACTCCTGCTCTCAGACTCTAACTGCTCCCCACTGTCAGTGTCTCCCCCACAAGTCAGATATACAGTCACACTATCTATCACTTCAGCAAGTAGTAGTACTCCTCCTAATGCTCCCCAAAATTACTAAAGTAAATAATACTGTGTCTCTCTCTACTCTAGTCTCACTCTCTATAAACGGAGAGGACGCCAGCCACGTCCTCTCCCTATCAATCTCAATGCACGTGTGAAAATGGCGGCGACGCGCGGCTCCTTATATAGAATCCGAGTCTCGCGATAGAATCCGAGCCTCGCGAGAATCCGACAGTGGGATGATGACGTTCGGGCGCGCTCGGGTTAACCGAGCAAGGCGGGAAGATCCGAGTCGCTCGGCCCCGTGTAAAAAAAAATGAAGTTCGGGCGGGTTCGGATTCCGAGGAACCGAACCCGCTCATCTCTAAAAACAACTCCCATCCCTAAATGCAAAGATAACAAACTAATCCAGACAAGAAAAAAGAGCCCTCAGAAAAACTCCAATCCCAACACGGGAGACATGCACACCATCCTTCCTAAAATAAAAGGGACTCTGCAGCACCAAGAGCGGATGTCTAACCGCAAAACCACCAGCATCCAACACAAACTTCGACACAGCAAAGTTAATCTTCTTCCTAGCCCTGTCAAGTGCTGTGACGTTCCGGGATCCCCACCAGACAAACCTAGGAATAATGTCAGACCAAACTAAACGTACATCAGGCCAAAACATGCTAAATTCACCCAAATCTGCCTGAATCCTAAGGATATGCTCTATATCCTTAAGGTGACCTACATCGTTACCGCCCAGGTGAAGCATTAACCATTGGGGATGCCCCCAAAGCGGCTCCTGCTGAATCAACAGATCCAAAAGTCCAGACCACCTGAGACCTCTCACACCTAACCATCGTACTCTGCGACCACCTAACAATTCAGATGCCCTATCAGCAAGGGATGACGCTCAGCTCAAAACACGTAAGAATGGCCAACTACCCAAATCTGTTCGGTGGAATCAGTTGACACTGCAAAAGAAAATGTAACCTAGCTGTCAGACGCTGCACATCAAATGGGAAGTATGAAACTTAGACTGAACCGAACAGTTAGTATCGGAAACAAACCCAAGTGAAGGAGAAAACTTTAAAAAACCTCCCGCGGACCTGAAGTGTTAGCCAATTATAATTAGGCCTCCTCGGGGGAAAAATTTTAAAAAATCCCTTCACACCTCCAATTTTGTAATGCTAACCATTCCAAAATTGAGAGGTAAACAACGTTTTTGGGTTAGCCCGAGTAGCGCAACATCAAACCTTATCCAATCTAATATAAGACTTAAACGCCGCAGACTTCCATCGTCCCATTTCCTGAATGGCTGATGGTGGAAGCCCACGAGCCGCAGCGCAAGTTGCTGCACCAATGCGGAAGGAATGCGTCCCGTACTTATCACTATTAAGCCCCAGCATGGGCAAACAGCGCTTCAACACAGCGGCAAACTGAAACTGAGTAAGAGGCAATGCATCCCCAGGTTCACATGTGAAAGGGCCACACATGCGACCCAACTTCACCTCCGCTTCCACCGTCTTCCTAACCACATGGGGAAACTTCCTCACTGGTTTCAAATTCCTGCGAGACACCACCTGAACTGAGTCCGAAATGGGCAAACGGAAACCGCAACTAAAACCGGCCTACAAGAACTCGGAATCCGCCACCTTGGGGTAACGGTGCAACCATTTAGCCAACTCTGTAACCACTATGGGAGAGGGTGCCTTATTATGCACTGCTGCCAGCAGCTCCCTGTTCGGCCTGCTTAACCCCGCCTACGGATTTACAATCTTTGGCTGGGTGATTGGCTCCACAGATGCGGCAGGAGTGACGAAAACGACTGCCCGCACCCCTAGTGCATTTAGAGTCGTTAAATGCAAAACACTTGCCTTCGCGGCCGGCCCGGGGACACTCTTATGCCCCGAAAACTTCCTCTTGGTCTACCCCTCAACCGACCTACCCCCTTGGTTGGAAACCTCCATCCACACCTCAACATCCTTAAAACCCAAAGGTAACGTTGGGTTGCCATCCTAATTCTTACGGAATTTCTCATCATAATCCCTCCAAACGAAACCTTTGTATTTTAAGAACATCTCGTTAATAAAAAACATATACTTCACTACATTCAGATGCTCCTCGGGCCGAGTTTTTAAATAGACAGCTAAAAAGACCAAGAAACCTCTCAACCAATGATGAAAGCTCCGGAAAGCATTTTCACGATAACCCCCGCCTTCTTAGACTTATCAAAGTCTTTCCTCATCCGTGAGGGTGAACAGGTCGTCAAATTTCCCTTTAATGATTTTCTGCTTCATCCTCATCCTCAAGCCCCGAGTAACAACAGTGTTGGTGCAGCGCACCATCTACGAAAACAACAGCGGTTCGTCAGGAGCCGCCGCCTTTTTCGGCACCTTGGCCTTGCCCACCCTCTTGGCAACCTCCCGCGCAACTAACTTCGCAAGCTTATGCAGGCGCTTGGGAGAATCAGAACCTTTGCTGCTAGCAGAGGATTCTGACGAGGATACAACAGATGATTCAGCCAAAACATCATGCTCACCAGATCCTGAAGGGCCAGTGACGTCGGCCATCTCAGCTGACTGTGAGAGAACAGGAACCAAAGCACCGGCACTCGCCGAAGATAGGTCTGCATCATCGCGCTTCTCGAATCCGTCCTTCACCGGAGCGGCCCGAGGTGCCTAAAAGCTGCTTTCACTAACCTCAGGAACAGAAATAAGCAGTATTAAGTCACCAAGCACCTCAGTCGACACAACAGATGAACCGGGGATGGGGCGCGGAACTTCCCTACCTGGGACCCCCAAAGGCAACGGTGTACTTGACCCAGACGGAGCCGCCTGAGCTGGTAGCACATGTGATAAGGGAAGGAATGGAGGAACAATGTCTGCCTGGCTAATGCTGAGAAGGCGAATACTTGGGGACCCAAAACTGCCCTGGAAGGGTACCCAAAAGGCATCGGCTGCGCCAGGGGATAAGGCGGCTGCCAGTACGGGAACTGTTGGAAGGCTGGTGCCAGAAAGGAGGTGGATTGGAACCCTCCCGCAAAAGTGGAAACATTAGGGGGGTGGCCAAAAGTTTGTCCCATCCCAGAGGACCAGACTGACTGGACCACCTGCGTGGTGGAAACTAGTGGGTGGATCCCTTGGGTAACTACTGGGGCAAATGGCATTTGCAAATAAGGTTGGCCAGTGCCGCTGGAGGTGGAGAATGCTGGCAAGCCAAGGGTACTTGTAGCAAAACTATCCCCAGCCACTGACCTAAAAGCAGTAAAGGAAGGTGGATAGCCTGGCAAAGACACAGAGGCTGCTGCAGAACTTTGCACTGAAAAGGCCTGCAGTACCTCCAAGCATCCAGCAGATGGCTGCCCATCCCAACCTAACATGGCACTAGCAGCCTGCTGGGGGCCATGTGAGCTGCAGCCAGGCATTAAAATGGCTGCCACAGGGGGAGCCTGCCATTGGATTGTGGGAGGCCTCACCCCAGCTAAATTACCAAAATGCCTGCTGCGCCCCCCCCCCCCGGCCACTGGGGCCTTGTGATGCCCTCCAGCGGCCATGGGTGCGTCAGGAGCCACAATAGCAACAGGCGTGGGACCCACGGGAGTCGCACCAGGTCCCGGGGTAGCCATACCCGCACCTGCCCCTATATTATAGTCCAGCACGGCCGGGGGAGCCCAGTCCCTGCCACGTGCCCAGTCAGCACCAGCGCCGGTGGCCGCCGTGTCAGACCTGCTGCTCTTAGACAGTCCTGGCACTTCACTGTGTGTGTGTGTGTGTGTGTGTGTGTGTGTGTGTGTGTGTGTGTGTGTGTGTGTGTGTGTGTCTCTCATGAGTATCTCCGTATCCCGGGCACTGGTAGGCAGAGCTGCTCGGCCAGCTCCGGTCTGTATGTGCGCTGAGCAGCCAGATGGGCCCATCAGGCCATTGGACCTTCTAGCACTTTCCAGAAGTGCCAAATGGCCAGTCCTGCATGCAAGTAAATTAGATGCAGTTCTTATTCTATAATAGACTGAATAGTGGTTATAGTAAATTATTTGCCTATTACCTCTAGCTTAGTGGAAATGAATGTTTGGGGAAAAAAAGTTTATTTTTGCTTTGATGCATTCTTAAATATTTCAAATAAACAGAAACCATTTAGTGTGGGTGCATAAAAGACAAAAAGGATGAATAACAATTGTCAAAGTCAGAAAAATATCTCTATGCACACTACCATATTTGCACCTCACACAGGTCCGTGCTGCGCATGCGTACGCTCTCCCGTACGTGCGCATACTCACAGTCGCGGGCACCCGCAGGCGCACAGTATGCGTATTTACGGTAGAGTTTATGTGATCGTAGCATGCGACTCAATCGTTACATATTTTCACTATATAATGTATTTTGTAGATCATGGTCCCTTTGATAGATTCTGAAAGTTTGGTTAATATAGAATGTTCATGAACAGAGAAATCCCTCTTTGTTTGATACGAAGGGTCAGACAGGAGTAATACAGTGGTGTTTAGTATCCATCGGAAGAATATTTAATTAGCAATATTCCGGTGTTGGTTTGAAGCGGATCAATCGCTCGTGCGAATAGTTATGGACATAAGAAGTTTATGAACATTTACTTTATTTGCACTTTATTACCCATGCGGCGGGAAACCCAGTTTCCCTCCCACCTGAGCTGTTGGAAATAGTCACAGCCCACCTGTATGAATCAACCTATGACCTTTTGTTATAATGCGAGGAGGAATTCCTGTGTCCAATGAACAATGAGATTGTAGGGACCATTGAATTGCATTGTGTGTGGGGCATAAATAGAAAGGCCGATCACATCCAGCTCTCACTCTTCAACGGTTATCATTGCTGAAAATCGGGAGCTGGATGTCCAGAGGCGCATGCGATCGTTTCCTTTGTGCGTAAGTGTTTCTCCGCAACCATATTGATCTTCTTGTTATTATGAGCCATTTCTCTCTCTCTTCTCTTTCTCTTTTATTTTCCCTTAGGTAGTAATTGTATTGTATTTCCTGTGTAGTTATCTGGTTAGGTAGTCTATGTTATATTGTAGTGTATGATTTGTATTTGTATTAATTCTTTTGCAAGTATATCATTCAAAATATATATATCTTAGGCGTTGGACCCTAAGCCCAGGTATCTGTGTATTTCTTATAGTGTCTAGTATTCTCAGAGCGTCGGTGACGCTCAAACAGCTTTTAAGTTAATAAGGTTACACTAGGTTGCATCTACACCCTATCTCTACACTAAGGTTTTACAGCATATTACATTGTTTCTGGTTTAGATATAAAGGTTTAACATGGTGAGCGTCAGCGCCGCTCGTGATCTCCTCGTGGTCTTGAGCGTCCGCTACGCTGATAGCGTAGCATTACGGTAGTCGCTCACCTATAAGTGTGCCCGATACCAACAGCGTATTCTCGTGAGCGTCTGTATCGCTCGAGCAGCCCGCTCCCGATACAGCGTCCGTTACGCTATAGTGAACCATTACGTTAGTCAGCAGCCAATAGCGTGCCTGCCTGTGATCTCTTGGCCGTGAGCGAACGTGTCGCTTGAGCGTCTCGACTACGGCTAAGCGATTGTTACGCAACGAGCGTACCCTTACGGTACTTCATACGTAAATAGCGTACAGTGTTCTTAGACCTCACAAAGGGTTTTTATATACGATAAATATTCAGCTTTATCAATTGGCGGCTCGCCCGTCCTTCACATATCTGCACTAGGTAGATACAGCAGACATTATCCATCAGCAAAGGGCGGGAGGTTATATTCCTCGTAGTGCTGTCGGGATAAGCGTCTGCTTCTCTTAGTAAAGGGTGCTGAAGGAATCCGGGACCGGAGGTAAGAACAAAACGATAGTCTCTTTTAAAACTGTTTATTTTTTCTGTCTTGCGTACACACGCACGCACATATATATCTGCATTTCTTTTTCATTTGTGTATTTTCGTATATCACTCTTCTGTTTGCCTTTTTATAATTGATAAACGTGCTGAGAGAAATTTGCCGCTATTTCAATAGTTTGAGTAAAGGTAATATAGTTAAAGTATAGACAAACACAGCTGTGCCCGAGAGACAAGGAGGTCAGTGTGGTGCGCGGTAGATGATCGAGGATCATCTACATTGATAAACGTATAAGTTGTGTTACGGTGGATCTTTGCTTTGCGTACACGTGTCTCTAACAAAAGACTGAGACTTGTGTACGCAATCCAAGGGCCGACGCACGCAGCGTATATTACGCAACGGAGCGTACGGGTACGCCCACGTAACTCAAACCACAAGTGTTATTTTTAGAAGGCGATAAATAGCGCAACGCGGTAAATAACGCAAGGCGATAAATAGCACAAATTGATTTCAGTTTTTCCAAAACTTAGTTTAAATACCTTACTTTACTGTAACGCCTCTGGGGAGAGCTATCAGACTACGGGAAATGATTTTTCTGATCAGAAAACTATAAGAATGATAGTGGGTTGAAAACGGTATGAGTGTATTGAATCCCGCTTTGTGGACTTTGTGATCTATGTGATAAAACGGTATTGAATTCCGCTTTGTGGACTTTGTGATCTGTGTGATCTTTGGTGGAACATGATGAGCACGGTCTGAGTGAAAACGTGCAACAGAGTGTGATAAAGTTTTCGTTGTATTACGCTCTGGCTGTTTTGGAGCACAGTAGGGAGACTCCAATGATCCTACCATTTATGGGCAACAAGTGTCTATAAGTGGTACGATTGGACCGCACGGTTGTATGTGTGACCAATAACGCAACGTGATATGAGGTCGTATATCCATGCGTAAATCTTGCCCTCATACGTGTTGTAGGGAGCACATGCAAGCGTGATTTGTGTAAAGAAAAAGGAAGGGAATTTTCTCAGGAAAATCTCTAGAGATAGGGCCTGCAACGGCTACACGTGTCTGCTAGAAGGCGGACCGGAGATACTCGGAGCAGAAGAAGTTCAGTGGAAGAGCTTTAAGGATTTCCAACGTAAATTTCTGTGTTTGGTGCATTTTAGGAAGTTTTCCTGTGTAAGGTCCACAATGGCAGCCAAGTGCACAACACAGAGACGTTCAGCAGTCAGGATTCAGACTCCAGAGGCTTGCAGACCCCGAGGGTCTGCTCGGTTAGTAATGTGGGGGAAATATGGTCCCCACACTGAGACCTTTTGTGATGTATGGACACGAATGACTGCGGGGGATAAGGCACCATTTCCCGGGATAGGTAGTTTTGACACAGAGGTGTTGCATAATTTAAGGCGGAGGATCTGTCTCATAAAATTCTGGAAACAACGAGTAAAACATTATGATTGTTTGCAGTTATGGCAACAGGAAAGTGAAATGCAAAGAAATGTAACTTACACACCTAACTTTCATCTTGAGAGGAGAGACATGGCAATGGAGAGGATTGTGGTTGCGGAGAAAAGCACAAGGGTGAACAATAAAAACGCTCTTAGCAACTGTAGTATAGATGATAAGAATAAGTGTAATAAATGTAACAATGATAATTGTAATGCTGTTGAATGTACAACTATTAACCCATGCAAGTCGCACCCCATGTTAAACTTTCCTCAGGAACAACAACAAGAAAGTGAGCCCAGCACAATGTCGGAGCCTTTTCCAGAAGCCATCACACAAGACATCCAGGTGGACGCGACCAAATCGGTAAAGACTGTAATCAAACCCCCTAACGGAGGGTCAGGTGAGGTCGTGTCCACAGGTACGTATGGTATTATACATCACGCACAAACAAATGTACCTTATATCGTAGAATCAATTCAGAATGACGTTACTGGACTTAATCCTGTCAGGGTAATTGCAGTACCAAATGGGAAAACTGACTCTTCAGGAGTCACTCCCGTCAGGAACATCGCCATGTACTGCCCCTTTTCCCGGACAGAATTAAGAACAATTCTGTCTGAATTTCCTGATCCCAGGAAAGACTTAGTTGCTTGTCAGAAATACATTAGAGTGCTAGGAAACACTGCAGAGCCAAATAATAAAGATTGGAGGACAGTTTTGAGGACATGTTTACCCCCCGATGTTGATTCATTGAAATTTATCGCTGATTGTAAACTAGATGAGGAAGTGCCACTAACAGACGAGTATAACCAAGATAATGTAAAAAGAATTAATCTGCAGTTGGAAGAATATTTCCCTACAGTAGTAAAGTGGAATAAAATCTTTACAATAAAACAAAAAGAAGGTGAATCCGCATCAGAGTATTTTCACCGGGCTCTGCAGGATATGGCTAGGTACACGGGTATAGATGACATTGACACTAACGTACACCACAGAGAGGTAGCTGTGTCTGTATTAATGGACAGCTTAAAAGACACACTAAAAATCAGGGTACAAACCTCCATACCTCACTGGAGAGGCATCTCGGTGGCTGCATTAAGAGAGTCCGCTATCGAGCATGACCGCAATATCCAAAGAACCAGGGAAGCGCAGGGAGAACGGTTGATGACGATGAGCATCCGAGCGTTTGAGGAGGCATCAAATCAACCAAGACCTCAGGTCATTGACACTTGGAGGAAACCAAGGATTTGTTATAATTGTAGAAGAGAAGGGCATTATGCCAGCAACTGTAATAACCCACATAAAGTCAGACCCCCTAGACCAAGAAATGAGCAAAGTTATAACACACAAAATTATAATCAGGGATCATATAGGAAAAATTTTGGCCCACACCCATAATGTGCAGTCAGGAAAGGTGATCATTAGGACTGATGGTAAGCCTGAGGTTATAGTTAATAAATTGGGAGGTCATTCCCTGAAGACACAGGAATGACCGGGTGAAACGTTGTAAATGTATCTGTGAAATGTTTCTTTTTCTCTCTCCCCATCTCTGACGATTATTGGTAGGATTCAAACATTGCATATATACTTGGTCTTTGCAGAAGTCTACCAAACCCCAGCATGACCTATCCGCATCAATGTATTCTGGCCAGATACAGACAATGGAATATGGAAGTGCTGGGGGGAGGGACTGCGCAGGGAAACCATTGGACATGTAGATATGACAGCCTGATGATCTGACAGTGTTTTGAAATGTTTGAAAAATGTTTTTTTTTTTTCTCTTTTCCTATTGATGGCTATTGTTGATTTAAGTAATATACACATGCACATAAATTGTTCTCTCTCTCTTTGTTTTTTTTTGCTGTTGTTGTTTTCTCTCTCTTCTCACTCATGCTTTCATGTTTTAAAGATGGTATGTCACCCATCAGTTAGACAAATGGTAATGCAAGATTTTTGCTCCTTACAGAAAGATCGCTGGTTTGGAGGGAATATTGCATCACCAGAATGTTCGTTTGGAAGACTGAGAGACAGCACCTTTGAGAAGACAGCAGAACAAGAAGAACAACAAGACGAGAGAACTAATTATCGTAACAAGTTTCTCTCCCCCTCAAACTGATTTTCTGTACCCCCATTACAAATTTCTTCTTTTCTCCTCCTGTAAGATGGACTTGCCCCAAGAGACTGTGATCTGGATTTTCCTGTTGACCATGATGTTGACCAGAGCAGTCTGTTCCGGCGAGAGTACCAGAGAGGTCGAGAAAGGATCCAGAAAGATCCCGATGACTGAGACAGAGGTGTAAATTTCCAATAACAACCCAATCACCAAGCAAAGGCGAGTACCGGAAACGATCTAACAGCCATGTTATTTGTAAACATTTTTCTTTTAAGGATTGTTAGCTGAAGAAAACTGTATCTGTAGGCTCTGTGACAACGTAGTGGAGGATGGGTGCATAAAGAAATGCCAATCCAGTTTTAATATCCATATGGACCGGCATCCATTGAGTGACTATCACTCCTTAGTGGGTAGTGTGTTAAATAAAACAGATTGTTGGGTATGCTCTCAAGTACCTCAAGGTCATAGCAAATCAGGGCTAGTACCATTTCCTTTAACGGTAGGGGAGGTACTTGAGTTAAGTGGTGGGAAACCGGTGGACAGGAGGTTTAATATCTCCAGTCCTCCTAGTTTGAAGCTCCACCAATACCATGTGGATAGGTCCCTATTATGTTTCAACATCTCCAATCCCCGAAAGCCGGGAAATTGGGAAGTGTCATGGAGTAACCAAACCATGACCTTTTCGCATAGAGCAGATAGACTGCCTACAGATACAGAGCTTGTACGCCACATAGCCAGTAGAGGAAAATCTTTCCGGTATAGGTATACCTTAGGAAATAGGATTACTAGAGTTGGAGAGGTATCACCAGGATACTGTGCACATATCGTACAACCTGATACGTGTACTAAGCAGATGGAAGAATTAGGGTTAGGAGATTTCACATGGAAGGTGCGTAATATGGTTATGTCCTACTCCGTCCCATATGTTCTCCCCGATGATGCATATTTCATATGCGGGAGAAAGGCGTACAAGTGGCTTGCCCCAAACTCTGAAGGATTGTGTTATATTGGAAAAGTACTGCCTGAAGTAATGACTGTATCACATGACAAAATGAAAGACATACACCGTGGTGCCCAAGCTCCTTATACTCACACCCATTACGAGCACGTTGTTAAAAGGCACCTGATAGAGAAGACAGAGCATCCGGCCTCTGATCTGATAAGTGAATCCACCGGGATTCAATTCTTAATCGCGTTAGATATCACTCACACCGCTAGAGGAGTGCTGAATTATAAATACATATCTGCGCTCGCAAATTTGTTAGATAATATCACTGAAATGTATGATGACACGTTTAGGTATACTGGAAGGGAACTTCAGGCTTATAAAACAGAACTGGTACAGCATAGAATGGTTCTTAATTACCTCACAGCAGTGACAGGCGGATATTGTGTCACACTGGCAACACAATACGGCGTGAAATGTTGCACATATATTACAAATAGCACCGAGGATCCGGTCGAGGTCATAGACCAAAAGATGGACGATATTCTCCAATTGAAGTGGGAATTTCGCAGGAGACACAATCTCACTCTTGCTGCTGTAGGTAATGAGCTGACTGGTTGGGTGTCATGGTTGAACCCGCGAAATTGGTTTTCTGGTTTAGGAGACTGGGCTCAAGGAGTCATAATGGATGTTGGGAAGTTTCTCCTATGTATCTTAGGTGTTGTCATATCGATTGGATTGATATTTAGATGCGGTCAGGCTTTAATGAAGTGCAATCATCGTACTAGGGTAATGAGTTTAAGGAGTGAGGAAACTGTAATTCCAATGGACTTGATTTATGACCCAAATGTAGAAACAATGATGTGATGAAAATGCGATTTCTACGGTCCGTTTCTTTCACCTGTTTTTCCGTTTTCTCCAAGGTAACAAGACCCACTTGGACGAGGAATTTGATGAGCCGATATACAGACAACAGAGGGATTAAAGAAGAAGTTTGACAACCTGATACACAGATTTTTGATGAACTATGCCATGGATCCCCAGTTTCCCTAGAAATTTTAAAATTACGCTAGCCCAACACTTTTGTAAATCTATGGACATTGACAGCTTTTGCTCGCACCTTATGGGCAAAAGCACAAAGAAGACTGCATTCAACAGACACCAAACAAGACCTCAATCGACGAATGTACATTTACCTGACATAGAATACCACCGCATTTACCGTAATTATGTCTTTTCTTCATTTCTACAACCCTCAGGTAATGACACACATAGTCGATAGGGAATACAGGCACAGATATCAGCAATCACATATCTCCCCCATTCATGTATCATCAACTAAAATGTGCTCCCCCATTTTGTTACAACCAAAGCCGAAAAGAGCTCGGTAAAGTTTGACAGCCCATCCACAGACCCGTACCGCGGGATAAGAAGGAATTCAAATGTATACTTCGCAATACCTCGAAGCTTGATTTAAAACACGTACGGCACGATGATACATGACCCCCAAGCACGGATTCATACACACATGCTTCTGCTATCTCACTAGGTCATACCCTCTTCACACCTTCTCCTCTCTCCTCCTTTACCCAACCATATAAATGTATTAACCCCTAACATATATTTTTCTCTTTTTGAAATGTTTTCAGGAAGTGGCAATTATTGTTGACTGCCAAAGGGTGGACTGTCAAAGTCAGAAAAATATCTCTATGCACACTACCATATTTGCACCTCACACAGGTCCGTGCTGCGCATGCGTACGCTCTCCCGTACATGCGCATACTCACAGTCGCGGGCACCCGCAGGCGCACGGTATGCGTATTTACGGTAGAGTTTATGTGATCGTAGCGTGCGACTCAATCGTTACATATTTTCACTATATAATGTATTTTGTAGATCATGGTCCCTTTGATAGATTCTGAAAGTTTGGTTAATATAGAATGTTCATGAACAGAGAAATCCCTCTTTGTTTGATACGAAGGGTCAGACAGGAGTAATACAGTGGTGTTTAGTATCCATCGGAAGAATATTTAATTAGCAATATTCCGGTGTTGGTTTGAAGCGGATCAATCGCTCGTGCGAATAGTTATGGACATAAGAAGTTTATGAACATTTACTTTATTTGCACTTTATTACCCATGCGGCGGGAAACCCAGTTTCCCTCCCACCTGAGCTGTTGGAAATAGTCACAGCCCACCTGTATGAATCAACCTATGACCTTTTGTTATAATGCGAGGAGGAATTCCTGTGTCCAATGAACAATGAGATTGTAGGGACCATTGAATTGCATTGTGTGTGGGGCATAAATAGAAAGGCCAATCACATCCAGCTCTCACTCTTCAACGGTTATCATTGCTGAAAATCGGGAGCTGGATGTCCAGAGGCGCATGCGATCGTTTCCTTTGTGCGTAAGTGTTTCTCCGCAACCATATTGATCTTCTTGTTATTATGAGCCATTTCTCTCTCTCTTCTCTTTCTCTCTTATTTTCCCTTAGGTAGTAATTGTATTGTATTTCCTGTGTAGTTATCTGGTTAGGTAGTCTATGTTATATTGTAGTGTATGATTTGTATTTGTATTAATTCTTTTGCAAGTATATCATTCAAAATATATATATCTTAGGCGTTGGACCCTAAGCCCAGGTATCTGTGTATTTCTTATAGTGTCTAGTATTCTCAGAGCGTCGGTGACGCTCAAACAGCTTTTAAGTTAATAAGGTTACACTAGGTTGCATCTACACCCTATCTCTACACTAAGGTTTTACAGCATATTACATTGTTTCTGGTTTAGATATAAAGGTTTAACATGGTAAGCGTCAGCGCCGCTCGTGATCTCCTCGTGGTCTTGAGCGTCCGCTACGCTGATAGCGTAGCATTACGGTAGTCGCTCACCTATAAGTGTGCCCGATACCAACAGCGTATTCTCGTGAGCGTCTGTATCGCTCGAGCAGCCCGCTCCCGATACAGCGTCCGTTACGCTATAGTGAACCATTACGTTAGTCAGCAGCCAATAGCGTGCCTGCCTGTGATCTCTTGGCCGTGAGCGAACGTGTCGCTTGAGCGTCTCGACTACGGCTAAGCGATTGTTACGCAACGAGCGTACCCTTACGGTACTTCATACGTAAATAGCGTACAGTGTTCTTAGACCTCACAAAGGGTTTTTATATACGATAAATATTCAGCTTTATCACAATTCAGTAAAATTTTTGTTGGATGTGTTAAAAATCTGTTGGCAGCTTAGAACAAGCACAATCTCCACATGCCAAAACAGTCTGAGATTGAAATGTGTTGAATAGTAAAAACTCATAAGCTATGCGAGATAACCTAGATCACAAAGTAAATGTAAAAATGATTGTTGGGCTGAATGTCCACAAATGTTCGGAATAAGCCCTCATAGAACATGTCTAACATTTTTTGCTTGAATTTTCCCTATTCTCATAACCTCCAAGTGACAGAACTGGAGAAATAATCAATCAAACTTGAATATTTTGTCTTTTGTTAGTCAAAGCTTATTTTATAAATGTGTCACACTGCCTATTATACATTATGTAATAGGCAAACCCATATATGCATGCATGTATATTCTGTAGGTTATATCGTGAAAGTTCAAAGTCTAAAATTACATACATATCTGGATCAAATCAAACTGTCTATAAAAACTAGGGATGAGTGGGTTTGGTTCCCTGGGAACCGAACCCCCCCCCCCTCCCACTCCCCCCAAACATCATGTCCCGAGCTTGGACCTGAGTCCGGCTCGGGACTTCCCACCAGACTCAGAAACCAGAATGAGGTAAAACATCATCATCCCTCTGTCAGATTCTAGTGAGATTTGGAATCTGGAAAAATTCAGAGGTGCAGTTGTTAAACATTAAAAGCACACTGCTGTATGCTGTAAAATATAGGGGTGCTGCTGGTCCTGTATGTTGTAAAAAGTCAGAGGTGCAGTTGTTAAACATTAAAAGCACACTTCTGTATGCTGTAAAATATAGGGGTGCTACTGCTGTTCAAATAAACTTACACTGCGTATGTTGTAAAAATTCAGAGGTGCAGTTGTTAAAAATTATAAGCACACTGCTGTATGCTGTAAAATATAGGGGTGTTGCTGTTCAAATAACATTACACTGGCCCTGTATGCTATAAAAATTCAGGGGTGCAGTTGTTCAACAGTAAAAGCACACTGCTGTATGCTGTAAAATATAGGGGTGCTGCTGGCCCTGTATGTTGTAAAAAGCCAGAGATGCAGTTGTTCAACAGTAAAAGCACACTGCTGTATGCTGTAAAATATAGAGGTGCTGCTGGCCCTGTATGTTGTAAAAAGCCAGAGATGCAGTTGTTAAACAATAAAAGCACACTGCTGTATGCTGTAAAATATAGGGGTGCTGCTGGCCCTGTATGTTGTAAAAAGTCAGAGGTGCAGTTGTTAAACATTAAAAGCATACTGCTGTATGCTGTAACATATAGGGGTGCTGCTGCTGTTCAAATAACATTACACCGGCACTATATGTTGTAAAAATTCAGAGGTGCAGTTGATAAAAATTAAAAGCACACTGATGTATGCTGTAAAATATAGGGGTGCTGCTGGCCCTGTATGTTGTCAAAAGTCAGAGGTGCAGTTGTTAAACATTAAAAGCACACTGCTGTATGCTGTAAATATAGGGGTGCTACTGCTGTTCAAATAACATTACACTGAGTATGTTGTAAAAATTCAGAGGTGCAGTTGTTAAAAATTAAAAGCACACTGCTGTATTCTGTATAATATAGGGGTGTTGCTGTTCAAATAACATTATACTGGCCCTGTATACTATAAAAATTCAGGGGAGCAGTTGTTAAAATTAAAAGCACACCCCTGTATGCTGAAAAATATAGGGGTGCTCCTGGTCCTGTATGTTGCAAAAATTCAGAGGTGCAGTTGTTAAAAATTAAAAGCACACTGCTGTATGCTGTAAAATATAGGGGTGTTGCTGTTAAAAAAAACATTACACTGGCCCTGTATGCTATAAAAATTCGGGGGTGCAGTTGTTAAAAATTAAAATCACACTGCTGTATGCTGTAACGTATAGGGGTGCTTCTGGCCCTGTATGCTGTAAAAATTAAGAGGTACAGTTGTTAAAAATTAAAAGCACACTGCTATATGCTGTAAAATATAGGGGGGTTGCTGTTCAAAAACATTACAATGCTATAAAAATTCAGGGGTGCAGTGAAAATCAATGTACTTTACACTGGCCCTGTCTTGTATGCTGTAAAAAATCTAGGGTGCAGTGAAAATCAATGTACTCTGGCCCTGTCTTGTATGCCGTAATAATTTTAATGTGCAGTGAAAATCTATGTACACTGGCCCTGTCTTGTATGCAGGGCCGGATCTAGACCTTGTGGCGCCCAGGGCGAAAGTTTCCGCTGGTGCCCCCCCACACATACACACATACAGGTAAAAAAAGGGTGAGTGCGTGCCGTAGGCGCATGGAAAAAATAGAGGCGTGGCATTGTGGGAAAGGGGCGTGGTCACAGTTATGTCCCCTGTAGCTGTGCCCTCAGTAGTTGTGCCCCCAGCAGCTGTGCCCCCTGTAGCTGTGCCTCCACTAACTGTGCCCCATGTAGCTGTGCCCCCAGCAACTGTGCCCTCAGTAGTTGTGCCCCCAGCAGCTGTACCCCAGTAACTGCCCCCTGTAGCTGTGCCCTCAGTGATGTGCCCCTTGTAGCTGTGCCCCCAGTAGCTGTGCCCTCAGTTGCTGTGTCCCCAGTGCTGTGCCTCCTGTAGCTGTGCCCTCAGTTGATGTACCCCCAGTGCTGTGCCCTCAGTTGCTGTGCCCCCAGTGCTGTGCCCCCTATAGCTATGCCCCCTGTAGCTGTGCTTCTAGTAGCGCCGATTACCTGGAAAAAAATCTTCTGCTCGCCGCTCCTGCTTCCCGACCACTGCTGTCTACTGTCTCCGGTCCCCTGCGACGCTCCTCGGATCTATGGGAGAGACGTCATGACACCTCTCCCATAGCACCGCACAGACACTAGAGGTCAATTATGACCTCTAGTGTCTATGGCCGCTCCCACAATGCTGTGCGGTGCACGATGATGTCATTGCACACCGCACGGCAGGCACCAGTAGCGGATCTTGCCACGGCGGTGGCGCCCTCGGGAGAGCGGCGCCCCTGACAAAAATCCTAATTGCCTGTGGCAAGATCCGGTACTGCTTGTATACTGTAAAATGACAGGGGTGTTGTGAAAATACAGGGGTGCTGTCACTTTCCACGGTTGTGATGTCTAGGCCTGACCTTCACAACACTATATGGGAAGAGAAGGCTCCTACCACCATTTGCACACTCCCTGCAAGTGCTGGGAGGAGCACCGCCAGTCCAGTTGCTGATATTAAGATTGAGGAAGTCACTAAAGAAGTAAAGCAGGATGAGGATGAAATGGGTCTAGCTGGCGCTGCGTAGGAAGTTGATGATGAGGATTCTGATGGTGATGTGGTTTGTTTGAATAAGTCACCAGTGGAGACAGTTGTTGGCCATCAGACGAAAAAGCCCATTGTCATGCCTGAGAAAAAAACAAAAAAAGCCACCTTCAGTGTGGAATTATTTCTCCTCAAATCCGGGCAACAGGTGTCAAGCCCTCTGTTGCCTTTGTCAATCCATAGTAAGTAGGGGCAAGGACGTTAACCACCTAGGAACATTCTCCCTTATACGTCACCTGCAACGCACTCATCATAAGTCATTGTCATGTTCAGAAACTTTGGGTAATAGCGTAAGCAGTCCACTGACATCTAAATTATGTGGTTTATGTTTGAATGTTATTTCTCTATGAGGATGAGGATGCAAACACTGAAGGGGGTGGGGGATCTGAGAATGAGGACGACATATTGCCACTGTAGAGCCAGTTTGTGCAAGAGAGATTAATTGCTTTTTTTTTGTCTGGGGCCCAAACAAATCAATCATTTCAGCCACAGTCGTGTGGCACACCCTGAAATTATTGGTTTGTTAAAGTGTGCATGTCCTGTTTATACAACATAAGGATGGGTGAGAGGGCCCAAGGACAATTCCATCTTGCACATATTTTTCTTCTTTGCATTATGTGCTCTTTGGAGCCTAATTTTTAAAACTGCCATCCTGTCTGACACTGCAGAGCCACTCCTAGATGGGCCAGGTGTTTGTTCCGCCCACTTGGGTCACTTAGCTTAGTCATCCAGCTACCTCATTCAGTGTCGGACTGGGGCATGTAGGGCCCACCGGGGAATGCAGCTGTAGGGGCACATGTGTAGGGATGTGGCTAGTCCGCAGAGGGTGTGTGGCCTTCCACCTCATTGGTGTGACTAACCATTAGAGAGTGCGAGGTCTGGGCCCCTTCATAAATATATAAAGTAAATTCAGCTGCTGCATGCATGATAATGTACCAGATTAATAACAGCAATGCACTGTAGAAAATACACCATAGTCCAGTATAAGGTAACATATGTATAATGTATAATTTAAGTGCACAGTCTGGAACCTGATCCTAAGAGCAGGAGGTGGGCCCCCAGGCAGTGGGGCCCACTGGTGGTTTCCCCTGTACCCCTGTGAGCCAGTCCAAGCCTGACCTCATTGCACCACTTTTTCTTCTTTGCATCATGTGCTCTTTTGGGCCTAGTTTTTACAACTGCCATCCTGTCTGACACTACAGTGCCACTCCTAGATGGGCCAGGTGTTTGTGCCGCACACTTGTGTCACTTAGCTTAGTCATACAGCCACCTCGGTGCAACCTTTTGGCCTAAAAACAATATTGTGAGGTGTTAGGTGTGTAGAATAGACTGGAAATGAATGGAAATAAATGTTATTGAGGTTAATAATACCGTAGGATCAAAATTAGCCCAAAACTCTGTGATTTTAGCTGTTTTTATGTTTTTTTCAAAAATCCCCCAGATCCAAAATCAAAACCCGAAAGGGTGGTTCTGGCAAAACCAATCCAGATCCAAGACACGAGCAGGGATCCAGATACAAAACTAAAACACAAAACACGAAAAGTGCCTGCCACACATCTCTAATAAAAACAAGTAGACATTACTGTAACCACTGCAAGACTGGAGACTTAGTGATGAGCGGGTTCGGTTTCTCGGAAACCGAACCCCCCCGAACTTCACGCTTTTTACACAGGTCCGAGGCAGACTCGGATCTTCCCGCCTTGCTCGGCTAACCCGAGCGCGCCCGAACGTCATCATCCCGCTGTCGGATTCTCGCGAGGCTCGTATTCTATCACGAGACTCGGATTCTATATAAGGAGCCGCGCGTCGCCGCCATTTTCACACGTGCATTGAGATTGATAGGGAGAGGACGTGGCTGGCGTACTCTCCGTTTAGAATAGAAATAGATAGTGAGAGTGAGACACTTGATTTACTGGAGCTTAGGAGTACTCAGAGAGTGCAGAGTTTACTAGTGACTGACCAGTGACCACCAGTGCAGTTTTATTATTATTTAATATAATCCGTTCTCTGCCTGAAAAAAAACGATACACAGTGACACAGTATACCATATCTGTGCTCAGCCTCAGTGTGCTGCATCATCTATGTATATCTGACTGTGCTGAGTGCTCACTGCTCACACAGCTTAATTGTGGGGGAGACTGGGGAGCAGTTATAGCAGGAGTACATATATTTAACAGTGCACACTTTTGCTGCCAGAGTGCCACTGCCAGTGTGACTGACCAGTGACCAGTGACCACCAGTATATTGTGATTGTCTGCCTGAAAAAGTTAAACACTCGTCGTGTGGTGTTTTTATTCTATAAATGCATTCTGCTGACAGTGTCCAGCAGGTCCGTCATTATATAATATATACCTGTCCTGCAGTAGTGATATATATATATTTTTTATATCATTATCATCCAGTCTATACTAGCAGCAGACGCAGTACGGTAGTCCACGGCTGTAGCTACCTCTGTGTCGGCAGTCGCTCGTCCATAATTGTATACCTACCTGTGGTGTTTTTTTTTTTTCTATCTTCTTCATACTAGTAGTTAACTTTAGGAGTCTGCAGTGCTGACAGTGTCCAGCAGGTCCGTCATTATATAATATATACCTGTCCAGCTGCAGTAGTGATATATATATATTTTTTATATCATTATCATCCAGTCTATATTAGCAGCAGACGCAGTACGGTAGTCCACGGCTGTAGCTACCTCTGTGTCGGCAGTCGCTCGTCCATCCATAATTGTATACCACCTACCTGTGGTGTTTTTTTTTTCTATCTTCTTGATACTAGTAGTTTACTTTAGGAGTCTGCAGTGCTGACAGTGTCCAGCAGGTCCGTCATTATATAATATATACCTGTCCGGCTGCAGTAGTGATATATATATATTTTTTATATCATTATCATCCAGTCTATATTAGCAGCAGACGCAGTACGGTAGTCCACGGCTGTAGCTACCTCTGTGTTGGCAGTCGCTCGTCCATCCATAATTGTATACCACCTACCTGTGGTGTTTTTTTTTTCTATCTTCTTGATACTAGTAGCTTACTTTAGGAGCCTGCAGTGCTGACAGTGTCCAGCAGGTCCGTCATTATATAATATATACCTGTCCTGCAGTAGTGATATATATATATTTTTTATATCATTATCATCCAGTCTATACTAGCAGCAGACGCAGTATGGTAGTCCACGGCTGTAGCTACCTCTGTGTCGGCAGTCGCTCATCCATAATTGTATAACTACCTGTGGTGGTTTTTTTTTTTTTATATCTTCTTCATACTAGTAGTTAACTTTAGGAGTCTGCAGTGCTGACAGTGTCCAGCAGGTCCGTCATTATATAATATATACCTGTCCGGCTGCAGTAGTGATATATATATATTTTTTATATCATTATCATCCAGTCTATATTAGCAGCAGACGCAGTACGGTAGTCCACGGCTGTAGCTACCTCTGTGTCGGCAGTCGCTCGTCCATCCATAATTGTATACCACCTACCTGTGGTGTTTTTTTTTTCTATCTTCTTGATACTAGTAGCTTACTTTAGGAGTCTGCAGTGCTGACAGTGTCCAGCAGGTCCGTCATTATATAATATATACCTGTCCGGCTGCAGTAGTGATATATATATATATTTTATATCATTATCATCCAGTCTATATTAGCAGCAGACGCAGTACGGTAGTCCACGGCTGTAGCTACCTCTGTGTCGGCAGTCTCTCGTCCATCCATAATTGTATACCACCTACCTGTGGTGTTTTTTTTTTCTATCTTCTTGATACTAGTAGCTTACTTTAGGAGTCTGCAGTGCTTACAGTGTCCAGCAGGTCCGTCATTATATAATATATACCTGTCCGGCTGCAGTAGTGATATATATATATTTTTTATATCATTATCATCCAGTCTATATTAGCAGCATACGCAGTACGGTAGTCCACGGCTGTAGCTACCTCTGTGTCGGCAGTCGCTCGTCCATCCATAATTGTATACCACCTACCTGTGGTGTTTTTTTTCTTTTCTATCTTCTTGATACTAGTAGCTTACTTTAGGAGTCTGCAGTGCTGACAGTGTCCAGCAGGTCCGTCATTATATAATATATACCTGTCCGGCTGCAGTAGTGATATATATATATTTTTTATATCATTATCATCCAGTCTATATTAGCAGCAGACGCAGTACGGTAGTCCACGGCTGTAGCTACCTCTGTGTCGGCAGTCGCTCGTCCATCCATAAGTATACTAGTATCCATCCATCTCCATTGTTTACCTGAGGTGCCTTTTAGTTGTGCCTATTAAAATATGGAGAACAAAAATGTTGAGGTTCCAAAAATAGGGAAAGATCAAGATCGACTTCCACCTCGTGCTGAAGCTGCTGCCACTAGTCATGGCCGAGACGATGAAATGCCATCAAAGTCGTCTGCCAAGGCCGATGCCCAATGTCATAGTACAGAGCATGTAAAATCCAAAACACCAAATATCAGTAAAAAAAGGACTCAAAAATCTAAAATAAAATTGTCAGAGGAGAAGCGTAAACTTGCCAATATGCCATTTACCACACGGAGTGGCAGGGAACGGCTGAGGCCCTGGCCTATGTTCATGGCTAATGGTTCAGCTTCACATGAGGATGGAAGCACTCAGCCTCTCGCTAGAAAAATGAAAAGACTCAAGCTGGCAAAAGAACAGCAAAGAACTGTGCGTTTTTCGAAATCACAAATCCACAAGGAGAGTCCAATTGTGTCGTTTGCGATGCCTGACCTTCTCAACACTGGACGTGAAGAGCATGCGCCTTCCACCATTTGCACGCCCCCTGCAAGTGCTGGAAGGAGCACCCGCAGTCCAGTTCCTGATAGTCAGATTGAAGATGTCAGTGTTGAAGTACACCAGGATGAGGAGGATATGGATGTTGCTGGCGCTGGGGAGGAAATTGACCAGGAGGATTCTGATGGTGAGGTGGTTTGTTTAAGTCAGGCACCCGGGGAGACACCTGTTGTCCGTGGGAGGAATAGGGCCATTGACATGCCTGGTGAAAATACCAAAAAAATCAGCTCTTCGGTGTGGAAGTATTTCAACAGAAATGCGGACAACATTTGTCAAGCCGTGTGTTGCCTTTGTCAAGCTGTAATAAGTAGGGGTAAGGACGTTAACCACCTCGGAACATCCTCCCTTATACGTCACCTGCAGCGCATTCATCATAAGTCAGTGACAAGTTCAAAAACTTTGGGCGACAGCGGAAGCAGTCCACTGACCAGTAAATCCCCTCCTCTTGTAACCAAGCTCACGCAAACCACCCCACCAACTCCCTCAGTGTCAATTTCCTCCTTCCCCAGGAATGTCAATAGTCCTGCAGGCCATGTCACTGGCAATTCTGACGAGTCCTCTCCTGCCTGGGATTCCTCCGATGCATCCTTGCGTGTAACGCCTTCTGCTGCTGGCGCTGCTGTTGTTGCTGCTGGGAGTCGATGGTCATCCCAGAGGGGAAGTCGTACTCGTAAGACCACTTTTACTACTTCCACCAAGCAATTGACTGTCCAACAGTCCTTTGCGAGGAAGATGAAATATCACAGCAGTCATCCTGCTGCAAAGCGGATAACTGAGGCCTTGGCATCCTGGGCGGTGAGAAACGTGGTTCCGGTATCCATCATTACTGCAGAGCCAACTAGAGACTTGTTGGAGGTACTGTGTCCCCGGTACCAAATACCATCTAGGTTCCATTTCTCTAGGCAGGCGATACCGAAAATGTACACAGACCTCAGAAAAAGACTCACCAGTGTCCTAAAAAATGCAGTTGTACCCAATGTCCACTTAACCACGGACATGTGGACAAGTGGAGCAGGGCAGGCTCAGGACTATATGACTGTGACAGCCCACTGGGTAGATGTATGGACTCCCGCCGCAAGAACAGCAGCGGCGGCACCAGTAGCAGCATCTCGCAAACGCCAACTCTTTCCTAGGCAGGCTACGCTTTGTATCACCGCTTTCCAGAATACGCACACAGCTAAAAACCTCTTACGGCAACTGAGGAAGATCATCGCAGAATGGCTTACCCAAATTGAACTCTCCTGTGGATTTGTGGCATCGGACAACGCCAGCAATATTGTGTGTGCATTAAATATGGGCAAATTCCAGCACGTCCCATGTTTTGCACATACCTTGAATTTGGTGGTGCAGAATTATTTAAAAAACGACAGGGGCAAGCAAGAGATGCTGTCGGTGGCCAGAAGAATTGCGGGACACTTTCGGCGTACAGGCACCACGTACAGAAGACTGGAGCACCACCAAAAATGCCTGAACCTGCCCTGCCATCATCTGAAGCAAGAAGTGGTAACGAGGTGGAATTCAACCCTCTATATGCTTCAGAGGTTGGAGGAGCAGCAAAAGGCCATTCAAGCCTATACAACTGAGCACGATATAGGAGGTGGAATGCACCTGTCTCAAGCGCAGTGGAGAATGATTTCAACGTTGTGCAAGGTTCTGCAACCTTTTGAACTTGCCACACGTGAAGTCAGTTCAGACACTGCCAGCCTGAGTCGGGTCATTCCCCTCATCAGGCTTTTGCAGAAGAAGCTGGAGACATTGAAGGAGGAGCTAACACAGAGCGATTCCGCTAGGCATGTGGGACTTGTGGATGGAGCCCTTAATTCGCTTAACAATGATTCACGGGTGGTCAATCTGTTGAAATCAGAGCACTACATTTTGTCCACCGTGCTCGATCCTAGATTTAAAACCTACCTTGGATCTCTCTTTCCGGCAGACACAAGTCTGCTGGGGTTCAAAGAACTGCTGGTGACAAAATTGTCAAGTCAAGCGGAACGCGACCTGTCAACATCTCCTCCTTCACATTCTCCCGCAACTGGGGGTGCGAGGAAAAGGCTCAGAATTCCGAGCCCACCCGCTGGCGGTGATGCAGGGCAGTCTGGAGCGACTGCTGATGCTGACATCTGGTCCGGACTGAAGGACCTGACAACGATTACGGACATGTCGTCTACTGTCACTGCATATGATTCTCTCCCCATTGAAAGAATGGTGGAGGATTATATGAGTGACCGCATCCAAGTAGGCACGTCAGACAGTCCGTACTTATACTGGCAGGAAAAAGAGGCAATTTGGAGGCCCTTGCACAAACTGGCTTTATTCTACCTAAGTTGCCCTCCCACAAGTGTGTACTCCGAAAGAGTGTTTAGTGCCGCCGCTCACCTTGTCAGCAATCGGCGTACGAGGTTACATCCAGAAAATGTGGAGAAGATGATGTTCATTAAAATGAATTATAATCAATTCCTCCGTGGAGACATTGACCAGCAGCAATTGCCTCCACAAAGTACACAGGGAGCTGAGATGGTGGATTCCAGTGGGGACGAATTGATAATCTGTGAGGAGGGGGATGTACACGGTGATATATCGGAGGATGATGATGAGGTGGACATCTTGCCTCTGTAGAGCCAGTTTGTGCAAGGAGAGATTAATTGCTTCTTTTTTGGTGGGGGTCCAAACCAACCCGTCATTTCAGTCACAGTCGTGTGGCAGACCCTGCCACTGAAATGATGGGTTGTGCATGTCCTGTTTATACAACATAAGGGTGGGTGGGAGGGCCCAAGGACAATTCCATCTTGCACCTCTTTTTTCTTTCATTTTTCTTTGCGTCATGTGCTGTTTGGGGAGTAGTTTTTGGAAGGGCCATCCTGCGTGACACTGCAGTGCCACTCCTAGATGGGCCAGGTGTTTGTGTCGGCCACTTGGGTCGCTTATCTTAGTCACACAGCTACCTCATTGCGCCTTTTTTTTTCTTTGCGTCATGTGCTGTTTGGGGGGTGTTTTTTGGAAGGGCCATCCTGCGTGACACTGCAGTGCCACTCCTAGATGGGCCAGGTGTTTGTGTCGGCCACTTGGGTCGCTTATCTTAGTCACACAGCTACCTCATTGCGCCTCTTTTTTTCTTTGCGTCATGTGCTGTTTGGGGGGTGTTTTTTGGAAGGGCCATCCTGCGTGACACTGCAGTGCCACTCCTAGATGGGCCAGGCGTTTGTGTCGGCCACTTGGGTCGCTTATCTTAGTCACACAGCTACCTCATTGTGCCTCTTTTTTTCTTTGCGTCATGTGCTGTTTGGGGGGTGTTTTTTGGAAGGGCCATCCTGCTTGACACTGCAGTGCCACTCCTAGATGGGCCAGGTGTTTGTGTCGGCCACTAGGGTCGCTTATCTTAGTCACACAGCTACCTCATTGCGCCTCTTTTTTTTCTTCTTTGCGTCATGTGCTGTTTGGGGAGTAGTTTTTTGAAGGGCCATCCTGCGTGACACTGCAGTGCCACTCCTAGATGGGCCAGGTGTTTGTGTCGGCCACTTGAGTCGCTGAGCTTAGTCATCCAGCGACCTCGGTGCAAATTTTAGGACTAAAAATAATATTGTGAGGTGTGAGGTGTTCAGAATAGACTGAAAATGAGTGGAAATTATGGTTATTGAGGTTAATAATACTTTGGGATCAAAATGACCCCCAAATTCTATGATTTAAGCTGTTTTTTAGGGTTTTTTGAAAAAAACACCCGAATCCAAAACACACCCGAATCCGACAAAAAAAATTCGGTGAGGTTTTGTCAAAACGCGTTCGAACCCAAAACACGGCCGCGGAACCGAACCCAAAACCAAAACACAAAACCCGAAAAATTTCCGGTGCTCATCACTATGGAGACTGCTGACGTCCATGCACTACAGTAGATGAATACGAGGTAAAACACAAAGAAAAAAGCATAAATAAAGGATAAAACATGAAATCTACTTTGGCCATCTGGTCATAGTGTAAACTGTGTGGGTAGTGTATACTAAAGGCCATTCATATGAAATGTGTAATACAGTACCTTTATTTTGGAATTATAAACATTTTTGGATGATATTATAAAAAGGAAAGTATTGATTCCACACATGGGCCGGGATGTAATAAAGTACGAGTTCGGCGGCCGTGCGGGATGCCGGCCGAACTCGGGAGTTTTTGAAAAGGGGCAATCATATACAGGGCCGGTGCTAGGGTGTTCGGCGCCCCCCTGCAAACTATAAATTTGCGCCCTCCCATATTCCTTTGGCGTGCGCCGGGAAAAGGGGTGTGGTCTCACAAGTAAGGGGCATGGCCACACAGTAGTACCCCCATTTAAAATTACGCCACAATGTAGCACAATCTTATTAATCTTATACGTAATGCCCCACCCGTAGTAGTAGCGTCCTTATACGTAATGCCCCACCCGTAGTAGTAGCGTCCTTATATGTAATGCACCCCAGTAGTAGTAGCATCCTTATACATAATGCCCCTCCAGTAGTAGTAGCATCCTTATACATAATGCCCCCCGAGTAGTAGTAGCATTCTTATACATAATGCACCCACAGTAGTAGTAGCGTCCTTATACGTAGTGCACCCCCAGTAGTAAACGCGTCCTTATACGTAATACCCCCCAATAGTAGTAGCGTCCTTATACGTAGTGCACCCCCAGTAGTATTAGCGTCCTTACACGTAATGGCCCCCCCAGTAGTAGCGTTGTTACACGTAATGCCCCCCTGTAGTAATAGCGTCCTAATACGTAATGCCCCCCCAGTAGTGGCGTCCATAGAGCGCGCGCACAGACATACCTCACACACACACACACACACACACACACACACAATTCACACATATATACACACACATACACACCCACCACACACACACACTTCTCTCTCACCCTCCACTTACCTAATCCAGTCTCCCTCTGTACAGCAGCCAGGTCCGTGTAGCTCCGCCCCCTTATGGCCCGTTTAGCCACGCCTCCTACCGTCCCGTGTAGCTCCGCCCCCTTCTGTCCCGTACTCGGCGCTCTAACAGTCACACACAGATGACTGAGATGAGGTGAGGGGAGGGAGGAGGCGCATCATGCTGCAGGTGCCCGCTGCCAGTGCCTGTCATACAGTGACAGACACAGCAGTGGCAGCAGCAGCAGGGGGGACAGTACGGCGCAGCAGGGAAGGGATGCAGAGCAGTGGAAGCGCCTATCCGTCCCAGCGCCTCCCTGCACTGCATCCCTTCGCTGAGCGGGTAGCGCCGGGCCTGATCATATACAAGGCTAAACCATGCCTTTTATATGATTGCCCCTTTAAAAAAATGTCTGACTTTGGCCAGCATCCCGCAGTATCATAACAATTTAAAGATTAAGAAAACAGGTTCCCACGCCCCCTTCAGCCAATCAGTATTTTCCCATTATGTCCTACAACAGTAACCAGAAGTGAACTGTCATTTTGCAAAGTAGTGCACCCTACACTGCTGTCCCTGGGGCTCGAATTTTGCAATTTTGTTAACCACTGGAGTGTGTGTGTGTGTGTGTGTGTGTGTGTGTGTGTGTGTGTGTGTGTGTGTGTGTGTGTGTGTGTGTGTGTGTACTACTCCATTCATATGTGTTTATTGTGTATATATTAATATTTTTAATCCCATAACCACCGCCACCAGGGTTGCAAAGAAAATAACCCTGGGTTTTCAGGCCTGGGGTTTTCAGTTCCTCAGTAGGGAGATCCCAATTAATTTCTGGAGTCCTGACTTTCTGCAGAATTCCAGGCCTGGACTGACCAGTTTGGGGCTGGTTGCCATTATAGCAGAGGGACCCCACGCTGAGATCCAGCTATAATATCTGCCATACCTTCCCCCCATCTCGGCTGGTTTAGCCCTATGCTGTTTATTGGAAAATCAGGGAATCCTTATGCTTTTTCTTTTCCCTGGTATTCCAATAGCAGTCCAGTCTGAGAAGGCCGGGGCTGGTTATTCATTTGGGGACGACTCATACATGTCTTAATTTTATTTTAATTGTTGAAGGATACTCGTTCATTGGTATAGTGCACGTAATCGCAACTTCAATTTCAGCATGATCGCTAAAAATGGGGTAGCCTCCTGCCAGCGCAGCTTGGCTGCACCCGCAGGAGGCACACCGAAATTTCAGCGATTGCAGCGGCAGCGTGTGACATCATGCAGCTGCCCTGATCACACCCCACCACGCCCACCATTTGCCTGGCCCCACCCCCATCTCACCGTTGCCACCACCACAATGCTCCATCTCCACCTTGGAAATGTGCATTGTGTATTGCGATCCAACCTGAATCAGGTCCCTGATGTTATGGAGGGCACCAAGGCCTATTACTGTGTATTCACATCCAAATTGGAGGAATGGTTTAGGAATTTCAGCTGTTTAATAGGTAGCTCCCTCCTTTTCATGGGACCAAAAGTAGTTAGACAATTTACTCAGAAGCTGTTTCATGGACAGGTCTGGGCTGTTACTTTGTTATTTCTTTATCAATTAAGCAGTCAAAAGGTCTAGAGTTCATTCCAAGTGTAACATTTGCATTTGAAAGCTGTTGCTGTGAACCCACAACATATGGTTAAAGGAGCTCTCAATGCAAGTGACACATGCCGTAGGCTGCAAAAAAAGAAAAAAAATCCATTAGAGAGATAGCGGGAACCTTAGGAGTGGCCAAATCAACAGTTTGGTACATTCTGAGAAAAAAAGAACATACAGTTTAGCTCAGCACCACAACAAAGCTTGGACATCCATGGAAGACAACAGTGATGGATGATTGCAGGATCCTTTGCATTGTAAAGAAATAAGCACTTCACGACATCTAACCAAGTGAAAAATTTTACCCAGGAGGTAAAGAAAATTTTAAAAAGTTTACCATAAAGAGAAGACTTCACAAAAGCAAACATAGAGGGTGCAAGTTGCAAACCATTCATAAGCCTCTAAAATGAAAAGGTCATGGGCTTTAAGGGTGGAGCCTTCCCTTCTTTCTCACAATAATACCCGCATGACCCCTTATCTTTTAAAAACTCATACGCCAATCAAGTCTGATTAGCAGAAACAGATATTTTCTAGGGAATTAAAACATACACCAGAAACCTGGGACATTTATCACATTTATCACTTTACCAATGCTTCTATCATTGGGGGTCATTCCGAGTCGTTCGCTCGGTAATTTTCATCGCATCGCAGCGTTTTTCTGCTTAGTACGCATGCGCAATGTTCGCACTGCGACTGCGCCAAGTATTTTTGCTATGAAGATAGTTTTTTTACTCACGGCTTTTTCTTCGCTCCGGCGATCGTAATGTGATTGACAGGAAATGGGTGTTACTGGGCGGAAACACGGCGTTTTATGGGCGTGTGGATAAAAACGCTACCGTTTCCGGAAAAAACGCGGGAGTGGCTGGAGAAACGGGGGAGTGTCTGGGCGAACGCTGGGTGTGTTTGTGACGTCAAACCAGGAACGACAAGCACTGAACTGATCGCAGATGCCGAGTAAGTCTGAAGCTACTCTGAAACTGCTAAGTAGTTTGTAATCGCAATATTGCGAATACATCGTTCGCAATTTTAAGAAGCTAAGATTCACTCCCAGTAGGCGTAGGCTTAGCGTGAGCAACTCTGCTAAATTCGCCTTGCGAGCGATCAACTCGGAATGAGGGCCAATATATTTATGGTGAGGTGGCACTCACAGGGCTTGTAAAATGACCAAGGCAATAAGTGACTAGCGCAGTGCACTAAATTAGTTAGAATACTGTGCTACAGTAGTCACTTATTGCCTTGGTCATTTTACAAGGCCTGTGAATATATTATACATATTATTTTTATATTTTATATATAGGGCGCCATAAGTGTTTCACAGCGCCATACATATGGCACACATTAGAACAATGCAGGGTACACAGAAATTAACATTACAGTAACAGAAAAACTAAAACAGCACAGGTATCAATTAGTAACACAGTTCTCAGTACACACTACAGCCGAGATGAAAGGAAACATAGGAGTAGTCATCTGTTTACAGGTGGGTTAGGGTCGAGGAGACCCAGATGGGTGGAGTCCCAGAAAAGTACTTCAACAAATAACTTGAATATATAAATATGAATTAATTCTAAATATCAATTTATTGTATACTTAGCTAAGGTTATTGATAGATTCATCAGATGTTTAATACAGCAATCACATCAGCATACTCAGGAGCCTCGCCCTCTGCATCTAGAGGCTGAGTTATATTCAGATCATCCTGGTACTTCTGCAGTCAATGTTTATCCAGGCTGTCTAGTCTGATTTGACATTGACAATTTCTAGTTTATATAGGCTGGAAAACTCCTGAATAAGCTATTTCATATATATACAAAGGTCAAATTAGGAAATATACATAAATGCTAAGAAACAGTAGGGGACACTGTTGCCTCAATTTTGAGAGTTAGAAATAACATATTATATACAATGATTATCATGGATTATATAGATTAACATAAAAGGTGAAACGCCATTGTCTCCAAATGAAGACGCAAACATTCCAATGTTAAGATATGTCCAACTCCAAACACTTGTTTTGTTTTGGTCTCATATAACCAGACAATGGACTTTGCCTGTGCTTGTAAAATATACCCCTGTCAGGAATACTGACACATGCACAGAAACACATCAGTTTGTAATAAATATATATATATATATATATATATATAATTTTATTCTTCCCTTGTATTAAATATATATATATATATATATATATATAGCTTGCAAAAGAAAGGGCGGCACTCTCCAGGCTTTTTTTCAATTTTCCATAGCGTCCTTTATTCCTACGTTACGTTTTATTTGAAGAAAATAATACAGCTACCACAGGTAAACCCCCTTTAGGAGAACGCACACGCACCCAACGCGAGGGTAAAACCGGACCCGCACGCGGAGTGGCGGGCAGGGGCAGAGGGACCGGAACAAAGAAGCCAAAAGGTCGCAAGTAACGGCTGTATTTAATTTATCTAACCGCATCCTCAGTCCAGCAGAGATGTCGGTTCTCAGCAAAGGCCTTTCCTTTGTTCCGTCTGGACGTTTTGATGATATGCAGTGGAAAATTGACTCATATAAATTTGCACGTTCTCTACGTATTAAAGAATATTTTGAAAAAGCACCATTGAATTTACAACCACAAATCAGTGATATTCCGGCCAGCATCAAAACAAAATCCAGATTTGACCCCACCTCTACCAACCAGTCCATAAAATGTTTTTCGAAAACTTTGGATCGATCTGTGGAAGCATATTCTAAAAAGAACCCTATGGTTATCAACAACTTAAGTAATGATGAACGACGAGCGTTACAAGACTTACGCAAGGACCATAATTTGGTTATCCGTGCTGCGGACAAGGGAGGCGGGATCGTCTTACAAAACTTATCGGATTACAAAGGTGAGATTTACTCACAGTTACAAGACTTGAATGTATATGAATTACTACAGGGTGATCCCACACAGCAGTACAAGACTGAGTTGGATGTCATCCTGAAACAAGCTGTTGCTTCAGGTATTATCTATGAACAAATTAGCCGTAATTTGGTACAGAATTTCCCCATTGCTCCAGTTCTATACACAATACCTAAGTTGCATAAAAATTCACAATATCCCCCTGGTCGACCTATCATATCGGCACGAGACTCGAGTTATTATAAAATCTCTCAATACTTAGATACGTACCTTCAGCCTCTCACACAGTCACACAAAATGTTTTTGAAAGACACCACCACTTTGATTAACAAATTGATTTCAGTCTCACCTGTCCCAGAGCATAGCATATTATGTACATTAGATGTGGTTTCCTTATACACTAACATCCCGCATGATTTGGGCATACAGGCGGTTAGATCCTTTTTAACGGACAACGAGCTCTATACTAGACCGGATTTGTCTTTCTTTTTGTCCCTGTTGGACCTCACTTTAAAACGCAACTATTTTCTTTTCGACAACAGATGGTATCGCCAGTGGCGGGGCTGCGCAATGGGTTCCTGCGTGGCTCCGTCGTTCGCGAACATCTATATGTTTAAAATTGAGCATGATTTATTCTTTTCCAACAGAGAATTTACGGATAATCTACTCTGGATAATCCGTTATATAGATGACCTCCTGCTAATTTGGACAGGTACTAAATTGCAGTTGCAATCACAATTGATGCACATCAACACTCTGGACCCTAACATTAAGTTCACATGGGAGATAAGTGAGACACAGGTCCACTATCTGGATGTGAACATATCCCTTGAGCAAGGCGCTTACTGGATTGTACAAAAAGCCTACTGACAGAAACACTTATCTGCATGCACAGAGCCAACATCCACCAGCATGCATCAGAGGCCTGCCATACTCACAATTTTTGCGAATATGCAGGATCTCAGATACACAAGATAAAGCTGCTGTGGAGATAAATGCCATGATTATACAATTCATGCAACGAGGCTATAAATATGCAGATTTGATGCAAGCTAAAAAGAAAGCACTTGCCCTCCCCAGGGCACAATTGTTAGCGCCAGCCTTATCCAAAACCACCTTACAGAATAAACAAGTGTTTGTGCAACAGTACCATCCCCTCAGCACCTCTATTTCCAAGAAAGCCAAACAACTGTGGCCAGTAGTTGCTCTAGATCCTGACTTACAGTTTACAAAAAAAACTAACATCCTTCCTAGTTTTACTAGGAATAAGAACTTGAAAGATCTACTGTGTAGAAATCACATCTCTACTACCAGCAAAAATGAACAGTCACACTTTCTTAGCCGCAAGCCGGGTTGCTACAGATGTACGGGCTGCATAACCTGCAGCTATATGGAGACGGGTAAAAACTTTAACCATCCACATACAGGAATTTGTATTCCGATAAAGCATATACTCACCTGTAGCACCAGATTCGTCATATACTACATCCGATGCCCATGCGGACTGCTATACATTGGCAAGACCACATGTATGTTTAAGGAACGAATGGCCACACATCGTATGGCCATTAGACAAGCCCTAGAAGGAGCCAACCATGATCAACCAGTGGCAAGACATTTTAAAATGTTCAAGCACAATTTATCATCACTCAAGTATAAGATTATTGACCATGTGCCAATAAGCATCAGAGGGGGTGATAGAGCAAAGCAGCTCTTACGTTTAGAGACCCGCTGGATACATAAATTGAACACTGTTGCTCCAGCCGGTCTAAATGAATACATTTCATGGAATTGTTATTTGTAACATTGTTTGCCGCATATGTTGTTGACACTATTTTGCCATTACATTTAGATACTTAGTTATCTTGTGATTTCTGCTCTTTTCATAATTGTTGTTTCCTATCTAATGGTTAAGTAAAGACATGCATTATATTGAATTACATAGACATCATTTATCCTGTGTAACCCCGAGAGGCATGATCTGTGCACATCAGCGTTGGCGCAGCCTATCCCCTGAAGCGCCTTTTGAAAAAGTTTTTCTAGTGCACTACATGACTGGAACATAGACATTGAAACATTGTGTTACCGTGATGACGATATTAAGGTCTTGGACATATGGATATACATTGGCGTCATCCGCTTTCTTTAAAGCGCCTAATTAAATGTCAAAAGTAGTGCAATGTGTGATCACATCATTAATGCAGATTGTACATAGCATTGCCATCATCGATGTTAACAACGTATATTATTGATTTGCAGGATGTATTGCAGAATGATGGGTGCTGCCTGGTGCAATCATCATCGTTGTCATGATATCCCGCTCAGTATGTTCCCCGTGGTATTTTTTAAGTGGTATTTACATTGGTTTGTTTATGTCTGTTTGTAAGGTCTCCTGGCAACGGCTCACGGAATTCTGGTGCGGACACGGCACCCGTCGCAATTGCTGTGACGTCACTCACCCCAGCCGCAGCCTCTGGACCACGAGTTCACACTGTTGGTGATTTCCTCTATAAAGGTATGTGTTTATGTATGCTCTGTATCCTGACGAAAGTTTTTCAAATAAAACTGAAACGTTGATGATTGATAGGCTCTAATTGCCTTTATATTACTACTATTTAAAAAGTCCAGAGAGTGCCGCCAGCCTTTCTCCAACTTTAAATTCCACTTTTAGCGGTAAGGAGGGCACCCAGGCCAATACACTGCAACAAACGGAGTGCCGGCCACCACAGCATCTATATATATATATATATATATATATATATATAACAAAAACCAGGGTTGTCTGCACTCACAGTGAAACATGAGGTTGCTGGGGTGTCACTCAAATTTCATTAGGTCAAGGCATATACCTTTTTCCATGAATAAATAAATCCTGTATGGAGTGCACTCACCAGACTGTTAATAGAGCCAGCAGGGGTTTTATTAAGACATCAAGTACAACATCACACACCGACGTTTCGGTCCTATCTGGACCTTCTTCAAGGTTTAACTGACACCCACATAACCTATCTATATATAGCCATCACCTTAATTATACTCTAATAAAACAGACATGGAACATAGATGACATGGACATACATATATACACACATTTTAATAATATTACCTATTCAGATCCATTCATGTCCCCACAAGACCAAAGCATATTATCCATTCCGTGTATTCAGATACTGAGCGATTACTCACTCGTTCCTGCTTCGCCCGCCAATCCCTCTGAACCGCACGCTGGCGGGAGCAGAAGCAGCTACAGCTTGCTTGGAACGCATCCACATGATCTCGTCATGTGATGCCCACAAGCGACCAATACTTGCTATACTAGGCGTCACATGTGTTACGCGCGTCATCACGCGCGACACACGTCATCACGTACTGCACCTACATCACCTCGCATTGTTTCAATACGCAATTAGACCGCTGCCCGGCAACGTAGTTACCTAGGCAACGCTCATATGCGTCTGTGCACGTCATTACTACTCATATAGTGGAGGTATTGTAATCATATAGGGTGATCATTATATGTCCCCATATGGCGAATATTGGACATGAAAGAATCTGATAGCACATAGATAAAAATGGTTAAAGAACAAGAAGCATTGTGCATCATATTAAGACCATCACACTAACAACATACAACATATATAAGTATACGATATAATATATCAATAATATTATGGACAGTGTGCAGACAAGGCTGATACAGACCGGAACACATACAAAATAAACAGTAAAAAAATCAGAAAAATCAGAAAAAATCAAAATCTTTATGACGGGACTTCAGATTCTGCCAACAGGCCAATCCTCTCATATTATAAGAAGATATTGAAATGCACTGATTCATTTAGGCCCTTAGGGTAAACAGTCTCTAATTTATGTATCCAGTATGCCTCTCGGCGTAGAAGGATCTTGGCTCGATCACCACCCCTCGAAAGTGGTGGTATTCTGTCTATAACCATATAGCGTAACGCCGTCAATTGGTGTTGATGTTGTACAAAGTGACGTGCGACTGGCTTATCCGACCCACCAGTTTTTAGTGCCAATCTGATATTTGACCGATGGTTTGAAATCCGTTCACGGAATGATCTTATTGTCTTGCCCAATATTTCCTCACTAACACTAAGTTTGGACCAAGAAAAGGTTTTGTCACGTGGATTATCCTTTATTCCCACTGTCTCGTTTAGTCCAATGAGATGGAAAATAGATAATTATTGCTTATCTCGCAAATTAAGACTCAAAGAAAAATTTGGGGAGAATAAACGTGACATACCTGACATTGAGTTCAAACAGAAAAGTACTTATGATCCTCCATCAAATAATATTAATATTAAAACTTTTTCGCGTATGATGGATCAATCGGTAAATGACTCTATGAAAAAGAATGTGAGGAGTAGACCCAATCTCAGCAAAGGAGAGAGGATGGCTTTAAGGCAGTTGAAAGGTAATCCCACTATTACTATACGTCCAGCAGACAAGGGTGGGGCTGTTGTACTTCAGGATACAATAGCATACAATGAAGAGATTTTACGACAACTTGGTGATGAATGCACCTATAAAATGTTAGATAGTGATCCTATGCCATTATTTAAAAAGAAATTGGATATGACAGTGGATATGGCGTTGGGTATGGGTGTTATTAGTGAGACTGTATCATCTTTTATGCGAACAGATTTCCCTATATGTCCCATCCTATACACTCTACCTAAGGTACATAAATGCATTGATGCTCCTCCGGGCAGACCAATCATCTCTGCCCGGGGATCATTATTTCAACCTGTTGCACGTTACCTGGATACCCATCTCCAACCATGTGTAAAGAAAATAAAAAGCTATATTAAGGACACTAATGATTTCATTAATGGGTTAAAAGCGATAAAAGGTTATGATGAAAATTGGCTACTTGTGACTATGGATGTGTCCTCTCTATACACAGTCATACCTCATCAAGAAGGGATGGCTGCTGTAAGAAGAGCACTAATACTGAACCAACAACAGCACCCACCTGTTGAATTCCTGTTGGAATTACTGGATATGACACTCACGTGTAATTACTTTAAGTTTGGTGACCGATACTACCTCCAGACATCAGGGACCGCGATGGGAAGTAACATAGCCCCGGCATATGCAAATTTATATATGGACGAGTATGAACAACAATACATATTGCCGATGTTTGGGGGTAGTATCGGTTATTACAAACGATTTATAGATGATATATTTATCTTATGGTCTGGAGATAAAGCTGCCCTGGAGAATATGGTATCGCATCTAAATCAACTTGATACACCAATTAGATTTACGATGGATTGCGATCATAGGTCAATTAATTTCTTGGATGTAACTGTATTTGCCACAGATGGGGGTTATGGATTTAAATTGTACAGGAAGGCCACAGACCGGAACACATTATTACACTACAGCAGCTACCACCCAAAACCTCTTAAGGAGAGCCTACCTATTTCCCAGTTTATTAGGGTCGTGAGGAACAATTCGGACTCAAAGATCCTGGAGGATCAACTTAGAGACATGCAACACCGATTCCTCGATAGGGGATATCATCCGGATATTATTGAACGCTGTCTGAGAACAGCTGAACAGCGACTTAGGGTTGGCAAAAAGAATCTGGCGGAGAGTACCGAAAAACCGTTTGTGTTCCTCACCACATACGATACTGTTAGTTTTGCTACGCGATCCGCTATTAAGAGAAATTGGGACATAGTGGCCACAGATGGTGCACTCAAGAATGTTCTTCCAAAACAACCATTGATTGCATACAGACGGGGACCGAATCTGCGAAACATGCTTATGCGTCCTGATCAATCAGTTGGTAAAGAAGTAGATAATTGGCTACCCTCAAAGAAACTGGGATGCTATAAGTGCCCGAATTGCACTACATGTAGAAGTATGCTGACTGGCAACAGTTTCCCACACCCACATGATGGTCGACGGATACCAATACAACACCGTCTAACGTGCACTTCTGATTATGTGGTATATATCTTGATATGTCCACGCTCACTAGTATATGTGGGCAAGACAATAAGATCATTCCGTGAACGGATTTCAAACCATCGGTCAAATATCAGATTGGCACTAAAAACTGGTGGGTCGGATAAGCCAGTCGCACGTCACTTTGTACAACATCAACACCAATTGACGGCGTTACGCTATATGGTTATAGACAGAATACCACCACTTTCGAGGGGTGGTGATCGAGCCAAGATCCTTCTACGCCGAGAGGCATACTGGATACATAAATTAGAGACTGTTTACCCTAAGGGCCTAAATGAATCAGTGCATTTCAATATCTTCTTATAATATGAGAGGATTGGCCTGTTGGCAGAATCTGAAGTCCCGTCATAAAGATTTTGATTTTTTCTGATTTTTCTGATTTTTTTACTGTTTATTTTGTATGTGTTCCGGTCTGTATCAGCCTTGTCTGCACACTGTCCATAATATTATTGATATATTATATCGTATACTTATATATGTTGTATGTTGTTAGTGTGATGGTCTTAATATGATGCACAATGCTTCTTGTTCTTTAACCATTTTTATCTATGTGCCATCAGATTCTTTCATGTCCAATATTCGCCATATGGGGACATATAATGATCACCCTATATGATTACAATACCTCCACTATATGAGTAGTAATGACGTGCACAGACGCATATGAGCGTTGCCTAGGTAACTACGTTGCCGGGCAGCGGTCTAATTGCGTATTGAAACAATGCGAGGTGATGTAGGTGCAGTACGTGATGACGTGTGTCGCGCGTGATGACGCGCGTAACACATGTGACGCCTAGTATAGCAAGTATTGGTCGCTTGTGGGCATCACATGACGAGATCATGTGGATGCGTTCCAAGCAAGCTGTAGCTGCTTCTGCTCCCGCCAGCGTGCGGTTCAGAGGGATTGGCGGGCGAAGCAGGAACGAGTGAGTAATCGCTCAGTATCTGAATACACGGAATGGATAATATGCTTTGGTCTTGTGGGGACATGAATGGATCTGAATAGGTAATATTATTAAAATGTGTGTATATATGTATGTCCATGTCATCTATGTTCCATGTCTGTTTTATTAGAGTATAATTAAGGTGATGGCTATATATAGATAGGTTATGTGGGTGTCAGTTAAACCTTGAAGAAGGTCCAGATAGGACCGAAACGTCGGTGTGTGATGTTGTACTTGATGTCTTAATAAAACCCCTGCTGGCTCTATTAACAGTCTGGAGAGTGCACTCCATACAGGATTTATATATATATATATATTTACCACTTCTTGTCTTATTAAAAACATCATATCATATTCATACCAAACACCTTTCTGAAGATATAAAATAAAGCACTCATATAATAATCAACAAGTTAAAAACATGAATTTTATATAGTCAGTATACAACCTGACATGTAATGGTTAACTAGTACTATCTTCAGTATGTTTACTCATTGTGTTCTTTGTATTAGGTGCTAAACTGCCTTAAAGCATATAATTGATAATAGTGAAACTTATATTTTTGTATCACTCCTGACATCGTCATACTATGGGGGCAGACAGCCACTGGAAGAGATAAACAGTAATGAGTGAGAGGAGATACAGGTATCGACCTTCGTTACATAGGCTGTAATTGAAGTGTGAGAGAAGAGGGTTGTGGGAACAGGAGGGAAGAGGGCCTTTCTCCAATGAGTGTATATATATATATATATATATATACTGCATGATTTCAAATGGTGTATTTTTTGTTTTTTAAATCCTCATCTAGGCAGTATAGTTACTAAGGTACTGTAACGTAATCTCTTGACCTCAGCTGTTCTTGTTTATTCACAAGAACAATCCATTAGAACTTAGAGATTGATTAGTATCTTCCAATGTGTTTTGCAGAGGTTGATCAGGTCAAAAATATTATGTGCTGGATAAGAATCCCGTGTAACCCTGAAATTACAGACCACATAGAAATGTAACATTATTAACTTCTTTAGTAAGTCATCTGCAGACGGATTTCAATAAACAAAGTTCCTTCAGGTACACTGCAGTTACATCTGCACTGAATTGAGTGGACACAGCTAATATGGGGTAATATGGGGTGAAATAGTACATTTCTCCAATAATTAAAAGTTACTTTTTAATAGTGATTTCTCTTTGCACCGACAATACAGCCCATTCTTTGTTCAGAATATGCTATTTGCTGTAGTTGGTAGCACCCCCAACATTGATGAAGATTTGAAACACATTGCTATAGGGGTCCCATTCTAGAATAAGTGTTTGGGTTTTTACCACACTTCTATTAAATTAATTGTGAGTGTGCAAATACAACACCATATTTGTTCCAATCCATTATGTGCAGTGTTGTGCCATTTATCTAAATATAGAAAAACGTATATTTGCACGGGACATTAAGGGTGCATTTTAAAGCTGAATGTCATGATGCCACATTTGCATATGAGCAAACATAAGCGTGTATAATTGCATTTCCATATCTGTATTTGAAGGTGCCATGGCATTGCCATGGGTTATGGCGATTCCTCAAAGTCACGTGTCATGACTGTATGCATTCTATGTGCCCTGGGTAAATGGGGCTCACAGTCCTATAAGTAATACCCAGCCGTGACCATGATGTGAATTATTATAGTGCTCCCAAAATGTATATTTCAATGTATATTCTGTATGGAAAATGTATTTTTAAAACTGTATGCCAGTCTGTAATTAACTAGCCAGGGTCACAAGCCACCAGCAAACAAGTACGAACAATTAATTCTGGTTTTAGAAAAGTTAAAATCCACAAGCGTGGGTGTGTGTCATGCTGTTAGGACAGATAAATATACCTGTTTAAACTGAATCCAGCATTAACGCTAAAAGGGAATAGATTCGTTCTAGGAGTAATCCCATCTTCTGCCTCATGTGGTCTCCCCTACTCAGATCATTTAAAACCTCAAAGTAAGATTATTTAGGTTTTCTAATGTATTATTCCTTTTTCTCTACTTGAAGTCAATCTGTGTGTCTCATAAATGTATGTCTTTATTTTCAAAACTTCAATAAAACTTTATGATTCAAAACCAAAAACAAGCATTTCACTAATGAAGGACATTAGTGAAATGCTTGTTTTTGCTTTTGAATCATAAAGTTTGATTGACTATTTTGTAAATAAATATTGCATATATGGTCACATGAGAACAATAAAGGAGGAAGGGAAATAAACAGATTATGTGGATCATAAATGAGGGGGTACTGTATATAATTACTAAGAAAAATACAATCCAAATGCTTTGAGTCTTATTGGGAGAAAAGTGCTATATAAATAACATTATTCTAATTATTATTAACTACAGTTAATAGCCATTCTACCACCCTTAAAACAATACAATGAACATACAAACAGTAGGTGGGATGGGCGGTTTTCAGCAAGCAAGAGCTAGAACTGCCAGGACGTAGAATTTTTAGACACTAGTCACTAAACATAATGTACTAAACACACACCTGCAAATTATTAGGCTGATATTTACTACTTCACAATAACATTTACATTTAAATGGGCCCCGCTCTATTACCTTGTGTTTTTATTCAGTGCAGGTTTATTCAGCCTTAAACACAAATATTCTGCAATAATCTCAGACAGACCACTATCATCCCCTATCTAGGGATGGCCATCGGTGGGTTACCATTGATGGTCAACATAGATGGTACCATTAATGGGTAACCTCAATGGTGGTAAACCATCCGCAATGGAACCATCAATGGTTTCACCCACCGATGGTCACCCATACCTTACACTGCATAAGACTGAGGGTCAATGAGAACCCGTGGGAGGAGCTTTGCTGGAGTGTTGGGGTGAAGCTAAGCTCTGTGTCCCAGCACCTTGAGAGAAAAAAATATATATTCTGCGTTTGTGTATCATCGATGCCGGGGAACCATCTGGCTCTCCTCTATTGATGGGAAAACTATTCTACTTTGGTCATAGACCATCAATGATTTTAAATCATCGAAGGTTGATGGCCATCCTTCCCCTATCTGTCAGTCAACTGCTTTCCTTTTCTGTTCTCCCACTGTCATCTTCAAAATTTTCAATCAACCTCCCCTGTCTCCTAGACTGTATAGTACAAAAAGAATGCTCTGCAGTTTTGATGTTGGCCACTGCATTTGTATAGAGTAAACAGAAAGTAAAACTGCAATTCACAATTTTATGTTAATCTGTTATAACAGTGGTTCAAAACTTTTTAAATCAGGGTGCCCTAGACCATCAGAGTTATTTCCATGGAAATCCTATGGCAAAAGTTTCATATTGAGACAATCAGCAACAATTATTAAATTAAATAAATGATGCTTACCTGATATCCATAGAGTCAGTTATGTGGTGGTGGACAGTGAGAGTGAGCATCTTTGTCCATATATTTTATGATTAGCAAACAGCAGAACTGGGTTTTGCCTATCACAGTGACCTAAAACTTTATTTAGTACTAGATCATCAACCTGTGGCACCCCTGCAAGTGGCCTGCTGCACTCCAGGGTGCAATGGCTAAATAAAAAAATTGGTAAAGAAATAAGTGAATCAAACACTAGCCCTAAGCACTGCAAAAAACTGGGACTACATTCCACCAGAAGCAAATAACGAGCATTTTGCCCCAATGTACACTTCTGGAAAGCTACCATTGAAGAGGTGTTCTGTAGAATCCTGGACTTGATCATTCAGCAGCTGTCAGTCATGTTGTGCTTCTTGCCCTGACACCAACTTTCAACAGCACTCTTATAATCCCCTTCTCCACACATACAACAAAGACACAAGGAGTCTCAGCCCAAACACAGAATAGACACGAGTATAAATGCAACATATTTACTCGTTACTTGATGGAAGTGAATGATTAAAAAAAAATGCACTTTGGAGAAGAATGTACTTTTTAGCATAAACACTTGAAACATAGCCAGATTAAGAGGGGGATGCAGGGCATACTGTACCCCGGGCGCCCCTTTATTAGTGGGCCCCCTGGCCAGAACACACTGACATCACTAGCTTTGCCTCTTAAGCAGCAGCAGAACCAGCAGTCAGAGTGTGGGCAGGACAGTATGCAGTGAAGGCAGAGACACAGGAATATCATGTTTCATGAGCTACCAATGGAGCTTTCAGACCAGAGGAGAAATAAGAGTAAGTGACACAGGTATCTCAGCTTCTCCTCTTCCCTGCTTGGGTGTCTGAGTCTTGTGTAAACTGTTATGCAACTAAACCATTTGGATCTAGAGACACACACAGAGAGTCCTCCTGAGTGCTGTCCCAGTGTGTAAGTAGTACAGAGGCTGCTGCTATTCTTGCATGTAATAATATTAATTATTTTATTTTTCTATGTGTATTTTAAGGTTAAGTTGCCTGAAAATGTTATATTATAGTTGTCTTTCAATTAGGTGGAGCTATAAACAGTACCCAGTCATTATTAAACTATTAGTTTAAAACTAATATACACCATTGGTTTAATTAACATTTTGCCCCTCCTGGAATGGGACATGTTGGGCGGTATGCACAATCTAATATACACCCCCCCCCCCCCCCCACACACACACACACACACACACACACACACGCCTTCCATCAGGGCCCCCCTGTCTTAAGTGCCCCGGGCACCACCAAAGCTTAATCCAGCCCTGGCTTGAAACAAATATCTCTCTAGTGCAAACAGGTAATTTTGGAATACATAGGCTTCTGTCACACACTTATAAGAACACTATAGAGAATTTTCAAGTCAGGTTTACTATTATGACTTAATGCAAAATTAAATTAACTTGTTACAATTATTTTAGGAGATTCTGTACTGGAAAAATATTTAGGTGTTCACATTGATAACAAACTTAGCAGTAGTACCCAAAGTAGGAATGCAGCTTAAAAGGCAAACAAGGTATTAGCATGCATAAAGCGTCGTATTAATGCAAGGGATAAGAGCGTTATAGTCCAATTGTACAAATCACTGGTGCGACCACATCTCAAATACTGTGCACAACTATGGCCACCATACTATAAAAAGGATATCCTGGAACTAGAAAAGGTTCAAAGATGGGCAACTAAATTGATTAAGGGGATGGATACGCTAGAATATGAGAAACACTTGATAGGCTAGGCATGTTTACACTGGAGAAAAGGAGATTTTATTTAAGGCAAATTTTACACTGCATCCTGTTAACCCAATAAATATATAATGGACATTTAAATAAGTGTTTCATTATTTTATGACATAATGATTTACAAGTACAGTATATAAAAATACTTAATTATGTTTCAATTGAGTGGGTAAATAGAGTCAGATAGTTTGCATAAAGTTGTACACACAGGTTTAAGGTGTGTTTGATTAACAAAACAATTTACAGTACATAGAGTAAAAACAGGGACAATAGTAAGGTCAAGTAGTGTAACGTGTGCTTTATAAATATTCTAGTATGATGTATCTTTAGATTTTGAATACCTTCATTTACAGTAGATTGCGATTCTTTTAATGCTACATTATTTTAAGTACATGGGGGTATATATAAAAACACTCTGTGCATCTACTGATATTCCCCCAAATGGTTGAATATTTTTGAGAGTACCCCTCAAAGTTGATTTTCCGAGTGTTATACATCACTTTTTAACCCATCAGGTTGAATATTTTTGAGAGTACCCCATAAACTTGATTTTTCTAGTGTTATACGTCACTATTTAACCTATCAGACATTGGGGACCACATGTTTAAATGTGTTGTGGCCTGTCTTATTAATGCGAGTCCATGAGCAGTCCTACATGCTGCTTAATTAATTTAATGATGGTAACTACCCATAAATTAAGATGTACCCCGATGAAGTCTCGGCATGAGACGAAACGCGTTGGATTCTCTATTTATCTGTCGTGACCTCCAGTTTACAATAATAAAAGGATGAGACAGTAAAGAGACATCGGTACATCGATACTTATGGTGACCTTCAAGTTGTGTCAACATTAGAAAGAAATTGCCTCAAAAGCATCTGTATGGTTATGGACATTGATTTAACTTTTTATGCATTTTAAATAAATTGTTACAGAGGAACACATTGATTGCTATTATCTTCTACTAAAGACTATATTCCACCATTGTGTGAAAAACTTTCTGTGGGTGTGATTAATTGCTGGGTGTAGATTGAACCCTGAGGCGCCAATCTCACTATTGCTATATATGGGGGTATATATGTATGTATGTATATATATATATATATATATATATATATATATCAAAGCATAGAAAGAGACAAAGTACCAACCAATCAGCTCCTTACTGTCATTTTCTGATTGTTTGGTACTTAGGATGCCAATCCCGGGCCAAAATTTCAGTAATAGGATTGAGCTGTCCTACTTCGATTTATGCATGTGGAGGAGGGGGGTCAGGGGGGTTTCAAGTAAAAAAAAAAATAACATACTCATAAATGAGCAGAGGGGTCTCCAAGGTCCAGAGGTAGTGTCAAGTGTCAGGCACTGTGAATCCCTTATTGCCTGTCTTGCACAGTGCTCAGCGCTACCCGGGGGAGAGAGGCTGCTGGAGGGAGGGAGGTGAGTCTGTCAGGCTTCAGAAGGTAGCATCTGAGCCGAGTGCTCAGTGCTGCCCGGGGGTGAGTGGCTGCCAGGGGAAGGGGGGGGGGGTTTTGGCGTGGAACTGCACATGTGAAGTGTAATCCCGTGGAAGCGCCAATCCCGGGATTCAAATCCTGGCATTTTTGGTCCAGAATCCCAGGATCCCAGCCTCCCTAGTTGGTACTTTATATCTCTCCACTTTATTTCTCTCCAAGTTTGATACATATGCCCCAAAGTTTTGAACACACAAGCACATAGTACTATACTTACATATTTTGGAAACATGAAACTACCAATGTTGTGTCCTGTACTTATATAATAAATATCCCTGCCAGCTCACTGTTTATTGCATTACCTGTCTAGGAAGTAGTTACAAGACCAGATGCTGGGCTGCTCCCAGACTCCACCCAGCACTGTGAATATGTGACACTTTGAACTGGACCCCCTTAATTTGTACTACAAAGGGTATGCATTGAAGGCAACTGTCGGACTGGGTAAGACATGAGTACGGTCCCCTAATTTTCCCTTTGCTGAGCTTCGATTACTACCAATCCTGTTAATGCTGAAGGGGTTAACACTCCCTTCTGCTGTTGCCTGGGAGACGTCAGCAGGACCAGTGGGCAGACAAGCACTAGGACTCTTGGACTTACTTATAATGGAGGAGGGAGTGAGAAGGCTGATGGAGTTTTGATTGGCTGTGGCAGAGCGGGAAAAAGAGGAGGCGGGGTTTGCACCAGTGTGTGTGAGAGGAGAAACTCTGTGGAGAGCGGAGCCACCGCTGAGGAGACCGCTGTGAGGAGACATGCTGTGGATGGAAGAGCCGCGCTGACAAGCCACGCTAAGGAGAACCACGCGGTTTGTAGGTTTCTGACTGCAAAGAGCCTGAGCCCACACCAAGGGGCGGACGTCAGTGGGAGACCTGGGAGCAAAAGAAGCAGTGGCAGCCGCAGGTAACTCATAATGCCTCCTTCCTTTTGGTCAACTACTTTGCCCTGTTCCTGACTGTCTAACCCAGGGGTGGGGAACTTCCGGCCCGCGGGCCGTATAAGGCCCGTGAAGCCGCTTGCTCTGGCCCACCCGCTTGTGTCAGTGAGACACGCCGCCGCTCACTCCGTTGGCAGCGTGTCTCAGCTGTCAGGGCAGGGAGGATAGCGCGGCTATGTCGGGCGGCAGCGGCGTGTCGGACTCCAAACCAGCCACCGGTTCATGAGCCAATCAGAGCTCGCGGACCGGCAGCCAATCAGGGGCTTCCGGTCCAAGAGCTCTGATTGGCTCACGAACTGGTGGCTGGTTTAAAGTCCTACACGCCGCCGCCTGACATAGCCGCGCTCTCCTCCCTGCCCTGACCCCTTGACACCCACCAAATGGAGCAGCAGCAGCAGTGGTAAGCAGAACAGTGGGGTGGGGGGCACTGTAGGGGCATTTGTGGATCTGGCACTGTGAGGGCATTGGTATACCTGGCACTGTGGGGGTAATTGTGGATGTGGCACTGTGGGGGCATTTGTATACCTGGCACTGTGGGGGCATTTGTGGATTTGGCATTGTGCGGGCATTTTGTGGATTTGGCACTGTGGGGGCATTTGTATACCTGGCATTGTGGGGGGCATTTGTATACCTGGCACTGTGGGGGCATTTGTACACCTGGCACTGTGGGGGCATTTGTATACCTGGCACTGTGCGGGCATTTGTGGATCTGGCACTGTGGGGGCATTTGTATACCTGGCACTGTGGGGGCATTTGTATACCTGGCACTGTGGGGGCAATTGTGGATCTGCCACTGTGGGGGCAATTGTGGATCTGGCACTGTGGGGGCATCTGTGGATCTGGCACTGCACTATTGGGGGCATATGTGTATCACGTCCATTTTAATTGGACACACCCATTTTTTTGGCACGCGCACCTCCGGCGCGTGCACACAGTACCTCTACGGGGCAGACCTACTGGGGGACAGGGTCATTTTTTAAGTTGAGAATTTTTGGATGGCTCCCAAAGGATTTTATAAATATGCAAATGGCCCTTGGTAGTAAAAAGGTTACCCACCCCTGGTCTAACCCATCGCTGGAGCTGGAAATTAGTGGCCAACGCTACGAGCAGCCAATTATATAGCAGCCTTCTCATAGACTGTATACTTGGAAGCAGATGTTGGGTCCCAGGGGAGGTCAGGTGAGGCTCAGTGATAACAGACAGGGGAAGTTTTAGTCAATTCTAGAGAAATCACCCTGTCAGGTGATGAAAGGCAGAGTATTACTCCCTCCTAAATTCTGAAATTCTGCTCTATCCTCTGCCCCTGCTTATCACAGTATTTCTGAAGCAGGTTAAATTGATAGCTGAGGTTATACCACCACCTTGTGGAAGCATCAGGAAATTGCCAGTGATTATTATTGAGAAATTTCATCAACATTTATATTACTTCTGTATTTTATGGTTGCAAAACGACTGCTTATCGTAAAGTGCCTTTGACTTTAACCTTTTAATTATACAGCAGTGACCAGTTTTGTTCCCAAAAAATAAATCATATGTCACCATCCTAACGTGTGGTGACTATTGTATTTGGTCCTCTGGGGTTGTGGTTCCTTGTCCTCTTTGCCTAGGTTTCGTGCAGTGAGTTCCGGTCCTAGAGGTGATTCCGGGTGAACAATCCAGGTACGTCCACCTGCACCTGCACAACACATCCACAGTACTTACCTGTTACAAATAGATGCACAGAGCATCTATTCTACTTCTCTCCTGCTGCTCTGCCAGAGCAGCGATGTGTGTGCTACCCCAACACCCCCACCACGGGACACTGCTGGCCAGGAATATGTGACTGTCCCGCTAAATGCAGGAAAGTTGGGAGGTATGCAATTGCCATTAATAAATCTGCAATCCTGATCAGGATCCTTCTGAACTACCAGAAAATAATCCCACTGATTTGCTGGTCTTTCTACTTACTATTTATATAGGAGATAAATTCTATAATTTATGGGGAGTGAGTAGAGTCCCTGATTGGTTCAACAATATGACAGATGTTTCTCACACATACACTGATACAACAAAATTTAGACTTGATTAAAAAAATCACATTATAGCTACAGATGTGTGGCGGACACTTTTCGGGTTTTGTGTTTTGGATCTGGATTATTTTGAAAAAAAACATACAAACAGCTAAAATCACAGAATTTGGGGGTAATTTTGAACATACTGTATTATTAACCTCAGTAACATTCATTTCTACTCATTTCCAGTCTATTCTGAACACCTCACAATATTGTTTTTAGGCCAAAAGGTTGCACCGAGGTAGCTGTATGACTAAGCTAAGCGACACAAGTGGGCGGCACAAACACCTGGCCCATCTAGGGGGCTAATTCAGACCTGACCACTAGGCTGCGTTTTCGTACAGCAGGCGATCAGGTCTAAACTGTGCATGAGTATGCACCGCAATGCGCAGGCGCTTTGCATGGGTACAAAGTGGATCACCGCTCAGTGATAGGTTTGTGCAAAGAATCCATTCACAGCGGAAAGAAGGCGTTTGTTCAGGAAGAAGGCGTTTGTGGGTGGCAACTGACTGTTTTCTGGGAGTGGTTGGAAAAATGCAGGCGTGTCCAAGTGTTTGCGGGGAGGGTTCCTGACATCAATTCCGGTCCCGAACAGGCTGATGTGATCGCAGCGGCTGAGTAAGTCCTGGGCTGCGCAGAGACTGCACAAGATCTGATCGTACAGCTCTGCTACACATGCGTTCGCACACTTGCACAGCTATAATACACTCGTCCTGTAGGCAGCGACTATCTGTTCGCAGCAGTGCAAAAATCGCCTGCTAGCGATCAGGTCTGAATTAGGCACTAGGAGTGGCACTGCAGTTGCAGACAGGATGGCAGTTTTAAAAAAAATAGGCCCCAAAGAGCACATCATGTAAAGAAAAAAAAGAGTTGCAAGATGGAATTGTCTTTGGGCTCTCCCACCCACCCTTATGTTTTTTAAAAAGGACATGCACAGTTTAATAAACCCATCATATCAGTGACAGGTGGTTCCCCTGGAAAAAACTTGCCAAGTTCTCCAAATCATAGCTAGCTACAAACATACCACCTCCTTCTTTGATGACTTTTCACATTATGAGAAGAGGCAAGAGGAAGAGGACAGTGTCAAGAAGGTGATTAGAAATTAGAGAGGCACACACAATCAGGAACAACACACAGGCTTTCATCTCCACTCCTATATTGGTGTGGAATGGAAAGGACTTCAACCAAGTAAATATATAATTACTGTACCACATTACTGGACAAACTGAAAAACTAGGGGCCAAAGCTTCTGAATTTGTACCCCCTTCTCCATTTTCAGGGATTAAGATAATTTTTAATTTAATGCTGGGATGCAAATAAACTGGTGTATACCACAGGATCAAGATTGGATATTTTCCCCTCCAGAGGTGTAACTAAGGGGGGTCAAGCAGGGCACGTGCCCTGGGCATCATGGCAGGCCCAGCAGAAGGGTGCGCCGCCAGCCAGGGCATCGTACCTTATCCTCAGGTAAATGGCGCTCGTGTGTATGGATATTTCGTACGGGCAGCAACTTGTTAATGAAGTACCTCCAAAAGACTTCGTATAAACAATAATGGTAATGAGTTTCACAAGTGCGCCTGAAAGGATTGCGTATTTGTCTCCTACTAATTGTTGTAAGTTTTCATACTAAATGTGATGGCACTTCTAATAAGTATTAGCTGTAATATAATCACTGACAATAAACAATACAATGTTGAAATAAAAATATGTTTTTATTTTGTGTTAGTACACTGTAATCGTCTGCTAAATGCAGGGTGGGGGGGTTAGATTTGGGGAAAAAAGGGGTTCCACTGCTATGGATGAAGCAGTGATATTCAGGAAGGTACGTGAATAACGTACATAAATGAGCAAAATGGAATAAGTGTGCTGATGTTCCACCTCAGAAAGGTGGCGTCCCACCTCTGTAGTGGATAATGTCCTGAAAGGGTATTGTCCAGAGACAATATGAAATCTGTAAAGTGTCCTTTATATATAGGTAGGATCCAGGAGATGAGCGTGGGGTACCCCTGAGTAGCCGCTGGCAGTGTGGGATCAGCTGGTGCTCTACTAATGAGGACTCTGGACAGACCGTATCCCTCTATGTCCTGATCTGCCCCATCGTACCTGCTCCGCCCACCTCCGTTATTGTGCTGCTGCCACGGTGGCACAAATTACAGCAGGGCCAGTTAGCAGTGAGGGAACAGAAGCTGTGTGCTGTGGAGTCCTGGCTGCAGCAGTTTCTGCTACAGCATATCACTCCCCTCAGGTGCTGCACCTCCAAGTCACTCCCTCCTCTCCCCCTGGAGGCGGAGTTCCGGCCCAGACCCATGCTCATGGCGGCAGCGTGGGGAGGATTACTGGAGGTGCCGGCAAGAAATCACTGTGGGAGGAGGAGAGACTATAGCTGGAGACTGATGGACAGCCCCCTGCTGAGAGACCATGGTGAGTCCATGTCCCAAGAAGTCTGTGACAGCTGTCTGTAAGGAGGAGGGGATTTGTGTGGGTGGGAAGGTGGGGGTGGGGGGGGTGAGAAAGAAGTCAGTATGGGGGGTGGGCGATGGATGTGTGTGAGGTAGCTGGTGGTCAAGGGAGGAAGGGGAGATCTGTGAAGTATCAACACTCTTCTCGTCCTGCTACTCTACTACCTCTCCTCTTGATCCGATACCCTCATAAATAAGTAAAGTCTCCTGTGCTCATCTTAACCTTTACTAACATCTGTAATCTCTCTCACTCCTGTTATCTTTCCTTCACTGTTCAAGCATGCAGTGATTACTCCCATTCTGAAAAAACAATATTCTGACCCTAACTCTTTCTCAAACTACCATCCCATCTCTCAGCTACCATGTCTCTCCAAACTGCTGGAGAAACTTGCCTACACTCGCCTCACACACTTTCTTAACTCATACAACTTATTGGACCCACATCAATCAGGCTTTTGCTCCCAACACTCCACAGAGACAGCACTGACTAAAGTAGTTAATGATCTAGTCACTGCGAAGTCTAAAGGCCATTACTCACTACTCATTCTTCTAGATCTCTCTGCTGCTTTTGACACTGTTGACCACTCTCTTCTCATACAAACACTACAGTCCCTGGGTCTTCAGGACACGGCCTTCTCTTGGTTCCTATTCTACCTACCTAATCGCTCTTTCACTGTCCATTTCTCTGAATCCACCTCCTCTTCGCTACCTCTTTCAGTTGGAGTACCACAAGGCTCGGTTTTAGGTCCTCTGCTTTTCTCAATCTATACCTCATTTCTTGGGAAACTAATCAATTCTTTTGGATTTCAGGATCATCTGTACGCAGATGATACTCAAATCTACCTATCCTCCCCTGATTTGTGTATATCTGTATTGGGTCGAGTCACTGAATGCCTCTCTGCCATTTCATCTTGGATGTCATCTCGCCACCTCAAACTTAATATTTCCAAAACAGAGTTAGTTATATTTCCACCGGCCAATAGCAGTTACCAACCTGATATTTCTATCACTGTTGAGAACTCCTACTATCAACCCTACACCACAAGCTCACTGCCTAGGTGTCATACTTGACTCAGAACTGTCCTTTGCTCCCCACATTCAATCTGTCTCAAAATCATGTTACATACATCTAAGAAACATAACCGAAATATGATCATACCTACACAAGACACTGCTAAAACCCTAATCCATGCTCTCATTATCTCCCGCGTTGATTATTGCAATAGTCTTCTTACTGGTCTTACGAAGAAGAGAGTCTCAAAATTACAATCCATTCTGAATGCAGCTGTGAGGCTAATATTCCTCGCTAGACGTTCATCGTCTGCAGACCCACTTTGTAAGTCCCTCCATTGGCTACCGGTATTCTACCATATTCAATCTAAAATACTGTTACTTACATACAAGGCTATTAACCATACTACACCAACATACATCTCTTTGCTTATCTCAAAATATCTCCCAACCTGGCCACTTCGCTCTTCACAAGATCTACGTCTCTCATCCACACTCATTACTTGCTCCCATGCACGATTACAGGACTTTCTGGGGGCTGCACTCACTCTGTGGAATGCCCTACCACGTACAATAAGACTCTCCTCTAGTCTTCAAAACTTCAAGCGTTCCCTGAAAACTCACCTATTCAGACAAGCTTAGCAAATTCCAGAACCGATCACATTACCTTCATAGCTTTCCTATCCAATGATATCCCCACAGTACAGTACACACATATCCCCCACATATTTTCTTTCTTTACGCTCCCATCCTCTTGACCCTGGTTCATCACTGCTGTGATGTGATATCATGCAGCCCACCAAGAAACTTTGCAATCTGGTGGACAACTACTGTATGCAATAGACAGCACCTATCTTCATGTATCAATGCCTATTTCCCCATAGATTGTAAGCTTGCAAGCAGGGCCCTCCTACCTCTATGACTTTGTTTTTACCCAGTTTTGTCTTCTAATTGTATCCAGTTGTAAAGCGCAATGGAATTTGCTGCGCTATATATAAGAAACTGTTAATAAATAAATAAATCTGTGTATGTGACATACACACTACATCAATACCTGCAGGTATCCCACATTTTAGATACCCCCCATCCCCCATCATTATAGTAATACCCTCCACATAACAATAATCGGCTATTCTGCACAGTATGTGTGCTGTTAGTGTGGGTGGGAAAGAAAGGGGAGTGAGAGAATTGTCAGTATGGAAGTAGTGGATATGCATAAAGGAGCTGTCAGTGTCGAGAGGAGGAAGGGGGGTTGGTGTGATGGAGTTGTCAATGAGGGGTGGGATACAGTATGTGGGTGTTTGCTAGATTTGTGAGTGCTGTATATGAGGGTAACGTATGTGAGAGTTTTCGGGGCGGGGCATAGTGTTCATAATGAAGTGTTTTGACAAGGAGAACTACATTTCCCAGCATCTAAAGTGTGCTGGAGATGCTAATAAGCTTTCTCTGACGTCCTAAGTGGATGCTGGGACTCCGTAAGGACCATGGGGAATAGCGGCTCCCGCAGGAGACTGGGCACAACTAAAGAAAGCTTTAGGACTACCTGGTGTGCACTGGCTCCTCCCACTATGACCCTCCTCCAGACCTCAGTTAGATTCTTGTGCCCGGCTGAGCTGGATGCACACTAGGGGCTCTCCTGAGCTCCTAGAAAGAAAGTATATTTAGGTTTTTTATTTTACAGTGAGATCTGCTGGCAACAGACTCACTGCAGCGAGGGACTAAGGGGAGAAGAAGCGAACCTACCTAACAGGTGGTAGTTTGGGCTTCTTAGGCTACTGGACACCGTTAGCTCCAGAGGGATCGACCGCAGGACCCGACCTTGGTGTTCGTTCCCGGAGCCGCGCCGCCGGCCCCCTTACAGAGCCAGAAGCAAGAGGCTCAAAGGGTTAAAAAGAGAGGGGGGGCACTAAATTTAGGCGCAATATGTGTATACAAGCAGCTATTGGGGGAAAAAATCACTCAGTTATAGTGTTAATCCCTGCATTATATAGCGCTCTGGTGTGTGCTGGCATACTCTCTCTCTGTCTCCCCAAAGGACTTTGTGGGGTCCTGTCCTCAGTCAGAGCATTCCCTTTGTGTGTGCGGTGTGTCGGTACGGCTGTGTCGACATGTTGGATGAGGAAGGTTACGTGGAGGCGGAGCAGAGGCCGATAAATGGGATGTCGCCCCCTGTGGGGCCGACACCAGAGTGGATGGATAGGTGGAAGGTATTAACCGACAATGTCAACTCCTTACATAAAAGGCTGAATGACGTGAAAAAACGCCCGTTACCTCAGATGGCAGACACAGATGTCGACACGGAGTCTGACTCCAGTGTCGACGAGGTTGAGATATATACACAATCCACTAGGAACATCCGTTACATGATCTCGGCAATGAAAAATGTGTTACACATTTCTGACATGAACCCAAGTACCACATAAAAGGGGTTTTATTTTTAGGGGGAAAAAGCAGCCAGTGTTTTGTTCTCCCATCAGATGAGTGAATGAAGTGTGTAAAGAAGCGTGGGTTCCCACGATAAGAAACTGGTAATTTCTAAAAAGTTACTGATGGCATACCCTTTCCCGCCAGAGGATAGGTCACGTTGGGAGATATCCCCTAGGGTGGATAAGGCGCTCACACGTTTGTCAAAAAAGGTGGCACCGCCGTTTTAGGATACGGCCACCTTGAAGGAGCCTGCTGATAAAAAGCAGGAGGCTATCCTGAAGTCTGTATATACACACTCAGGTTCTATACTGAGACCTGCAATTGCCTCAGCATAAATAGTGCTGCTGCAGCGTGGTCTGATACCCTGTCAGATAATATTAATACCCTAGACAGGGATAATATTTTGCTAACATAGAGCATATTAAAGATGTCGTCTTATATATAAAGGATGCACAGAGGGATATTTGCCGGCTGGCATCCAGAATTAATGCAATGTCCATTCTGCCAGGTATTAGAAACCCGGCAGTGGACAGGTGATGCTGCCTGTAAAAGGCACATGGAGATTCTGCCTTATAAGGGTGAGGAATTGTTTGGGGATGGTCTCTGGGACCTCGTATCCACAGCAACAGCTGGGAAGAAAATTTTTTACCTCAGGTTTCCTCACAGCCTAAGAAAGCACCGTATTTTCAGATACAGTCCTTTCGGCTTCAGAAAAGCAAGCGGGTCAAAGGCGCTTCCTTTCTGCACAGAGACAAGGGAAGAAGGAAAAAGCTGCATCAGCAGCCAGTTCCCAGGATCAAAAATCTTCCCCCGCTTCCTCTGAGTCCACCGCATGACGCTGGGGCTCCACAGGTGGAGACAGGTGCGATAGGGGCGCGTCTCGGGAACTTCAGGGACCAGTGGGCTTGCCCACAGGTGGATCCCTAGGTTCTGCAAATAGTATCACAGGGATACAGGCTGGAGTTCGAGGCGACTCTCCCTGAAAGCCTTGAACACTTATATACGAAGGTTCAAGTTCAAAATGGAATCGCTCAGGGCGATTATTGCAAGCCTGGAGAATTTCATGGTATCACTGGACATCAAGGATGCTTACCTGCATGTCCCTATTTACCCTCTTCACCAGGAGTACCTCAAAATTGTGGTACAGGATTGTCATTACCAATTCCAGATGTTGCCGTTGGTCTGTCCCCGGCACCGAGGTATTTACCAAGGTAATGGCCGAAATAATTATCCCGTACTGGGACGATCTCCTTATAAAGGCGAGGTCCAGGGAGCAGTTGTTCGTCGGAGTAGCACTATCTCGGGAAGTGCTACAACAGCACGGCTGGATTCTGAATATTCCAAAGTCGCAGCTGGTTCCTACGACGCGTCTACTGTTCCTGGGTATGGTTCTGGACACAGAACAGGATAAAAAGGGTTTCTCCCGGAGGAGAAGTCCAAGGAGTTGTCGTCCCTAGACAGAGACCTCCTAATACAAATACAGGTGTCGGTGCATCAATGCACGCGAGCCCTGGAAAAGATGGTAGCTTCTTACGAAGAAATTCCATTCGCCAGGTCCCATGCAAGGATTTTCCAGTGGGATCTGTTGGACAAGTGGTCCGGGTCGCATCTTCAGATGCATCGGCGGATAACCCTGTCTCCAAGGGCCAGGGTGTCGCTGTTGTGGTGGCTGCAGAGTGCTCATCTTCTAGGGGGCCGCAGATTCGGCATACAGGACTGGGTCCTGGTGACCACGGATGCCAGCCTTCGAGACTGGGGGGCAGTCACACAGGGAAGAAACTTCCAAGGCTATGGAAAAGTCAGGAGACTTCCCTACACATATATATTCTGGAACTAAGGGCCATTTACAATGCCCTAAGTCAGGCTAGACCCCTGCTTCAACACCGGCCGGTGCTGATCCAGTCAGACAACATCAAGGCGGTCGCTCATGTAAACCGACAGGGCGGCACAAGAAGCAGGATGGCGATGGCAGAAGCCACAAGGATTCTCCGATGGACGGAAAATCATGTGTTAGCACTGTCAGCAGTGTTCATTCCCGGAGTGGACAACTGAGAAGCAGACTTTCTCAGAAGACACGACCTCCACCCGGGAGAGTGGGGACTTCAACCAGAAGTCTTCCAAATGATTGTACACCGTTGGGAAAGGCCACAGGTGGACATGATGGCGTCCCGCCTCAACAAAAAGCTACAAAGATATTGCGCCAGGTCAAGGGACCCTCAGGCGATAGCTGTGGACACTCTGGTAACACCGTGGGTGTACCAGTCGGTGTATGTGTTCCCTTCTCTGCCTCTCTTACCCAGGGTAATGAGAATAATAAGAAGGAGAGGAGTAAGAACTATACTCATTGTTCCGGGTTGGCCAAGAAGAGCTTGGTAACCAGAACTCCAAGAAATTATCTCAGAGGACCCATGGCCTCTGCCGCTCAGACAGGACCTGCTGCAGCAGGAGGCCTGTCTGTTCCAAGACGTACCGCGGCTGCGTTTGACGGCATGGCGGTTGAACGCCGGATCCTGAAGGAAAAGGGCATTCCGGAGGAAGTTATCCCTACGCTTTTTAAAGCTAGGAAAGAAGTGAACGCAAACCATTATCACCGCATATGGCGGAAATATGTTGCGTGCTGTGAGGCCAGGAAGGCCCCAAAGCAGAAATTTCAGCTAGGTCGATTTCTGCACTTCCTACAGTCAGAGGTGACTATGGGCCTAAAATTGGGTTCCATTAAGGTCCAGATTTCGGCTCTATCGATTTTTCTTCCAAAATAGAACTGGCTTCACTGCCTGAAGTTCAGACTTTTGTTAAGGGAGTGCTGCATAGTCAGCCCCCGTTTGTGCCTCCAGTGGCACCGTGGGATCTCAACGTGGTGTTGGATTTCCTGAAGTCGCATTGGGTTGAGCCACTTAAATCTGTGGAGCTATAATACCTCACGTGGAAAGTGGTCATGCTGTGGGCCTTGGCGTCGGCCAGGCGTGTATCAGAATTGGCGGCTTTGTCATACAAAAGCCCTTATCTGTATTTTATATGGATAAGGCGGAATTGAGGACTCGTTCCCAATTCCTTCCTAAGGTGGTATCAGTTTTTCATGTGAACCAACCTATTGTGGTGCCTGCAGCTACTTGGGACTTGGAGGATTCCAAGTTACTGGACGTAGTCAGGGCCCTGAAAAGTATATGTTTCCAGGACAGCTGGAGTCAGGAAAACTGACTCGCTATTTCTCCTGTATGCACCCAACAAGCTGGGTGCTCCTGCTTCTAAGCAGACTATTGCTCGCTGGATCTGTAGCACGATTCAACTTGCACATTCTGCGGCTGGACTGCCGCACCCTAAATCTGTAAAATCCCATTCCACGAGGAAAGTGGGCTCTTCTTGGGCGGCTGCCCGAGGGGTCTCGGCTTTACAACTTTGCCGAGCTGTTACTTGGTCGGGTTAAAACATTTTGTAAGAGTCTACAAGTTTGATACCCTGGCTGAGGAGGACCTAGAGTTTGCTCATTCGGTGCTGCAGAGTCATCCGCACTCTCCCACCCGTTTGGGAGCTTTGGTATAATCCCCATGGTCCTTACGGAGTCCCAGCATCCACTTAGGACATCAGAGAAAATAAGATTTTACTCACCGGTAAATCTATTTCTCGTAGTCCGTAGTGGATGCTGGGCGCCCATCCCAAGTGCGGATTGTCTGCAATACTTGTTTATAGTTATTGCCTAACTAAAGGGTTATTGTTGAGCCATCTGTTGAGAGGCTCAGTTATATTTCATACTGTTAACTGGGTATAGTATCACGAGTTATACGGTGTGATTGGTGTGGCTGGTATGAGTCTTACCCGGGATTCAAAATCCTTCCTTATTGTGTCAGCTCTTCCGGGCACAGTATCCTAATTGAGGTCTGGAGGAGGGTCATAGTGGGAGGAGCCAGTGCACACCAGGTAGTCCTAAAGCTTTCTTTAGTTGTGCCCAGTCTCCTGCGGAGCCGCTATTCCCCATGGTCCTTACGGAGTCCCAGCATCCACTACGGACTACGAGAAATAGATTTACCGGTGAGTAAAATCTTATTTTATCTAAAAGTTTAAAACGCTTATTGCTTTTAAGACTGGATGGTTAATAAGGGAGATCTGTACAGTACATAATTTTTCCAGTGCATGATATGTTCGCAGGTTGTGCTGCCATAATTCACTGATCCACCCCCAAACCTAATTGCACCCACCTCCGTCCTTCTAGGTAATGACTGGCAGAGTGAGATACTGTTACAGCTGTTATACTAATAGTGGGTTGTTGAATGTAGTCAGCAAGTCAACAGTCATTATGTAGACACTACAATGCCAGCACCAGTCTCCCAACTTAGGGGGTCATTCATATCTGATCGCTGTTGTACGTTTTTGCGCAGCGGAAAATCAGGTCCTAACTGCACATGCGTATGCACTACAAAGCGCACATGTATTGGACAACAACAAAGGGCATCGCCAGTCAGCAATGGGATGGTGCGACAAATCCGATCGCACGGACGTTCGCAAGGTGATTGACAGAAAGAGGCCATTTGTGGGTGGCAACTAACCATTTACAGGGAGTGTCCGGAAAAACGCAGACGTTCTCAAGCATTTTCAGGGAGGATGTATGACGTCAGCTCCGGCCCCGATCAGCCTGATTCTATCGCACTGGAGTAGTAAGGTGACAAAGAAGGTGTGATTATTATGGGGGAAGGTGATGGTGTGCTAAGAGACGTCACAGGAGGAGGTGATGGTGTGCTGAGAGACAACGCGTGGGGGAAGGTGATGGTGTGCCGAGAGACATCGCAGGAGGAGGCAATGGTGTGGCTAAGAGATGATGCAGGAGGAGGTGATGGTGTGGCAGAGAGTTGATGCAGGGGGAGGTGATGGTGTGGCTGAAAGATGATGCAGGGGGAGGTGATGGTGTGGCTGAGAGATGATGCAGGGGGAGATGATGGTGTGGCTGAGGGATGACACGAGGGGGAGATGATAGTGTGCCTGAGAGACGTAGGGGGCAGGATATTAGTCTTGTTGAACCGCTGATGTATGATGCTAACCTTATTAATATTCCAACACAAACAGGCATCTTCTGGACGATGTAATCTCCTACATGAATAGTGAATAACAGTGAAAAGATGCTGTTTGCCTTGGAGGATATATTTCTTCAGAGGTTCCATATTGTGAGAAACCATCATACAGGTAAGGTGCATGTTGAATTAAAAAGAAGTCATGTTGGCATGCCCCACTTTCAGTAACCACGCCCCTGCTGGTATATGCCAATGCCCATTTTTTCAGCACGCACACTATTTCTTTATAAGCATTTTTTTATGGGGGGAGGAGGGGGGGTGAGCGCCATTCCTAATCTTGCCCTGGGCTCCAAAAACCCCAGTTACACCTCTGTTCCCCTCCACGGGGTCTGGAGACTTATTTTGTGAAAATCTCGTAGGTTTCTTTTTTTCCTTTTTATTGCATTTTTATTTACTTATTTTATGGCAGATGCCTTATTTTCTTTTTTCACATCTCCCAGTTACACGCATGTGAGCATACCTGTGTGTCTTGTTTATTTTATTTATATTTTAGTTTTTAATAAAGCAGCACCTTAGATATTTTAGCAGCCCCTTCTGAGCCACCACAGCAGCCCCAGATGGGTTAAGTTGAGTTCGGGTGGGTTCGGTAAAGTACTAAGCAGGACTGTACAGTGAATTTTTTCGTTATTGATCCCCTGTCCTAGTGGAGCTTACAACTCTACAGTCAAAACTCATTTCATACTATAAGTAGGACTGTGGGAGGAAGCAATGATGACCTCTGTGCCCACAGCATGCCTTAGCGTGGCAAGCCCGACATCTTCCTGGCTGTAATCCACCATGAGACTCCATACTTGGCCTTATTCAGTAACTGTTTGTGCCTCACAGGAGCTCCTGGCCCATCTAGTGCTGCAGTGCTATGGAAAGCTGATGCAATGCAAGATCACTGAAACTCTGTCTTCTATCACCGCGAGGTCTTGCGATAACCCTAGGCAGCCCTTAGGAAAAGAAACCTGTACAACAAATGCACATTTTGTAAATAAATAATTCCAAAATGTGAAACATTAATAATAAATCAAAATAAAGGTTGACTAATTGGAGCCATTCATTTGAGTGAGTCCCTAACATGAAATAATTGAGAAGAACCTCTCTCTAATACTGGGTACACAATGCACACCAGAAGATGTAGATGAGCGGGTTCAGACAGGGCACCCCTGGAATTACATGGCAGACATATAGACATAGGTGTGTTTGAAAAATCTAGTTTTCTCCGTCAATTATGCTGGATTATGATTCTGTCTGACTGACTTTGGCCACAAATGTGGTCTAATTGGTAAACACTTTGTCAAAATTATAATTTACATGTCCACCTTTGCGGCTATATGTTTTCACAAATCTATTTGTGATGTTGAAGCTTGTTTCATATTCAGCTCTAGGCTTTAATTTAAACTTAGGATCAAGTACAGCAGCACCCCTGGAATTATATGGCAGCACCTCTGGAGTTATACAGCAGATAGTCAGCACCCCTGGACTTATATAGCATAGGCAACACCCCTTGAGAATTACACAGCCCAGCAGACAGGCAAAAGCACCCCTGGACTTAAACAGCAGTGGGACAGCACCTCTGGACTTATAGGGTAGAGGGGCAGCACCACATATAGGGCAGCACCCCTGGAATGATGTGGCAGACAAATAAAAGACATGCAAGATGGAATTGTCCTTGGGCCCTCCCACCCTTATGTTGGATAAACAGGACATGCACACTTTAACAAACCAATCATTTCAGTGACAGGGTCAGCCACACAACTGTGGCTGAAATAATTGGTTTGTATGGGCCTCCACCAAAAAAAGAAGCAATTAATCTCTCCTGGCACAAACTGGCTCTACAGAGGCTAGATGTCATCCTCATCCTCAGATCCCCCCGTCAATGTTTAAATCCTCATTCTCATCCTCACAGAGAAATAATATTCAAACAAAGCACATCATTTAAATGTTAGTGGACTGCTTACGCTATTACCCAAAGTTTCTGAACTTGACAATGACTTATGATGAATGCGCCGCAAGTGACATATAAGGGAGGATGTTCCTAAGTGGTTATCATCCTTACCCCTACTTATTATGGATTGACAAAGGCAACAGATGGTTTGGCACCCGTTGTCCAGATTTGTGGAGAAATAATTTCACACTGAAGAGGTGGCTTTTTTTGTATTTTGCCCAGGCATGATAATGGGCTTTTTCATTCCATGTACAACAACTGTCACCACTGGTTCCTTATTCATACAAACTACATCACCATCAGAATCCTCATCATCAAGTTCTTCCTCATTGCCAGCTACACCAATGTCCTCCTCATCCTGGTGTACTTCCACAGTGACATCCTCAATCTCAATATTAGCAACTGGAGGACTGGCGGTGCTCCTCCCAGCACTTGCAGTGGGCGTGCAAATGATGCTAGGAGCCTGCTCTTCCCATACAGCCTTGGGATGGTCAGGCCTAGACATCACAACCACAAACACACTTGGGGGTATATTTACTAAAATTCGTATTTTTCAGAATGAGATTAATGTTCAAACACGAATGACATCGAATGTGTAATTTTGCAACTATTTGAATTTATTACGACTCATTTACTAAGCTGTCGTATTTTAAATTTTTTGTGTTTTCCGATGTCGATGTCATTCGTATTTTTTTGGCAGTGTTTTACGGGAGTGAATAGTAAAACACTGCCGACATTAAAACAATGAAACTCGGCTGGATCTGTGAGATCCGTGCAGGGTTTCATTGTGCATCTTTAAAAAAAGTAAAAATAGTTTAAAGTAGAAAAAAAATGTGTAGGGTCCCCCCTCCTAAGCAAAACCAGCCTCGGGCTCTTTGAGCCGGTCCTGGTTGAAAAAATATGTGGAAAAAAATTACTGGGGTTCCCCCATATTTAATCAACCAGCACCGGGCTCTGGGCCTGGTCCTGGTGCAAAAAATACGGGGGACAAAAAGCGTAGGGGTCCCCCGTATTTTTTGAACCCGCACCGGGCTCCACTAGCCAGGTACATAATGCCAGAGCCGGGGGACACTTTTATTGTGGTCCTGGCGGCTCTGGCATTACACCCCCAACTAGTAACCCCTGGCCGGGGTGCCCTGGAGGAGTGGGAACCCCTTAAATCAAGGGGTCCCCCCCTCCAGCCACCCAAGGTCAAGGGGTGAAGCCCGAGGCTGTCCCCCCATCCAAGGGCGGCGGATGGGGGGCTGATAGCCAAGTGTAAAAAATCAGAATATTGTTTTTAGTAGCAGTACTACAAGTCCCAGCAAGCCTCCCCGCAAGCTGGTACTTGGAGAACCACAAGTACCAGCATGCGGTGGAAAACCGGGCCCGCTGGTACCTGTAGTACTACTACTAAAAAAAAACAGGACACACACCGTGACAGTAAAAGTTTATTACATACATGCACACCTCCATACATACATACATACATACATACATACTTACCTATGTTCACACGAGGCTCGGTCCTCTTCTCCATGTAGAATCCTTGGGGTACCTGTGGAAAAAATTAAACTCACATAATGCAGTGTATCTTCTGTTCTTTGTATAATCCACGTACTTGGCAAAAAATCAAACCGGAAACCCGACCATGCACTGAAAGAGGTCCCATGTTTACACATGGGACCCCTTTCCCCGACTACCAGGACCCCCCCTGACTCCTGTCAAAGAGGGTCCCTTCAGCCAATGACCGAAAGTAACCTCACCGCTGACCGCAAAGTTCCCACCATTGGATACAATGGAGCGCATAGGCGCAACATTTTATCTCTGCCGTGTGCAGCCTCACTGACACTACAGGAGCGCACAGGCAATCAGGAGAGTGCCACGACGTGGCGCTCCCTGATTGGCTGAAGGGACTCTCTTTGACAGGAGTCAGGGGGGGTCCTGGCAGTCGGGGAAAGGGGTCCCATGTGTAAACATGGGACCCCTTTCAGTGCGTGGTCGGGTTTCCGGTTTGTTTTTTTGCCAAGTACGTGGATTATACAAAGAACAGAAGATACACTGGATTATGTGAGTATAATTTTTTCCACAGGTACCCCGAGGATTCTACATGGAGAAGAGGACCGAGCCTCGTGTGAACATAGGTAAGTATGTATGTATGTATGTATGTATGGAGGTGTGCATGTATGTAATAAACTTTTACTGTCACGGTGTGTGTCCTGTTTTTTTTTAGTAGTAGTACTACAGGTACCAGCGGGCCCGGTTTTCCACCGCATGCTGGTACTTGTGGTTCTCCAAGTACCAGCTTGCGGGGGAGGCTTGCTGGGACTTGTAGTACTGCTACTAAAAACAATATTCAGATTTTTTACACTTGGCTATCAGCCCCCCATCCACCGCCCTTGGATGGGGGGGACAGCCTCGGGCTTCACCCCTGGCCCTTGGGTGGCTGGAGGGGGGGATCCCTTGATTCAAGAGGTTCCCACTCCTCCAGGGTACCCCGGCCAGGGGTGACTAGTTGGGGATGTAATGCCACGGCCGCCAGGACCACAATAAAAGTGTCCCCCGGCTCTGGCATTATGTACCTGGCTAGTGGAGCCCGGTGCTGGTTCAAAAAATACGGGGGACCCCTACGCTTTTTGTCCCCCGTATTTTTTGCACCAGGACCAGGCGCAGAGCCCGGTGCTGGTTGATTAAATATGGGGGAACCCCAGTAATTTTTTTCCTCATATTTTTTTCAACCAGGACCGGCTCAAAGAGCCCGAGGCTGGTTTTGCTTAGGAGGGGGGACCCCACGCATTTTTATTTTTTATTTTTAACACTTTCCCACCCCTTACCACTGATAAACATGCACGGATCTCACGGATCCGTGCATGCCTATCAGAACACGGTAAAAAAAAGCAGGTCTATTTGAAAACTGCTTTTTTTTACTATTTGTATTTATTCACGGCAGTGTTTGGCTATTGCCGGCAGTGTTTGTGAAATACAAATTTTAGTAAATTACCGAGTTCTAGCAAATAACAGGCGTATTTGACCGATGGTGTATTCATTCGTAATTTTTTTCTTGGACTTCAACAAAAATACGAATGCCCTCATCACTGCCGTGATTTGAGTTTAGTAAATTCCCGAGATGACACTTTGAAGAAAAAACACCATCTCGGTCAAAATCGGGAGCTTAGTAAATATAACCCTTGGACTCTCCTTGGGGATTTGTGATATCTCTGAACGCACAGTTGTTTTTTCCTGTGCTTTAACAAGCTTTATATTTTAAATTTTTCTAGAGGGAGGAGGGCTTTCATCTTCATGAGAAGCTGAACAACCAGTCATGACCATAGGCCAAGGCCTTAGCCTTTCCTTGCCACTTCATGTCGTGAATGGCATATTGTCAATTTTACATTTCTTATCAGATAATTTCTTTTTCTTTTTTTGGTTCTTAATTTTTGCTTCTTGGATTTTACATGCCCTCTATGACATTGGGCATCGGCCTTAGCAGACGATGTTGATGGAATTGCATTGTCAATGTCACGACTGGTAACAGCAGCAGCTTCAGCACTAGTACTAGGAACTGGAAGTGGTTTCTGATCTTTCACTATTTTTTCATCCAAATTTTTGTTCTCCATTTCACAGGACAGCACCCCTTTATTATTACAGCACACAAAACAGTGCCCCTTTATTTTCACAGCACCCCTGAATTTTTACAGCATACAGGACAGGGCCAGCACCCCTTTATATTCACAGCAACCCTGTATTTTTACAGCATACAGGACAGGGACAGTGTACATTTATTTTTACAGCACCCCTGTGTTTTTACAGCATACAGGATTGGGCCAGTGCACATTTATTTTCACTGCACCCCTGGATTTAACAGCATACAAGACAGGGCCAGTGTACATTTATTTTCACTGCACCCCTGAATTTTTAAAACATACAAGACAGGGCCAGTGTACATTTATTTTCACTGCACCCCTGAATTTTTACCGCATACAAGACAGGGCCAGTGTACATTTATTTTCACTGCACCCCTGAATTTTTACCGCATACAAGACAGGGCCAGTGTACATTTATTTTCACTGCACCCCTGACTTTTTACAGCATATAAGACTGGGCCAGCACCCCTGTATTTTTACAGCATACAGGAGGACAGTGCCCCTGCACAGCACAGCAGCCAGGATAGCAACAACACCCATGTACAGCTGCAGCACCCCTAAGAGCGCATGAAACACCAGTGACAGCCAGGACAGCACCCCTAACATCACAGTGACAGGACAGCACCCCTAGAGAGCACACACTGACCCCACCCAACGCCACCACCCACAGAGAGAGACAGAGGTCTGTCTCCCTCACTCTCCAAGTCCGGAGTGAAAATGGCAGCGACGTGCGGCTCTTTATATGGAATCCAAAACCCACAAGAATCCAACTGGGAGATGATGACGTTTTACCTTGTTCTGGGATCAGAGTCTGGCGGGAAGTTGCCATGGCTCGACTCCTGCACTGCCCCTCCCCCTCTCCCCCCGCGTACTATGTCTGCTGCTCTCCTGAGGGGGGCGGCCAGGAATCAGAGCCCGCACTCACTCCATGCTGTCTCATCGGGAATGACCGGTAATACAGCCCTTCCTTCAAAACCAGTCCCGTTCTGACAGCTTCTTACCCCATGGCTTACCCCGGTCTGAGAGCTTCATACCCCATGACTAACTCCGCTCGGAGGGCAGAGTTTCAAAGAATGACACAGTTACATACATTGTGACTTCACAAAGCAACCTCATCATTCTGTGAAACTCCACCCCCAGATGGGGTGTTATGGGAGCGCGTAAGGGGAGCTGGAAAAGATCCACAAAGTGCTGCATGGCTTGCCTGCCATTAGAAACAGCACTGCCCTTCAGCAGGGTCATCCTGACTGATGCTTCCAAAAATGATGTGTTAATGAGGACGCATCTGTATTAATTCATCCTACCCCTACCCTCATCTCTTCCCCCACTACCTTCATTTCTCCCCTACTACACTCATTTCTCTAATCATCTAAATAGATCTCCTGACAGCGCTCGGTGCAGCGCTGCCCATCCAGCTCTCCCGGTCACATGGCCGCACCCCCGTCATGTGACTGCTGCCGGGGGTGGAGGAGGGGGGATGCGGTCATGGCGCTGCCCCAGCTTCTCTGCCGGGGGTCACCGCGCCGAGTACAGCTTCCGGATGCCTGCAGTCCCAGCCTGCTGCCGCTGCGAAGGCATGGGACGCTGCAGGTTGTCCCGCTCATCTGGGATTTTGTTTCGCCTGCCTCAACCAAATCCCCAGGAACAGCCCCGTTTCCATGCGTAAACCGGGCTTTTTCTACCGAAAACACACAGGTTTCACTGAACCTGGGTGTTTTTGGGAGAAAGGGCACTTTTTTTTACAGGTGATCAATCTGGATAGCCTGTAAAAAAATATCGGTGAAACATCGGGGAAAACGTTTTTCACACCCGATGTTTTACCAGGCCTAATAGGATATCCCCCTTAGACTTCGAAGAGATAGACTTCTATCACTGCCTGTGTACTTGCATGGTAATATTGATAAGTTTCCCCAATACGTCATTTCTTATCACTGCAGTATAATATCATAATTATCAAGGCTAAAATGCGATTATACACAAACAGGCCCCTTTGCATGAATTTGATTGGTTGATAAACTGTAGGCAACTCCTACACTTTTCATTTTTTGGAAGCTTTAGTAAATCTACCCTTAAGTGACGTAATTTGATTTGAGTGAATTGAAGGCTTCATTCTCATGAATATAATTAATCTCATACCCACTGTGTGTAGGTGACAAATGCAGTTTCATACCCATTGCTTTCTAATTATAATTTTACTGTCAACAAATTGGGTGTGAGGCTAGTCAATATATACTGCACATTATCTAAACTGAAAGTGGAGGCGATAGGAAAAAACACTTTTCAGGCTTTTCAGTAAAGCCATAAAAATAAATCAGAGGAGAACTTTCAGGCACAGGGAACAGTTATAATACCACAAGATATATTTATAGCAGACGAACAGCAAATCTACAAAATAATTCAGGCCTCTCAGCCGAAGGTGAAGGTGAAGAAGCACGAGACAAGAAAATAAATGAGCCAGGTATCATCAGTTTTATTTACAGATGTGAAAATACAGGGAGAATGTGCAGGTGTGCAATTAAATAATATTATAGTAGGAAAGAAGGAAACTACGAGCCTGATTCAAGTTTGCAAGTAAAGCAAATAAGCAAGCAACTGGGCAAAACCATGTTGCACTGCAGGTGGTCAGATCTAACAAGTGCAGAGATTATAGATTTGGGTGGGTTATATTTTTTCTGGGCAAGGTAAATACAAGAGATGTGCAATGACCTATTGTTTTGGTTTTTGGTTCTAATTCATTGTAGGGTTTTGATTTTGCCAAAACTGCCCACATGTGCTTTGGTATCGGTTCTGTTCTGTTGTTGTTTTGGGGCGCGGTTTATACTATAAACAGCTAAAATTATGCTATTTGGCAGTGTTTTTATTTCTACATCAAAAACATAAATTTCCAGTCATTTCCAGCTGATTTTGTCCACCTCACAGCTCATAATATTGTTGTCACCAATACTGGCCAAAGGCTGCAGCGCGCTGCCTGGTAAGTGAGCGCAAGAGCAGCGGCACAAACACACATCAGTTTATAGCACATATATGAAACATTGCCACACGGCGGTGGTGCTATGAACTGAGTATCTGGAACTCAGGGGTGCGGGTGGCAACTAGGGAGTTCCAGAATTCATGAGTGAGCTGCAGCTGGGAAAGGGAAATGGCTGCAACAACGACTCTGCCCCTAACTCCGTTATTTCTCCCAGTAGTCGGTTTGCAGAGCTACTCTTCTCCTTTAGCAGCCGCGTTTGAATGGGGTCCGCCAAGGCTCCAATGTCCCCAGGTCTTACGAACTAACAAGGCACCAACCAAGACTGAGAGAGAATAAGGGGAGAAACTAGCTAAGACTAACGAGACTACAAACAGGATAGAAATAACCAAATGAACATGAATGCTACATTGCACAGGTTTGAATATAATCTTAATACAAGAAATGTGTATATACTACAAAACACAAGATGTAATTAACAACAAGATCGTATATACATGTACAATACACAGGATGGTATGAATAATAAATCATAAAGCAGTGAGTTTCTAAAGAACTTGGCAGAGCAAGACAGGATACAGATAACAAGAGTACTTAGCTGCAGGAGACCCCTGGATTCCAGGCAAGGCAGGACAAAGCAAGACAAGGCAAGGTAAGGCTGGAGCTGTCTGAAAGTACTTCCAGGCTAGGTCTCCCATGTACAATCAGAAACTCAAGTGACAGGGATAAGGTGCTCTGGACTCTGGCAGGACAGGACACAAAGGATTAAAACTGGACTGAGAGGTGACAGGAATAATGTGCTCAGGACTCTGGCAGGACAGGACACAAAGGATTCAAACTGGACTGAGAGGTGACAGGAATAATGTGCTCTGGAATCTGACAGGACAGGACACACAGGATACAAACTGGATCAGGTAGCACAAGCACTGCAATAGCACCAACTGCACAGGTTCAAGATTCCACCATAGGACAGGGACCAGGTACAGGTACATACAGGAACCAGTAAGCTATAGCCAGCCTCAGATGAAGGGAAGGCTGTGAATAAAGGAATCAAGCCCCAATCAGAATGGCTGGAAGCCACACACAAGGCCTAATTATCTGACAGGTGAGACTGCACAGGCACACATACAGGATACAGGCTGCAATTACACATACTCGCCACGTAATGGCCTAATTATCTGACAGGTGAGACCGCACAGGCCACACATACAGGAGACAGACTGCAGTTACACAGACTCACCACATAATGGCCTAAACAGGTACATGAGAAAACCTGGAATGTGAACAGAAATACATAAACAGAATGAGCCACAGCGGTGGCTCATGACAAATGGCAGAAAAGAAAAGTGGTGCAAGATGGAATTGTCCTTGGGCCCTTATACCCATCCTTATGTTAGATATTAAAAAGGACATGCACAGTTTGACAAACCAAGCACTTCAGTAACAGGGACTGCCACTGTTATGGCTAAAGTGCTTGGTTTGTTTGGGCCCCCACAAAGCTTTTGGAAGGACTACCTCTGATCACTAAAGAGGAGGTTGATGATGAGGATGTTAATTACAAATTATTATAATTTTGTAAAATAAATTTCATAAACTTGCTGCAAATGATGTAACATGGAGGAGGTGTCTAGATAGTTAACGTCCCTACCTCTCCTAACATGGCGTCACAAATGGAGCATATGTATTCACAAATGTCAGAATTTGGGTAAAAATAATCCCACACCCAAGAGGTGGCTTTCTTTTAATCACGAGCAAGAATTGCTGCCACTGGTGGCTATCTTACACAAACAGCATCATCAAAATTTCCATCTTCATTAGCACTCAGATAGTAAACATCATGATGAGCAACAGCTACAGCACTAGTAGTTGGTTATTGCTCCTGCTCCTGCTCTCCTGATCATGACCCATATTGATTCAGTGCTTACATTTGTTATGGCAGTGCCATGACAATTACTGCTTTATTGAGTGCACATATTGTAAAAAATTTTTTATCACAAATGACAACTCATTCTGCGGAGTCACAGTGCTTATAGTTATGAATGCAGTGCAGCACGGCACATATTGAGCTTTTTTAAAACACACAAGTTGTGCAAAAAAACAATTTTTTTTCACAAATGACAACTCACGCTGAAGAGTCATAGTGCTTATATTTATGAATGCAGTTTGGTACGGCACTTACAGTACATACAAATTGTACAAACTTTTTTTGCCACAAATAACAACTCCATAAAAACATCTGTGGGCACCAGTATGCACTATGCACCAAAAAAATATTGTTGCCCAGTATTAGGAGCTCTATGCTGCAATGTATACTTGGCAGTGACAAAAAGCACCAATGTACACCAAGGGTTAATACTGCCCTATATGGAGCTTTGGGCTGCAATAATAGGCAGTGACAAAAATACACCAGTGTACACTGTGCACCCAGGGCATACTTGCCTACCCTCCCGGAATGGCCGGGAGGCTCCCGAAAATCGGGTGACCCTCCCGGCCCCTCGGAAAGGTGGGCAAGCCTCCCGCATTCCCCCTCGGCCGCCAGCAGCAGAGAACAAGCGGGCGGCCCGAGGGGGTCCGATGACGCGATTCGCGCTGAATCGCGTCATCGTAGCTCCGTCCCCCGCTATGCAGCGGCTCGTTTCTCGGCACAGCACAGCGGGGGCGGAGTCACGATGACGCAACCCTGATGTTACGCCCCCGGACCGCCCACCCTGCGGCAGGCCACGCCCCCGGACCGCCTATCCTGTGCCGGCCACGCCCCCATACACCTACAACGCTGCCTCCTCCCGGAGGAGGAGGCAGCAAAGTAGGTAACTATGACCCAGGGTTAATACTTCCCCTATATTAGGAGGACCTGGCAGTGGCAAAAATACACCTATAGTGTGCTGTGAATAGGGTTAATATAAATGAACACTGCCCTTAAGAGTTCTAGGCTGTGTACCAGTATAATATGTGACTGATATATTAATTAATTTCTGCCCTGGCAGTCTAGTGTGTGCGTATAAGTTCTGAGTTGTGCACCAGTATAATACAGAACTGATATATTAATTTTATGCCCTGGCAGTCTAGTGTGTGCTCTCCGTCCGGCATCCTGTGTGAAATGGCACCTGAATCACCAGAGAAGGGACTTATATTGAATCTAAAACTTTGAGTTCTGGACCCAGAATGATGGAGTTTTTGCCTAGATTTGGAATCCGAGCCTAGCGGGAAAACACGAGCCCCGGATTCCGGAGGTTTGGATGGGCTCAGCTCTCAGAGAATTGAGCTGACTCATCTTTAGTAAATACTGGCTGCTTTTGCATGTTGCCCACAAATACTGGACAGCTTTATTTTTACACTGCAATTTCGATTTCAGTTGAACACACCACACCCAAATCTAAATCTCTCTCTGTGATATATATGTAGCCTACTGGACCTTCAGTTTTACAAACAGACACTTAAAGCGGTTGGATATCCTTGAATATTTCTAACAATGTTCTTGGAAGTTCAATAATACTGAGTAGCAGTGACACAGATGTAATGCCCCACTATGCGGTGTCACGTTGCATGACAAGTGACAGTTTGAATTGAGTGGCAGTTGGTCAAGGGAAGTTCTGATGTAACTATTGGGAAGGCAGCTTGTATTGCTGATGGAGCCTGCTGTGAGAGAGCCTGCTGTGAGGGAGCTTGCTGTGAGAGAGTGTGCTGTGAGGGAGCTTCCTGTGAGAGAGCCTGCTGTGAGGGAGCTTGCTGTTAGAGAACGTGCTGTGAGGGAGCTTGCTGTGAGGGAGTAGAAAAGCTGTGAGGAGATTACTTAGGCAGTAATTCAGACCTGATCGCTGGGCAGCGATTTTTGCAGCCCCGCGATCAGATAGTCGCCGCCTACATGGGGAGTGTATTTTTGCTGTGCAAGTGTGCGAACGCATGTGTAGCAGAGCTGGACAAACAGATTTTGTGCAGTCTCTGCACGGCCCAGGACTTCACAATCACATCAGATTGTTCAGGACCGGATTTGACGTCAGACACCCTCCCTGCAAACGTTTGGATACACCTGCATTTTTCCAAACACTCCCTGAAAACGGTCAGTTGCCACCCACAAACGCCCTCTTCATGTCAATCTCCTTGCGAATGCCCGTGCGAATGGATCCTTCGCACAAACCCATCACTTACGAGCGATCCGCTTTGTAGCCGTCCATCGCGCCTGCGCATTGCGGTGCATACACATGCACAGTTTGGATCTGATTGCCCGCTGTGCTAAAACGCACAGCAGCGTTCAGGCCTGAATTACCCCCTTAATTCTGTGAGGAGGTCAGCAGGCAGGCAGCAAAGCAGCAACACTGTCTCATACGTATATTCCCTTCTCACCACTTGTTTGTTTTAGTATTTTACTATTTTTTTTATTGTTCTTCATCCTTGTGTGTTTTTTGGTATTGAGGGCTGGGTCTTAATCAGTGGACACAGTGTTAAGATTCAGAGTGTTTAGATTGATAATATCGATTTATGCTGGACTTACATAAACTGGACAAAAACTGAAGGAAGCTCTCCTAACAAGTAACACTTACTACAGCTACTGTTTGAAACTACAAATGTGTGTCTGTATTACCTGCTCATTCAATACTGAACTCCCTGTTTGGACTAGAGATGTGCACCGGAAATTTTTCGGGTTTTGTGTTTTGGTTTTGGGTTCGGTTCCGTGGCCGTGTTTTGGGTTCGAACGCGTTTTGGCAAAACCTCACCGAATTTTTTTTGTCGGATTCGGGTGTGTTTTGGATTCGGGTGTTTTTTTCAAAAAACCCTAAAAAAACAGCTTAAATCATAGAATTTGGGGGTCATTTTGATCCCAAAGTATTATTAACCTCAATAACCATAATTTCCGCTCATTTTCAGTCTATTCTGAACACCTCAGACCTCACAATATTATTTTTAGTCCTAAAATTTGCACCGAGGTCGCTGGATGACTAAGCTCAGCGACCCAAGTGGCCGACACAAACACCTGGCCCATCTAGGAGTGGCACTGCAGTGTCACGCAGGATGGCCCTTCCAAAAAACACTCCCCAAACAGCACATGACGCAAAAAAAAAAAGAGGCGCAATGAGGTAGCTGTGTGACTAAGCTCAGTGACCCTAGTGGCCGACACAAACACCTGGCCCATCTAGGAGTGGCACTGCAGTATCACGCAGGATGGCCCTTCCAAAAAATACTCCCCAAACAGCACATGACGCAAAGAAAAAAAGAGGCGCAATGAGGTAGCTGTGTGAGTAAGCTAAGCGACCCTAGTGGCCGACACAAACACCTGGCCCATCTAGGAGTGGCACTGCAGTGTCAGGCCAGATGGCCCTTCCAAAAAATACTCCCCAAACAGCACATGACGCAAAGAAGAAAAAAAAGAGGCGCAATGAGGTAGCTGTGTGACTAAGATAAGTGACCCTAGTGGCCGACACAAACACCTGGCCCATCTAGGAGTGGCACTGCAGTGTCACGCAGGATGGCCCTTCCAAAAAACACTCCCCAAACAGCACATGACGCAAAGAAGAAAAAAAGAGGCGCAATGAGGTAGCTGTGTGAGTAAGCTAAGCGACCCTAGTGGCCGACACAAACACCTGGCCCATCTAGGAGTGGCACTGCAGTGTCAGGCCGGATGGCCCTTCCAAAAAATACTCCCCAAACAGCACATGACGCAAAGAAGAAAAAAATGAGGCGCAATGAGGTAGCTGTGTGACTAAGATAAGTGACCCTAGTGGCCGACACAAACACCTGGCCCATCTAGGAGTGGCACTGCAGTGTCACGCAGGATGGCCCTTCCAAAAAATACTCCCCAAACAGCACATGACGCAAAGAAGAAAAAAATGAGGCGCAATGAGGTAGCTGTGTGACTAAGATAAGTGACCCTAGTGGCCGACACAAACACCTGGCCCATCTAGGAGTGGCACTGCAGTGTCACGCAGGATGGCCCTTCCAAAAAACACTCCCCAAACAGCACATGACGCAAAGAAAAATGAAAGAAAAAAGAGGTGCAAGATGGAATTGTCCTTGGGCCCTCCCACCCACCCTTATGTTGTATAAACAGGACATGCACACTTTAACCAACCCATCATTTCAGTGACAGGGTCTGCCACACGACTGTGACTGAAATGACGGGTTGGTTTGGACCCCCACCAAAAAAGAAGCAATTAATCTCTCCTTGCACAAACTGGCTCTACAGAGGCAAGATGTCCACCTAATCATCATCCTCCGATTCATCACCGTGTACATCCCCCTCCTCACAGATTATCAATTCGTCCCCACTGGAATCCACCATCACAGCTCCCTGTGTACTTTGTGGAGGCAATTGCTGCTGGTGAATGTCTCCATGGAGGAATTGATTATAATTCATTTTAATGAACATCATCTTCTCCACATTTTCTGGAAGTAACCTCGTACGCCGATTGCTGACAAGGTGAGCGGCGGCACTAAACACTCTTTCGGAGTACACACTGGTGGGAGGGCAACTTAGGTAGAATAAAGCCAGTTTGTGCAAGGGCCTCCAAATTGCCTCTTTTTCCTGCCAGTATACGTACGGACTGTATGACGTGCCTACTTGGATGCGGTCACTCATATAATCCTCCACCATTCTTTCAATGGTGAGAGAATTATATGCAGTGACAGTAGACGACATGTCCGTAATCGTTGTCAGGTCCTTCAGTCCGGACCAGATGTCAGCATCAGCAGTCGCTCCAGACTGCCCTGCATCACCGCCAGCGGGTGGGCTCGGAATTCTGAGCCTTTTCCTCGCACCCACAGTTGCGGGAGAATGTGAAGGAGGAGATGTTGACAGGTCGCGTTCCGCTTGACTTGACAATTTTCTCACCAGCAGTTCTTTGAACCCCTGCAGACTTGTGTCTGCCGGAAAGAAAGATACAACGTAGGTTTTAAATCTAGGATCGAGCACGGTGGCCAAAATGTAGTGCTCTGATTTCAACAGATTGACCACCCGTGAATCCTTGTTAAGCGAATTAAGGGCTCCATCCACAAGTCCCACATGCCTAGCGGAATCGCTCAGTGTTAGCTCCTCCTTCAATGTCTCCAGCTTCTTCTGCAAAAGCCTGATGAGGGGAATGACCTGACTCAGGCTGGCAGTGTCTGAACTGACTTCACGTGTGGCAAGTTCAAAAGGTTGCAGAACCTTGCACAACGTTGAAATCATTCTCCACTGCGCTTGAGACGGGTGCATTCCACCTCCTATATCGTGGTCAGTTGTATAGGCTTGAATGGCCTTTTGCTGCTCCTCCAACCTCTGAAGCATATAGAGGGTTGAATTCCACCTCGTTACCACTTCTTGCTTCAGATGATGGCAGGGCAGGTTCAGGCGTTTTTGGTGTTGCTCCAGTCTTCTGTACGTGGTGCCTGTACGCCGAAAGTGTCCCGCAATTCTTCTGGCCACTGACAGCATCTCTTGCACGCCCCTCTCGTTTTTTAAATAATTCTGCACCACCAAATTCAAGGTATGTGCAAAACATGGGACGTGCTGGAATTTGCCCATATTTAATGCACACACAATATTGCTGGCGTTGTCCGATGCCACAAATCCACAGGAGAGTCCAATTGGGGTAAGCCATTCTGCGATGATCTTCCTCAGTTGCCGTAAGAGGTTTTTAGCTGTGTGCGTATTCTGGAAAGCGGTGATACAAAGCGTAGCCTGCCTAGGAAAGATTTGGCGTTTGCGAGATGCTGCTACTGGTGCCGCCGCTGCTGTTCTTGCGGCGGGAGTCAATACATCTACCCAGTGGGCTGTCACAGTCATATAGTCCTGAGTCTGCCCTGCTCCACTTGTCCACATGTCCGTGGTTAAGTGGACATTGGGTACAACTGCATTTTTTAGGACACTGGTGAGTCTTTTTCTGAGGTCTGTGTACATTTTCGGTATCGCCTGCCTAGAGAAATGGAACCTAGATGGTATTTGGTACCAGGGACACAGTACCTCAATCAAGTCTATAGTTGGCTCTGCAGTAATGATGGATACCGGAACCACGTTTCTCACCGCCCAGGATGCCAAGGCCTCAGTTATCCGCTTTGCAGCAGGATGACTGCTGTGATATTTCATCTTCCTCGCAAAGGACTGTTGGACAGTCAATTGCTTGGTGGAAGTAGTAAAAGTGGTCTTACGACTTCCCCTCTGGGATGACCATCGACTCCCAGCAGCAACAACAGCAGCGCCAGCAGCAGTAGGCGTTACACTCAAGGATGCATCGGAGGAATCCCAGGCAGGAGAGGACTCGTCAGAATTGCCAGTGACATGGCCTGCAGGACTATTGGCATTCCTGGGGAAGGAGGAAATTGACACTGAGGGAGTTGGTGGGGTGGTTTGCGTGAGCTTGGTTACAAGAGGAAGGGATTTACTGGTCAGTGGACTGCTTCCGCTGTCGCCCAAAGTTTTTGAACTTGTCACTGACTTATGATGAATGCGCTGCAGGTGACGTATAAGGGAGGATGTTCCGAGGTGGTTAACGTCCTTACCCCTACTTATTACAGCTTGACAAAGGCAACACACGGCTTGACACCTGTTGTCCGTATTTCTGTTGAAATACTTCCACACCGAAGAGCTGATTTTTTTGGTATTTTCACCAGGCATGTCAATGGCCATATTCCTCCCATGGACAACAGGTGTCTCCCCAGGTGCCTGACTTAAACAAACCACCTCACCATCAGAATCCTCCTTGTCAATTTCCTCCCCAGCGCCAGCAACACCCATATCCTCCTCATCCTGGTGTACTTCAACACTGACATCTTCAATCTGACTATCAGAAACTGGACTGCGGGTGCTCCTTCCAGCACTTGCAGGGGGCGTGCAAATGGTGGAAAGCGCATGCTCTTCACGTCCAGTGTTGGGAAGGTCAGGCATCGCAACCGACACAATTGGACTCTCCTTGTGGATTTGTGATTTCGAAGAACGCACAGTTCTTTGCTGTGCTTTTGCCAGCTTAAGTCTTTTCATTTTTCTAGCGAGAGGCTGAGTGCTTCCATCCTCATGTGAAGCTGAACCACTAGCCATGAACATAGGCCAGGGCCTCAGCCGTTCCTTGCCACTCCGTGTGGTAAATGGCATATTGGCAAGTTTACGCTTCTCCTCCGACGATTTTATTTTAGATTTTTGAGTCCTTTTTTTACTGATATTTTGTGTTTTGGATTTTACATGCTCTGTACTATGACATTGGGCATCGGCCTTGGCAGACGACGTTGATGGAATTTCATCGTCTCGGCCATGACTACTGGCAGCAGCTTCAGCACGAGGTGGAAGTGGATCTTGATCTTTCCCTATTTTTGGAACCTCAACATTTTTGTTCTCCATATTTTAATAGGCACAACTAAAAGGCACCTCAGGTAAACAATGGAGATGGATGGATACTAGTATACATATGGATGACGAGTGACTGACGACACAGAGGTAGCTACAGCCGTGGACTACCGTACTGCGTCTGCTAGTATAGAGATGATAATGATATAAAAAATATATATATATATCACTACTGCAGGTATATATAATATAATGACGGACCTGCTGGACACTGTCAGCAGACTCCTAAACTACTAGTATGAAGAAGATAGAAAAAAAAACCCCACCACAGGTAGGTATACAATTATGGACGAGCACTGACGACACAGAGGTAGCTACAGCCGTGGACTACCGTACTGTGTCTGCTAGTATAGAGATGATAATGATATAAAAAATATATATATATCACTACTGCAGGTATATATAATATAATGACGGACCTGCTGGACACTGTCAGCAGACTCCTAAACTACTAGTATGAAGAAGATAGAAAAAAAAAACCCACCACAGGTAGGTATACAATTATGGACGAGCACTGACGACACAGAGGTAGCTACAGCCGTGGACTACCGTACTGCGTCTGCTAGTATAGAGATGATAATGATATAAAAAAATATATATATATCACTACTGCAGGTATATATAATATAATGACGGACCTGCTGGACACTGTCAGCAGACTCCTAAACTACTAGTATGAAGAAGATAGAAAAAAAAAACCCACCACAGGTAGGTATACAATTATGGACGAGCACTGACGACACAGAGGTAGCTACAGCCGTGGACTACCGTACTGCGTCTGCTAGTATAGAGATGATAATGATATAAAAAATATATATATATCACTACTGCAGGTATATATAATATAATGACGGACCTGCTGGACACTGTCAGCAGACTCCTAAACTACTAGTATGAAGAAGATAGAAAAAAAAAACCCACCACAGGTAGGTATACAATTATGGACGAGCACTGACGACACAGAGGTAGCCACAGCCGTGGACTACCGTACTGCGTCTGCTAGTATAGAGATGATAATGATATAAAATATATATATCACTACTGCAGGTATATATAATATAATGACGGACCTGCTGGACACTGTCAGCAGACTCCTAAACTACTAGTATGAAGAAGATAGAAAAAAAAACCCCACCACAGGTAGGTATACAATTATGGACGAGCACTGATGACACAGAGGTAGCTACAGCCGTGGACTACCGTACTGCGTCTGCTAGTATAGAGATGATAATGATATAAAAAATATATATATATCACTACTGCAGGTATATATAATATAATGACGGACCTGCTGGACACTGTCAGCAGACTCCTAAACTACTAGTATGAAGAAGATAGAAAAAAAAACCCCACCACAGGTAGGTATACAATTATGGACGAGCACTGACGACACAGAGGTAGCTACAGCCGTGGACTACCGTACTGCGTCTGCTAGTATAGAGATGATAATGATATAAAATATATATATATATCACTACTGCAGGTATATATAATATAATGACGGACCTGCTGGACACTGTCAGCAGACTCCTAAACTACTAGTATGAAGAAGATAGAAAAAAAAAAAACACCACAGGTAGGTATACAATTATGGACGCGCACTGACGACACAGAGGTAGCCACAGCCGTGGACTACCGTACTGCGTCTGCTAGTATAGAGATGATAATGATATAAAAATATATATATATCACTACTGCAGGTATATATAATATAATGACGGACCTGCTGGACACTGTCAGCAGACTCCTAAACTACTAGGATGAAGAAGATAGAAAAAAAAAAACCCACCACAGGTAGGTATACAATTATGGACGAGCACTGACGACACAGAGGTAGTCACAGCCGTGGACTACCGTACTGCGTCTGCTAGTATAGAGATGATAATGATATAAAATATATATATATATATATCACTACTGCAGGTATATATAATATAATGACGGACCTGCTGGACACTGTCAGCAGACTCCTAAACTACTAGTATGAAGAAGATAGAAAAAAAAACCCCACCACAGGTAGGTATACAATTATGGACGAGCACTGACGACACAGAGGTAGCTACAGCCGTGGACTACCGTACTGCGTCTGCTAGTATAGAGATGATAATGATATAAAAAATATATATATATCACTACTGCAGGTATATATAATATAATGACGGACCTGCTGGACACTGTCAGCAGACTCCTAAACTACTAGTATGAAGAAGATAGAAAAAAAACCCCACCACAGGTAGGTATACAATTATGGACGAGCACTGACGACACAGAGGTAGCCACAGCCGTGGACTACAGTACTGCGTCTGCTAATATAGAGATGATAAAGATGATAGAGATGAACAAAAAAAATATAACACTACTGCAGGTAAATATTTATATAATATAATGAATGACGGTCCTGCTGGACACTGTCAGCAGAATGCGTTTATAGAATAAAAAAAAAAAAGCACCACAGGAGTGTTTAACTTTTTCAGGCAGACAATATACTGGTGGTCACTGGTCAGTCACACTGGCAGCAAAAGTGTGCACTGTACTCCTGCTATAACTGCACCCCAGTCTCCCCCACAATTCAGCTGTGTGAGCAGTGAGCACTCAGCACAGTCAGATATACATAGATGATATTATCATGCAGCACACTGAGGCTGAGCACAGATATGGTATGTGACTGTGTATCGTTTTTTTTCAGGCAGAGAACGGATTATATTAAATAATAAATAAAACTGGTGGTGGTCAGTCACTAGTAACTAACTATCAGCAAAACTCTGCACTCTGAGTACTCCTAATGCTCCCCAAAATTACTAAGTAATCAACTCAAGTGTCTCTATCTATTCTAACGGAGAGGACGCCAGCCACGTCCTCTCCTTATCAATCTCAATGCACGTGTGAAAATGGCGGCGACGCGCGGCTCCTTATATAGAATCCGAGTCTCGCGATAGAATACGAGCCTCGCGAGAATCCGACAGCGGGATGATGACGTTCGGGCGCGCTCGGGTTAGCCGAGCAAGGCGGGAAGATCCGAGTCTGCCTCGGACCCGTGTAAAAAGGCTGAAGTTCGGGGGGGTTCGGCTTCCGAGGAAACGAACCCGCTCATCTCTAGTTTGGACACTGCAAAAGCTTACCATTTCACTAGAAACTATTTGTTTAAACTTCCGGAATCTCACAATTATCTAAATGTTTATATGTCATATTGTATTTATACTAGAGATGAGCGCCTGAAATTTTTCGGGTTTTGTGTTTTGGTTTTGGGTTCGGTTCCGCGGCCGTGTTTTGGGTTCGAACGCGTTTTGGCAAAACCTCACCGAATTTTTTTTGTCGGATTCGGGTGTGTTTTGGATTCGGGTGTTTTTTTCAAAAAACACTAAAAAACAGCTTAAATCATAGAATTTGGGGGTCATTTTGATCCCAAAGTATTATTAACCTCAAAAACCATAATTTACACTCATTTTCAGTCTATTCTGAATACCTCACACCTCACAATATTATTTTTAGTCCTAAAATTTGCACCGAGGTCGCTGTGTGAGTAAGATAAGCGACCCTAGTGGCCGACACAAACACCGGGCCCATCTAGGAGTGGCACTGCAGTGTCACGCAGGATGTCCCTTCCAAAAAACCCTCCCCAAACAGCACATGACGCAAAGAAAAAAAGAGGCGCAATGAGGTAGCTGTGTGAGTAAGATTAGCGACCCTAGTGGCCGACACAAACACCGGGCCCATCTAGGAGTGGCACTGCAGTGTCACGCAGGATGTCCCTTCCAAAAAACCCTCCCCAAACAGCACATGACGCAAAGAAAAAAAGAGGCGCAATGAGGTAGCTGACTGTGTGAGTAAGATTAGCGACCCTAGTGGCCGACACAAACACCGGGCCCATCTAGGAGTGGCACTGCAGTGTCACGCAGGATGTCCCTTCCAAAAAACCCTCCCCAATCAGCACATGATGCAAAGAAAAAGAAAAGAAAAAAGAGGTGCAAGATGGAATTGTCCTTGGGCCCTCCCACCCACCCTTATGTTGTATAAACAAAACAGGACATGCACACTTTAACCAACCCATCATTTCAGTGACAGGGTCTGCCACACGACTGTGACTGATATGACGGGTTGGTTTGGACCCCCCCAAAAAAAGAAGCAATTAATCTCTCCTTGCACAAACTGGCTCTACAGAGGCAAGATGTCCACCTCATCTTCACCCTCCGATATATCACCGTGTACATCCCCCTCCTCACAGATTATCAATTCGTCCCCACTGGAATCCACCATCTCAGCTCCCTGTGTACTTTGTGGAGGCAATTGCTGCTGGTCAATGTCTCCGCGGAGGAATTGATTATAACTCATTTTAATGAACATCATCTTCTCCACATTTTCTGGATGTAACCTCGTACGCCGATTGCTGACAAGGTGAGCGGCGGCACTAAACACTCTTTCGGAGTACACACTTGTGGGAGGGCAACTTAGGTAGAATAAAGCCAGTTTGTGCAAGGGCCTCCAAATTGCCTCTTTTTCCTGCCAGTATAAGTACGGACTGTGTGACGTGCCTACTTGGATGCGGTCACTCATATAATCCTCCACCATTCTATCAATGTTGAGAGAATCATATGCAGTGACAGTAGACGACATGTCCGTAATCGTTGTTAGGTCCTTCAGTCCGGACCAGATGTCAGCATCAGCAGTCGCTCCAGACTGCCCTGCATCACCGCCAGCGGGTGGGCTCGGAATTCTGAGCCTTTTCCTCGCACCCCCAGTTGCGGGAGAATGTGAAGGAGGAGATGTTGACAGGTCGCGTTCCGCTTGACTTGACAATTTTGTCACCAGCAGGTCTTTCAACCCCAGCAGACCTGTGTCTGCCGGAAAGAGAGATCCAAGGTAGGCTTTAAATCTAGGATCGAGCACGGTGGCCAAAATGTAGTGCTCTGATTTCAACAGATTGACCACCCGTGAATCCTTGTTAAGCGAATTAAGGGCTGCATCCACAAGTCCCACATGCCTAGCGGAATCGCTCCCTTTTAGCTCCTTCTTCAATGCCTCCAGCTTCTTCTGCAAAAGCCTGATGAGGGGAATGACCTGACTCAGGCTGGCAGTGTCTGAACTGACTTCACGTGTGGCAAGTTCAAAGGGCATCAGAACCTTGCACAACGTTGAAATCATTCTCCACTGCACTTGAGACAGGTGCATTCCACCTACTATATCGTGCTCAATTGTATAGGCTTGAATGGCCTTTTGCTGCTCCTCCAACCTCTGAAGCATATAGAGGGTTGAATTCCACCTCGTTACCACTTCTTGCTTCAGATGATGGCAGGGCAGGTTCAGTAGTTTTTGGTGGTGCTCCAGTCTTCTGTACGTGGTGCCTGTACGCCGAAAGTGTCCCGCAATTTTTCTGGCCACCGACAGCATCTCTTGCACGCCCCTGTCGTTTTTTAAAAAATTCTGCACCACCAAATTCAAGGTATGTGCAAAACATGGGACGTGCTGGAATTTGCCCATATTTAATGCACACACAATATTGCTGGCGTTGTCCGATGCCACAAATCCACAGGAGAGTCCAATTGGGGTAAGCCATTCCGCGATGATCTTCCTCAGTTGCCGTAAGAGGTTTTCAGCTGTGTGCGTATTCTGGAAAGCGGTGATACAAAGCGTAGCCTGCCTAGGAAAGAGTTGGCGTTTGCGAGATGCTGCTACTGGTGCCGCCGCTGCTGTTCTTGCGGCGGGAGTCCATACATCTACCCAGTGGGCTGTCACAGTCATATAGTCCTGACCCTGCCCTGCTCCACTTGTCCACATGTCCGTGGTTAAGTGGACATTGGGTACAACTGCATTTTTTAGGACACTGGTGAGTCTTTTTCTGACGTCCGTGTACATTCTCGGTATCGCCTGCCTAGAGAAGTGGAACCTAGATGGTATTTGGTAACGGGGGCACACTGCCTCAATAAATTGTCTAGTTCCCTGTGAACTAACGGCGGATACCGGACGCACGTCTAACACCAACATAGTTGTCAAGGACTCAGTTATCCGCTTTGCAGTAGGATGACTGCTGTGATATTTCATCTTCCTCGCAAAGGACTGTTGAACAGTCAATTGCTTACTGGAAGTAGTACAAGTGGGCTTACAACTTCCCCTCTGGGATGACCATCGACTCCCAGCGGCAACAACAGCAGCGCCAGCAGCAGTAGGCGTTACACGCAAGGATGCATCGGAGGAATCCCAGGCAGGAGAGGACTCGTCAGAATTGCCAGTGACATGGCCTGCAGGACTATTGGCATTCCTGGGGAAGGAGGAAATTGACACTGAGGGAGTTGGTGGGGTGGTTTGCGTGAGCTTGGTTACAAGAGGAAGGGATTTACTGGTCAGTGGACTGCTTCCGCTGTCACCCAAAGTTTTTGAACTTGTCACTGACTTATTATGAATGCGCTGCAGGTGACGTATAAGGGAGGATGTTCCGAGGTGGTTAACGTCCTTACCCCTACTTATTACAGCTTGACAAAGGGAACACACGGCTTGACACCTGTTGTCAGCATTTCTGGTGAAATACCTCCACACCGAAGAGCTGATTTTTTGGGTATTTTCACCTGGCATGTCAACGGCCATATTCCTCCCACGGACAACAGGTGTCTCCCCGGGTGCCTGACTTAAACAAACCACCTCACCATCAGAATCCTCCTGGTCAATTTCCTCCCCAGCGCCAGCAACACCCATATCCTCCTCATCCTGGTGTACTTCAACACTGACATCTTCAATCTGACTATCAGGAACTGGACTGCGGGTGCTCCTTCCAGCACTTGCAGGGGGCGTGCAAATGGTGGAAGGCGCATGCTCTTCACGTCCAGTGTTGGGAAGGTCAGGCATCGCAACCGGCACAATTGGACTCTCCTTGTGGATTTGGGATTTCGAAGAATGCACAGTTCTTTGCTGTGCTGCTTTTGCCAGCTTGAGTCTTTTCATTTTTCTAGCGAGAGGCTGAGTGCTTCCATCCTCATGTGAAGCTGAACCACTAGCCATGAACATAGGCCAGGGCCTCAGCCGTTCCTTGCCACTCCGTGTGGTAAATGGCATATTGGCAAGTTTACGCTTCTCCTCCGACAATTTTATTTTAGGTTTTGGAGTCCTTTTTTTACTGATATTTGGTGTTTTGGATTTGACATGCTCTGTACTATGACATTGGGCATCGGCCTTGGCAGACGACGTTGCTGGCATTTCATCGTCTCGGCCATGACTAGTGGCAGCAGCTTCAGCACGAGGTGGAAGTGGATCTTGATCTTTCCCTAATTTTGGAACCTCAACATTTTTGTTCTCCATATTTTAATAGGCACAACTAAAAGGCACCTCAGGTAAACAATGGAGATGGATGGATTGGATACTAGTATACAATTATGGACGGGCTGCCGAGTGCCGACACAGAGGTAGCCACAGCCGTGAACTACCGCACTGTACTGTGTCTGCTGCTAATATAGACTGGTTGATAAAGAGATAGTATACTCGTAACTAGTATGTATGTATAAAGAAAGAAAAAAAAACCACGGTTAGGTGGTATATACAATTATGGACGGGCTGCCGAGTGCCGACACAGAGGTAGCCACAGCCGTGAACTACCGCACTGTACTGTGTCTGCTGCTAATATAGACTGGTTGATAAAGAGATAGTATACTCGTAACTAGTATGTATGTATAAAGAAAGAAAAAAAAACCACGGTTAGGTGGTATATACAATTATGGACGGGCTGCCGAGTGCCGACACAGAGGTAGCCACAGCCGTGAACTACCGCACTGTACTGTGTCTGCTGCTAATATATAGACTGGTTGATAAAGAGATAGTATACTCGTAACTAGTATGTATGTATAAAGAAAGAAAAAAAAACCACGGTTAGGTGGTATATACAATTATGGACGGGCTGCCGAGTGCCGACACAGAGGTAGCCACAGCCGTGAACTACCGCACTGTACTGTGTCTGCTGCTAATATAGACTGGTTGATAAAGAGATAGTATACTCGTAACTAGTATGTATGTATAAAGAAAGAAAAAAAAACCACGGTTAGGTGGTATATACAATTATGGACGGGCTGCCGAGTGCCGACACAGAGGTAGCCACAGCCGTGAACTACCGCACTGTACTGTGTCTGCTGCTAATATATAGACTGGTTGATAAAGAGATAGTATACTCGTAACTAGTATGTATGTATAAAGAAAGAAAAAAAAACCACGGTTAGGTGGTATATACAATTATGGACGGGCTGCCGAGTGCCGACACAGAGGTAGCCACAGCCGTGAACTACCGCACTGTACTGTGTCTGCTGCTAATATATAGACTGGTTGATAAAGAGATAGTATACTCGTAACTAGTATGTATGTATAAAGAAAGAAAAAAAAACCACGGTTAGGTGGTATATACAATTATGGACGGGCTGCCGAGTGCCGACACAGAGGTAGCCACAGCCGTGAACTACCGCACTGTACTGTGTCTGCTGCTAATATATAGACTGGTTGATAAAGAGATAGTATACTCGTAACTAGTATGTATGTATAAAGAAAGAAAAAAAAACCACGGTTAGGTGGTATATACAATTATGGACGGGCTGCCGAGTGCCGACACAGAGGTAGCCACAGCCGTGAACTACCGCACTGTACTGTGTCTGCTGCTAATATAGACTGGTTGATAAAGAGATAGTATACTCGTAACTAGTATGTATGTATAAAGAAAGAAAAAAAAACCACGGTTAGGTGGTATATACAATTATGGACGGGCTGCCGAGTGCCGACACAGAGGTAGCCACAGCCGTGAACTACCGCACTGTACTGTGTCTGCTGCTAATATAGACTGGTTGATAAAGAGATAGTATACTCTAATATTATATATACTGGTGGTCAGGTCACTGGTCACTAGTCACACTGGCAGTGGCACTCCTGCAGCAAAAGTGTGCACTGTTTAATTTTACTATAATATTATGTACTCCTGGCTCCTGCTATAACCTATAACTGGCACTGCAGTAGTGCTCCCCAGTCTCCCCCACAATTATAAGCTGTGTGAGCTGAGCAGTCAGACAGATATATAATATATATAGATGATGCAGCACACTGGCCTGAGCCTGAGCAGTGCACACAGATATGGTATGTGACTGACTGAGTCACTGTGTGTATCGCTTTTTTCAGGCAGAGAACGGATATATTAAATAAACTGCACTGTGTGTCTGGTGGTCACTCACTATATAATATATTATGTACTCCTGGCTCCTGCTATAACCTATAACTGGCACTGCAGTAGTGCTCCCCAGTCTCCCCCACAATTATAAGCTGTGTGAGCTGAGCAGTCAGACAGATATATATAATATTATATATAGATAATAGATGATGCAGCACACTGGCCTGAGCCTGAGCAGTGCACACAGATATGGTATGTGACTGAGTCACTGTGTGCTGTGTATCGCTTTTTTCAGGCAGAGAACGGATTATAAATAAAACTGGTGGTCACTATCAGCAAAACTCTGCACTGTACTGAGTACTCCTAATGCTCCCCAAAATTAGTAAATCAAGTGTCTCTCTAATCTATTCTAAACGGAGAGGACGCCAGCCACGTCCTCTCCCTATCAATCTCAATGCACGTGTGAAAATGGCGGCGACGCGCGGCTCCTTATATAGAATCCGAGTCTCGCGATAGAATCCGAGCCTCGCGAGAATCCGACAGCGTCATGATGACGTTCGGGCGCGCTCGGGTTAACCGAGCAAGGCGGGAAGATCCGAGTCGCTCGGACCCGTGAAAAAAAACATGAAGTTCTGGCGGGTTCGGATTCAGAGAAACCGAACCCGCTCATCTCTAATTTATACCCTTGAAAGTCCTCTCCGAATTAGCATTTTTTCCCATTTTCAACACTCACTCACTCAAAATTCCAAAACTGCCAACTTTAATAATCAATTTTGCACCCATAAAATTTCCACATTTATTCCACCAAATAATAGACCACTGTCATGCATACGCATTTATCATCACTGTACTATCACCTGCTTTTCTGCAAATCTACTGCACGGATACTCTCATACAGACGCCATCCCTACTTCCAGTTTCCCTCCCTCTAATTAACTTATGCATAATATGTCTACCTAATATTTTATTTTGCCCCCTGTTCCTACCTCTACCCTCCCAATCTCCACCTCCTCCTCTCTACCTTCATCTGTCTCCCTTTATCCCATCTGTTACCCTCCCCCTTCTCTCCCATTACTCCACTTTCATTCAATCATTTTCATTCATTTTCATTCATCCCCACCATGATCCTAATATCCCACCACTAATCCCTGATTTCTCCCTCCTCTCCCTGTCATCTCATCTCACCTCACCTCATTCCTCATCATATTAAATGCCTCCCTCTCCACCACCTGCAGTTTCTGTTCCTAGTTTAGGAACCCCCACCATCCCTACCCTCTCATCATCTCTGGCCTCAGTGCTACAGCAACCTGATAATCTATTTCACATTTCTTCCACAAACATTGTCCCTCTTTCCTATGCCATCTGGAATGCCAGATCTGTCTGTAATAAACTCATCCCCACCCATGACCGCCTCAAATCCAGATCCCTAAATCTCATAGCCATTACTGAAACTGGAAATTTGGATTACCCCCGATGACACCACTCCTCTGGGGGCCTCAAATTCTCTCACAACTCATGGCCTGGGCGGTACCATGATTTCCATCCCTGGTTACTCCCACCAACTCATACCATCAGAACCATCCTTACAGTACAGTCTCTACATTTGAGGTACATGCTATCTGCCTCTTCCAACCTGTTTAGAGTAGCTGGCATTTACCACCCACCTCCACATTCCTTGACAACTTTGGCTCCCTCACTTTCTCTCTTCTTATCTTCCTTCCATTATCTTAGAAAACTTTAACATCCCAATCAATGATCCCGCAGAATCTTCTGCCTCCAAACTTCTTAACAAAAGAAATACTTTCTCCCACAATGGCGCTTATCACATAAATAATAAATAGTCCTTACTCCAATGAATTCTGAGAATGAGAGAAGTCCAGAGTCCCTTTTTATCATAACATGAATTATTTCTTGTCTGTGTTCGGTCCACCAATGTAGTCACAGTAGTATATCCAATATAATAGATTTAAATCAATCGGATCAGTGTCTGATGTTACCACGTCACCTTCGACAAGCTGCACCCAACATGATTTGTTGTTAATCCGACTTTGTTGCAGGGGTGTTTAATCCTGTGATCCAGGCTCTCTCTTGGGGCAGTGCAGCAGGGGTGCGAGCACACCTCGGGAGGAGATGAGAAGGCAGCGGCAGCACCCTCCACATATGGTACTCTCCGCGACTCACTGTCTCAACACAGTCACTCAAATCATCAGGACTTCCTGATGATTCGAGTCACTGTGTTGAGACAGTGAGTCAGTAGCCATCTCTAGAGGACAGAGGAGGAGTTGCTGACTTGCTGCAGATCCAGGGCCGGCCCAGTCAGGCCGGCCAACCGTTACATCGCGGAGAGTACCATATGTGGAGGGTGCTGCCGCTGCCTTCTCATCTCCTCCCGAGGTGTGCTCGCACCCCTGCTGCACTGCCCCAAGAGAGAGCCTGGATCACAGGATTAAACACCCCTGCAACGAAGTCGGATTAACAACAAATCATGTTGGTTGCGGCTTGTCGAAGGTGACGTGGTTACATCAGACACTGATCCGATTAATTTGAATCTATGATATTGGATATACTACTGTGACTACATTGGTGGACCGAACACAGACAAGAAATAATTCATGTTATGATAAAAAGGGACTCTGGACTTCTCTCATTCTCAGAATTCATTGGAGTAAGGACTATTTATTATTTATGTGATAAGCGCCATTGTGGGAGAAAGTATTTCTTTTGTTACAGTGTCATTATTGTGGTGAATTGGTGAAGCACCATTTTTTCCCACAGTCTGCAATTCACAGCTAGCGCATTCAAGATCATCAGTTTTTGTTGTATTCCAAACTTCTTACCCTCACATCATCATTTGGTCTTTTCCAATGGACCTCCTCATCCTCTGGGCACTCACTTGATCTGGTCTTCACCAACTGGTGATATTTATGTCGATACCAATTCCCCATTCCCCCTCTTTGCCTTGTAAGTGACTGGCCCTTTAAAAAAAACATCCAAAATGAGCCACATCCTGCACTTCCGGCGATCTCGGATACCATTACATCCCGCTGTAGGAATTCTAAGCTCATCCTGGGAACATTTTGCAGCATATTGCACTTCAGCATGTGGCCACATACCTGTAGCTACTGTACTTAGGGGGTGATTGATCGCTGGGCTGCTAACTTTGTTGTCCTGCTTTCAGATAGTCGCTGCCCAAGTGGGAGTGTAAATTCGCCGTGCAAGTAAGCGATCACATGTGTACGCCGAGATCCAAAATCCAGTGTGTGCAGTCTCTGCGCAGCCCAGGACTTACTCCTGCAGTGCAATGTGAACAGGCTGATCGGGGTCGGAGCTGACGTCAGACACCCTCCCTGGAAACGTTTGGGAATGCCTTGGTTTTTCCAGACACTTCCAGTAAACGGTCAGTTACCGCCCACAAATGGCCTGTTCCTGTCAATTACCTTGCAAACGCCTGTGCGAATGAAATGTTCGCACCATCCTGGTGCTGATTGGCGGTGCCCATTTTTGTTGGCCAACTTGTGTGCGCATTGCGATGTATACGCATGCGCAGTTATTACCTGATTGCCCGCTGTGCGAAAACGTACAGAAGCAATCAGGTTTGAATCAGGCCCTTAAGCTGGAACTAAATAGCAACTCTTTATGTGCACCATCTGTAAAGACACAACTGAACTTTATTACTGCAAATATATTTTGGTGTTAATCATACTGTTATCTACCAATATTATTGGTTCAAAATAAATTGTTAACTCTGTGGTAAGCATAAACTACCTGTACATATCATTAGCTGGAACTTATACATATTGTTGGATTGTTGGGAAACTGATATTGTAATTGTGGTTATCCAACCCTATCTGAAGAACTGCATACTTACCTACATTGAAAATCTTCTCTCTGGGAGATGCTCGGAGAGGAGAAGCAGGTAGGTGGTGACGGGGTGGGGTTATGCTAATCGCGACATTAGGCCCCTCATAGGGAAATTGCCACGATTGGCTCATATTTGCATAGGCGGCAGGCCGTATGATGTGATTGTCATAGAAATTAGTAATTAGGCCCCGCCCCTTCTTGGATTACCATATTATTCTCTGGATTCTACCCACTTCTCTGTGATGTGGGCAGAATGCAGGAGGGGTACCCACTCTTTTGGGAGTGCAGGTGTCTCCTGCAGAAACGGGGAGAAGTAAAGCTTATTTGGGAAACCTTAGCTATAGTTCTTTGCCACCAGAAAAATCCTCCTTACCTCTCTGTTGTAATAAGAGGACCGAGACAACCTGAGAAAAGGTGAACGAAAAGGCTAGGCCTGATTAGGTAAAGGAGTATGCCAGCACTACCCTTTCACCATCTAGCGAGGTGTCACACACAGGTTGGTATCAGGTGACCGGCGGTTGGGAGACCGCCGGTCACCATACCGTGCCGGTATGCCATCTGTCAGATGGGCGGCGAGGGAGGGGGGGCGAGAGCGCAACGAAACTCGCCACAGTGTTTCTATTCGAACTTTATGGGTGTCATGGACACCCAGGAGTAGGAATAGTTCCTGTTGGTCGGCATGCCGGCTGGCTGGCTAGTCAGTGTTCAGGATGCCGGCACCGGTATTGTGATCGGCAGTGTCCTGACCACCGGTCACATAACCGCATCCCATCACACATATCCACTTACTATCAAACAGGAATGATTTACTGTTGTTATGTGTCTTTAAGGTTTCGTTTTGTCCAGAATCTGTAACCATTTGTCATAAAGCACAGCTTACTATATAGACAGTTACAGACACTTACCTGCATCATTTACATTTCATGTTATACTATATAGTGGTAATAAATATTTTTTTATCAGCTACAGTATATGAGGGAATCGGCACTGTATGTCAATGTTAAATGAATATATAATAATAATAATAATAATACACAATAAGAATTTACAGCACAACTCAAATGAAAGCATCTGAATTCTTTTTATTTTACTTGATGCGAAACCTTCCTACTGTATGCATTGGAATCATTGTGAGCACAATGATAAAGTTATTTGTCCGTGTTATTATATTGAAAGGCTCATTGGATGTGGTAATGCGTTTACAAAAAAGACATTGGTTTGGTCTGTGTAAATACTCCTTCAACTAAATGAACCAATCTTTATTGCCAATCTACTTATAACTATTTATAATACCACAGAGACATAAAAAGCACTGAATGTGAGTATAAATAAAGGACTAGAAACTTTATTACTTCACTTCACTTGCCTAAGCTGGAAAACTGTTAATGCATTTAATTCTATTAAATTCTATTTTCATTATTGTCAACTCAGAGCACTTCTTAATTAAACCCTTATGTTCTTGGAATAATATCAATGTAAAACAAACAAACAAACAAAAACCTTCTGCAAATTAAATAACCTGCATCCATAGTATAAGCATTTATTGGAAGTCACTTTTATGCCAATACATGAACAGAAAGCTTACCCAACTCTAAAAATGTGATTTTGGGTACTGGAAAGTTACCTGTGATCCTGCAATTCTCCGATTTGTTCCACCAGATCCTGAGATGGCTCTAACAGTTTAATCACATAAATCACATTTCCCTTTAAGGGGTATATGCAATTCCGGGCAAATTGCGGCTTTTTTCCGCCCGTTTTTAAATTCGACACAATTCGACCGTCCAATTCCGGCCGGCGGGTGCCGGAATTCGACATATTCAATAAAAAACGTATTCGACAGTCCCGCTGTCGAAAAACGGACCAATTGACGGATATGTGCGTCCTGGATTCGACTTTTCCGACGGTGCAAAAATGGTTAAAAAACACAGAAAAAAATTGCGTGGGGTCCCCCCTCCTAAGCATAACCATCCTCGGGCTCTTTGAGCCGGTCCTGGTTGTAAAAATACGGGGGGGAAATGGACAGGGGATCCCCCCGTATTTTTAGAACGAGCACCGGGCTCTGCGTCCGGTCCTGGTGCAAAAAATACGGGGGACAAAAAGCGTAGGGGTCCCCCGTATTTTTTGAACCAGCACCGGGCTCCACTAGCTGGGGAGATAATGCCACAGCCAGGGGACACTTTTATACCGGTCTCTGTGGCCGTGGCATTAAATATCCAACTAGTCACCCCTGGCCGGGGTACCCTGGAGGAGTGGGAAACCCTTAAATCAAGGGGTCCCCCCCTCCAGCCACCCAAGGGCCAGGGGTGAAGCCCGAGGCTGTCCCCCCCAAAAAAAACGATACACAGTGTGACACAGTCACATACCATATCTGTGCTCAGCCTCAGTGTGCTGCATCATCTATGTAATACTGTATATCTGACTGTGCTGAGTGCTCACTGCTCACACAGCTTAATTGTGAGGGAGACTGGGGAGCAGTTATAGCAGGAGTACATATTTTAACAGTGCACACTTTTGCTGCCAGAGTGCCACTGCCAGTGTGACTGACCACTGACCACCAGTATTTTGTGATTGTCTGCCTGAAAAAGTTAAACACTCGTCGTGTGGTGTTTTTATTCTATAAACGCATTCTGCTGACAGTGTCCAGCAGGTCCGTCATTATATAATATATATCTGTCCGGCTGCAGTAGTGATATATATATATTTTTTATATCATTATCATCCAGTCTATATTAGCACTGCAGCAGACGCAGTACGGTAGTCCACGGCTGTAGCTACCTCTGTGTCGGCAGTCGCTCGTCCATCCATAATTGTATACCACCTACCCGTGGTGTTTTTTTTTTTCTATCTTCTTGATACTAGTAGCTTACTTTAGGAGTCTGCAGTGCTGAGCTGACAGTGTCCAGCAGGTCCGTCATTATATAATATATACCTGTCCGGCTGCAGTAGTGATATATATATATTTTTTTTATATCATTATCATCCAGTCTATATTAGCAGCAGACGCAGTACGGTAGTCCACGGCTGTAGCTACCTCTGTGTCGGCAGTCGCTCGTCCATCCATAATTGTATACCACCTACCTGTGGTGTTTTTTTTTTTTCTATCTTCTTGATACTAGTAGCTTACTTTAGGAGTCTGCAGTGCTGAGCTGACAGTGTCCAGCAGGTCCGTCATTATATAATATATACCTGTCCGGCTGCAGTAGTGATATATATATATATTTTATATCATTATCATCCAGTCTATATTAGCAGCAGGCGCAGGACGGTAGTCCACGGCTGTAGCTACCTCTGTGTCGGCAGTCGCTCGTCCATCCATAAGTATACTAGTATCCATCCATCTCCATTGTTTACCTGAGGTGCCTTTTAGTTGTGCCTATTAAAAAATGGAGAACAAAAATGTTGAGGTTCCAAAAATAGGGAAAGATCAAGATCGACTTCCACCTCGTGCTGAAGCTGCTGCCACTAGTCATGGCCGAGACGATGAAATGCCAGCAACGTCGTCTGCCAAGGCCGATGCCCAATGTCATAGTACAGAGCATGTAAAATCCAAAACACCAAATATCAGTAAAAAAAGGACTCAAAAATCTAAAATAAAATTGTCAGAGGAGAAGCGTAAACTTGCCAATATGCCATTTACCACACGGAGTGGCAAGGAACGGCTGAGGCCCTGGCCTATGTTCATGGCTAGTGGTTCAGCTTCACATGAGGATGGAAGCACTCAGCCTCTCGCTAGAAAAATGAAAAGACTCAAGCTGGCAAAAGCACAGCAAAGAACTGTGCGTTCTTCGAAATCCCAAATCCACAAGGAGAGTCCAATTGTGTCGTTTGCGATGCCTGACCTTCCCAACACTGGACGTGAAGAGCATGCGCCTTCCACTATTTGCACGCCCCCTGCAAGTGCTGGAAGGAGCACCCGCAGTCCAGTTCCTAATAGTCAGATTGAAGATGTCAGTGTTGAAGTACACCAGGATGAGGAGGATATGGGTGTTGCTGGCGCTGGGGAGGAAATTGACCAGGAGGATTCTGATGGTGAGGTGGTTTGTTTAAGTCAGGCACCCGGGGAGACACCTGTTGTCCGTGGGAGGAATAGGGCCATTGACATGCCTGGTGAAAATACCAAAAAAATCAGCTCTTCGGTGTGGAAGTATTTCAACAGAAATGCGGACAACATTTGTCAAGCCGTGTGTTGCCTTTGTCAAGCTGTAATAAGTAGGGGTAAGGACGTTAACCACCTCGGAACATCCTCCCTTATACGTCACCTGCAGCGCATTCATCATAAGTCAGTGACAAGTTCAAAAACTTTGGGCGACAGCGGAAGCAGTCCACTGACCAGTAAATCCCTTCCTCTTGTAACCAAGCTCACGCAAACCACCCCACCAACTCCCTCAGTGTCAATTTCCTCCTTCCCCAGGAATGCCAATAGTCCTGCAGGCCATGTCACTGGCAATTCTGACGAGTCCTCTCCTGCCTGGGATTCCTCCGATGCATCCTTGCGTGTAACGCCTACTGCTGCTGGCGCTGCTGTTGTTGCTGCTGGGAGTCGATGGTCATCCCAGAGGGGAAGTCGTACTCGTAAGACCACTTTTACTACTTCCACCAAGCAATTGACTGTCCAACAGTCCTTTGCGAGGAAGATGAAATATCACAGCAGTCATCCTGCTGCAAAGCGGATAACTGAGGCCTTGGCATCCTGGGCGGTGAGAAACGTGGTTCCGGTATCCATCATTACTGCAGAGCCAACTAGAGACTTGTTGGAGGTACTGTGTCCCCGGTACCAAATACCATCTAGGTTCCATTTCTCTAGGCAGGCGATACCGAAAATGTACACAGACCTCAGAAAAAGACTCACCAGTGTCCTAAAAAATGCAGTTGTACCCAATGTCCACTTAACCACGGACATGTGGACAAGTGGAGCAGGGCAGGCTCAGGACTATATGACTGTGACAGCCCACTGGGTAGATGTATGGACTCCCGCCGCAAGAACAGCAGCGGTGGCACCAGTAGCAGCATCTCGCAAACGCCAACTCTTTCCTAGGCAGGCTACGCTTTGTATCACCGCTTTCCAGAATACGCACACAGCTAAAAAATCTCTTACGGCAACTGAGGAAGATCATCGCAGAATGGCTTACCCCAATTGGACTCTCCTGTGGATTTGTGGCATCGGACAACGCCAGCAATATTGTGTGTGCATTAAATCTGGGCAAATTCCAGCACGTCCCATGTTTTGCACATACCTTGAATTTGGTGGTGCAGAATTATTTAAAAAATGAGAGGGGCGTGCAAGAGATGCTGTCGGTGGCCAGAAGAATTGCGGGACACTTTCGGCGTACAGGCACCACGTACAGAAGACTGGAGCACCACCAAAAACGCCTGAACCTGCCCTGCCATCATCTGAAGCAAGAATGTCACGAACCGGTCTCTTACCTCTGCGGGTTCTGGGGTTCATCCATTGCCAGTGCGGTTGCTCGCGGTGCTGTGCGCCCGTGTGGGGACACGGCGTGATCAATGGCACAGGTAATGCAGAGTCTGGGAACTGTGAGTGCGGGGACCAAATGGCCTAAGGCACTGCGGTGTGTCTGCTGTATAGGAGGTGGCCATGTTGGAGACCAAACAGCTAATACAGAGCACTTGTGAAAACACCTGTGGGCAGGTGTAAGCCAATCCCGTGCTTGTGCTGCCTTTAAGTAGTGATGAGCGAGGTTCGGTTTTACTCGGTTTTACTCGGTTTTACTCGGTTCTCAAAACGGCATCTTATTGGCTATCCAAAACACGTGACATCCGTGAGCCAATAAGATGCCGTTTTGAGAACCGAGTAAAACCGAGTAAAACCGAATCCGCTCATCACTACCTTTAAGTAGGCTGGGATTATGTTACTCTGGGCCAGTGCTTTGTTGTATCAAAGCTGTGCTCTAGCTCTGAGCTCTCTCCGTGCATTCCTGTGTGATTCCCGTGGTCCAGATATCGCCTCCGTTCCCAGAGGTCCGTCTGCAGCCTTCACTGCTGAAAGATCCACCGGCTCTCTGCTGTGCTGTCAGTTAATTGCACTCCTATTGGAAATAGTTGGATTCCCAGTGTCCTGCATGAGGTTACCTTGTCAGTCTGCCTATCATTCAAAGTCTGGAGGATTCTGTTTCTCTCAGCTGTTCGTTTGTTCAACTCTGCATTTAACCCATTCATCACCTTGTCTTCTACTACAGTTTCACAGTGATCTCCGGAACCCGCAAGTAACCCAATTCAGTACTTTTATTTGCTATGTTGTCATTACAAGGATAATTCATCACAGTCTCTCAGTTAACTCTCAAAGCTCCATTGCCAATTCTTACAGTTAATTCTCCATGTCTGCATTAACCAGTTAAACACAATCTGCAGTTCAGCATCAAAGCTTGTTTATATTTGCTATGTTGTCATAACAAGGATAATTCTTCAGTCTCTCAGTTAACTCTCAAAACTCCATTGCAAATCCTTACAGTTATCTCTTCATGTCTGCATTATCCAGTTAATAACATTCTGCAGTTCAGCATCAAAGCTTGTTTATATTTGCTATGTTGTCATAACAAGGATAATTCTTCAGTCTCTCAGTTAACTCTCAAAACTCCATTGCAAATCCTTACAGTTATCTCTTCATGTCTGCATTATCCAGTTAATCATATTCTGCAGTTCAGCATCAAAGCTCGTTTATATTTGGACAATCCAACATTTATTCATCAGCTTGTTTTGCATATGTTTCCATGAACATTTCTTTTATGTATTTTTGAGTTTTCTCTTGCATATTATTCCTGCAATACTTCAGTATAATATGATGATTAACAACTTGTCAGTTAACTCTTTACTGAATTGTTATTTTGAATAAATATATGAATCGGAACTTTCTTCGTCCTCCCTGCTTTCTTCATAGCCCAGCACCTACACCTGTGGTTGGTTCCGGGTTAACGGATTCACAAAAACACCCGGGCCTGACAGTAAGCACTGGCCACATGGATCCGTCAAGTGACCAATTCGCAGGAGGCGGTGCTACGTCAGATATCCTTTCCCGTCTGGAAAACCAGGAGTCTATACAGACACAAATAGTGCAGTTTATGCAAACTATGGCAGACCGTTTAGAGACTCTTCATACGGCTATTAAAACGTTCCAAGTCCAGATTCCAACCCAGATGTCCCAGTTACCACTACAGCTTCTCCTGTGACGCTGCCTACGTCCCGCTTGCAGTTACCCTCTCCGAGTAAGTTTGACGGAACTCCAAAACTTTGCAGAGGATTCCTGAATCAATGCGAGATCCAGTTTGAACTGATGTCTGCCAGTTTCCCATCAGCTCGTTCTAAGGTTGCATATATTATTGCCCTCCTCTCCGGTCAGGCTCTGGAGTGGGCATCACCATTATGGGAGAGAGGTGATCCTATCCTCTCTAATTACAAAGAGTTCGTATCTTCCTTCCGGAGAATCTTTGACGAACCAGGCAGGACCACCTCAGCATCCTTGGAGATTCTCCGTCTACGTCAAGGTTTACGTCCTGTCAGTCAATATATTATTCAGTTTCGCACGTTGTCTTCAGAGTTAAACTGGAATGAGGAGGCCCTGATCGCCGCGTTTTGGAATGGACTTTCAGAAAGAATCAAGGATGATTTAACTATCCGGGATGTGCCAATTAAACTGGATGAATTGATTTCTCTCTGTAACAAACTTGATCTACGTTACAGGGAGCGATGTTTAGAGAAATCCAGGGCAGAGCGATCCAGTCCACGTGATCATCCTAGACCTCGACAAGATTCTTCATCACAGTCTCCAGTAATGACTGAAGAACCTATGCAGATTGGGCACTCTCGCCTCACAGAGGAGGAACGACTTCGTCGTCGACAGGGTAACCTCTGCATGTACTGTGGGTCCTCCGAACATTTAGTTAAATTCTGCAAACTCCGACCGGGAAACTCTCGCCTCCTAGCTTATTCAAGAGAGGTTAAGCTAGGAGTTACTTTAGAATCACGTTCTGGGAAAGAGCCAACCTTGTCTATTCAATTAGAAGTTCCAAGTTCTACAGTGAAAGTTTCAGCCCTCCTAGATTCCGGGGCAGCCAAGAACTTCATCTCCTCAGCCTTTGTCATACGGTCTAAAGTTCAAACCATGCCCCTAGAAGCAGCAGTTGCTGTTACAGCAGTGGATGGAAGTCGAATTCCAGATGGTATAATTACTCATCGAACCGTATGTCTCAAGATGAAAGTTGGTGAGCTCCATTCCAAATACCTCTCCTTCTACGTGATTCCCAAAGCCTCTCAAGATGTGATACTTGGTTTACCTTGGCTGCAGAAACATAATCCTCAACTTAATTGGCAAACCATGGAAGTCCTTTCATGGGGTAAATCTTGTACCAAGGACTGTGTAGCTACAATTGTACCTCTTCGGTCAATTAGCCTTTCCGATCTACCTCCGGTGTATCAATCCCTTGCGGATGTTTCCAGTAAGCAAGCAGCAGACTCTCTACCTCCTCATCGTGAATGGGACTGCCCAGTCGTCCTGGTTCCGGGCAAGACCCCTCCTAGGGGACAAATTCATCCGCTATCCATCCCAGAGACGCGAGCTATCCGGGATTGGTCCACTCCTACAACTCTCAAGGGGATTCAGCGATTTCTTGGCTTTGCTAATTTCTATAGGAGATTCATTAAGAATTATTCTACGTTAGCTGCTCCTATCACAGCCCTAACTCGCAAAGGAGCAAATCCTACGAACTGGTCTTCTGAAGCAATCAAAGCCTTCTCTGATTTAAAGCAAGCCTTTGTGTCAGCCCCCATTCTTCGACAGCCTGATTTGAATCGTCCCTTTCTACTAGAGGTGCATGCATCTACAGAAGCAGTAGGAGCTGTGTTGTCACAAGTCTTTGAAGATAAAAAGGTCCATCCCTGCGGATATTTCTCCCGTAAGTTCCTCCCGGCAGAACGTAATTATGCAATCGGTGAGCAAGAGTTACTTGCCATCAAGTTGGCATTTGAGGAGTGGAGATACCTTCTAGAAGGAGCTCAACATCGCATTACAGTTTATACTGATCATAAGAATCTTCTGTATCTGCAGTCAGCTCAGTGTTTGAATCCACGACAAGCTCGATGGGCGCTTTTCTTCTCACGATTTGATTTCAAACTCACCTATCGTCCAGGGTCTCAGAACAAAAAGGCAGATGCCCTTTCCCGGTCCTTTGCTTCTTCTGAATTAAATGATGCTACCACGAATCAAGCCATTGTGAATCCTACGTCCTTCTTAATGACTCGAACCTCTCCAGTTCCTCCGCCTGGCAAGACCTTTGTCGCCACAAGTCTTCGAAAACGGCTGCTTACCTGGGCTCACTCCTCTTCCTTCATGGGTCATCCTGGGGTTCTAAAGACTCTCAAATTTATTCAACAGTCTTATTGGTGGCCACGTCTCAAAGCCGATGTCCAAGAGTTTATAGCAGCATGTCCTAAATGTGCCCAACATAAGAGTCCAAGAAGTTCTCCACCAGAGTTTCATCCATTGCCAGCCCTAGAGGTTCCAGCAGCAGATCAAGAGCTTCAACGTCTATCTAGCATCTGGAGTTGTGTACGTAAGTCCTTGGTCAAAACTTCCGCTCGTTATAAATCTTTTGCAGATAGAAAACGTAAAGCTGTACCGAGTTACAAAGTGGGAGACCAAGTTTGGATTTCTACGCGCAATCTCAAGTTCAAAGTTCCTTCTAAGAAATTTGCTCCCAAGTTTATTGGTCCATTTCCCATTGTTAAGGTACTCAACCCTGTGTCATACAAAGTCAAGTTGCCACCGTCTTTGAGAATTCCTAACGCCTTTCATACATCTTTACTGAAGCCTTTGATTCTCAATAAGTTCCGTACTACCCAGTCCAAATCTCCTAAAGTTCACTCTTTGCAGAATGAGGAATTTGAAGTTAAAGAGATTGTGGACTCACGTTCCCGATATGGACGTTTACAGTTTCTGGTCGACTGGAAGGTTTACGGTCCAGAGGAAAGATCCTGGGTTTTCTCTGAAGATGTTCATGCTCCAAGACTGGTACAGAAATACTTCTCCAAAAATCCTGATAAGGTTCAAAGGTGTTCGGAGACCACCCTTAGAGGAGGGGGTACTGTCACGAACCGGTCTCTTACCTCTGCGGGTTCTGGGGTTCATACGTTGCCAGTGCGGTTGCTCGCGGTGCTGTGCGCCCGTGTGGGGACACGGCGTGATCAATGGCACAGGTAATGCAGAGTCTGGGAACTGTGAGTGCGGGGACCAAATGGCCTAAGGCACTGCGGTGTGTCTGCTGTATAGGAGGTGGCCATGTTGGAGACCAAATAGCTAATACAGAGCACTTGTGAAAACACCTGTGGGCAGGTGTAAGCCAATCCCGTGCTTGTGCTGCCTTTAAGTAGGCTGGGATTATGTTACTCTGGGCCAGTGCTTTGTTGTATCAAAGCTGTGCTCTAGCTTTGAGCTCTCTCCGTGCATTCCTGTGTGATTCCCGTGGTCCAGATATCGCCTCCGTTCCCAGAGGTCCGTCTGCAGCCTTCACTGCTGAAAGATCCACCGGCTCTCTGCTGTGCTGTCAGTTAATTGCACTCCTATTGGAAATAGTTGGATTCCCAGTGTCCTGCATGAGGTTACCTTGTCAGTCTGCCTATCATTCAAAGTCTGGAGGATTCTGTTTCTCTCAGCTGTTCGTTTGTTCAACTCTGCATTTAACCCATTCATCACCTTGTCTTCTACTACAGTTTCACAGTGATCTCCGGAACCCGCAAGTAACCCAATTCAGTACTTTTATTTGCTATGTTGTCATTACAAGGATAATTCATCACAGTCTCTCAGTTAACTCTCAAAGCTCCATTGCCAATTCTTACAGTTAATTCTCCATGTCTGCATTAACCAGTTAAACACAATCTGCAGTTCAGCATCAAAGCTTGTTTATATTTGCTATGTTGTCATAACAAGGATAATTCTTCAGTCTCTCAGTTAACTCTCAAAACTCCATTGCAAATCCTTACAGTTATCTCTTCATGTCTGCATTATCCAGTTAATAACATTCTGCAGTTCAGCATCAAAGCTTGTTTATATTTGCTATGTTGTCATAACAAGGATAATTCTTCAGTCTCTCAGTTAACTCTCAAAACTCCATTGCAAATCCTTACAGTTATCTCCTCATGTCTGCATTATCCAGTTAATCATATTCTGCAGTTCAGCATCAAAGCTCGTTTATATTTGGACAATCCAACATTTATTCATCAGCTTGTTTTGCATATGTTTCCATGAACATTTCTTTTATGTATTTTTGAGTTTTCTCTTGCATATTATTCCTGCAATACTTCAGTATAATATGATGATTAACAACTTGTCAGTTAACTCTTTACTGAATTGTTATTTTGAATAAATATATGAATCGGAACTTTCTTCGTCCTCCCTGCTTTCTTCATAGCCCAGCACCTACACCTGTGGTTGGTTCCGGGTTAACGGATTCACAAAAACACCCGGGCCTGACAAAGAAGTGGTAACGAGGTGGAATTCAACCCTCTATATGCTTCAGAGGTTGGAGGAGCAGCAAAAGGCCATTCAAGCCTATACAACTGACCACGATATAGGAGGTGGAATGCACCTGTCTCAAGCGCAGTGGAGAATGATTTCAACGTTGTGCAAGGTTCTGCAACCTTTTGAACTTGCCACACGTGAAGTCAGTTCAGACACTGCCAGCCTGAGTCAGGTCATTCCCCTCATCAGGCTTTTGCAGAAGAAGCTGGAGACATTGAAGGAGGAGCTAACACAGAGCGATTCCGCTAGGCATGTGGGACTTGTGGATGGAGCCCTTAATTCGCTTAACAAGGATTCACGGGTGGTCAATCTGTTGAAATCAGAGCACTACATTTTGGCCACCGTGCTCGATCCTAGATTTAAAACCTACCTTGGATCTCTCTTTCCTGCAGACACAAGTCTGCTGGGGATCAAAGAACTGCTGGTGACAAAATTGTCAAGTCAAGCGGAACGCGACCTGTCAACATCTCCTCCTTCACATTCTCCTGCAACTGGGGGTGCGAGGAAAAGGCTCAGAATTCCGAGCCCACCCGCTGGCGGTGATGCAGGGCAGTCTGGAGCGACTGCTGATGCTGACATCTGTCCGGACTGAAGGACCTGACAACGATTACGGACATGTCGTCTACTGTCACTGCATATGATTCTCTCCCCATTGAAAGAATGGTGGAGGATTATATGAGTGACCGCATCCAAGTAGGCACGTCAGACAGTCCGTACTTATACTGGCAGGAAAAAGAGGCAATTTGGAGGCCCTTGCACAAACTGGCTTTATTCTACCTAAGTTGCCCTCCCACAAGTGTGTACTCCGAAAGAGTGTTTAGTGCCGCCGCTCACCTTGTCAGCAATCGGCGTACGAGGTTACATCCAGAAAATGTGGAGAAGATGATGTTCATTAAAATGAATTATAATCAATTCCTCCGTGGAGACATTGACCAGCAGCAATTGCCTCCACAAAGTACACAGGGAGCTGAGATGGTGGATTCCAGTGGGGACGAATTGATAATCTGTGAGGAGGGGGATGTACACGGTGATATATCGGAGGATGATGATGAGGTGGACATCTTGCCTCTGTAGAGCCAGTTTGTGCAAGGAGAGATTAACTGCTTCTTTTTTGGTGGGGGTCCAAACCAACCCGTCATTTCAGTCACAGTCGTGTGGCAGACCCTGTCACTGAAATGATGGGTTGGTTAAAGTGTGCATGTCCTGTTTATACAACATAAGGGTGGGTGGGAGGGCCCAAGGACAATTCCATCTTGCACCTCTTTTTTCTTTCATTTTTCTTTGCGTCATGTGCTGTTTGGGGGGTGTTTTTTGGAAGGGCCATCCTGCGTGACACTGCAGTGCCACTCCTAGATGGGCCAGGTGTTTGTGTCGGCCACTAGGGTCGCTTAGCTTACTCACACAGCTACCTCATTGCGCCTCTTTTTTTCTTTGCGTCATGTGCTGTTTGGGGAGTGTTTTTTGGAAGGGCCATCCTGCGTGACACTGCAGTGCCACTCCTAGATGGGCCAGGTGTTTGTGTCGGCCACTAGGGTCGCTTAGCTTACTCACACAGCTACCTCATTGCGCCTCTTTTTTTCTTTGCGTCATGTGCTGTTTGGGGAGTGTTTTTTGGAAGGGCCATCCTGCGTGACACTGCAGTGCCACTCCTAGATGAGCCAGGTGTTTGTGTCGGCCACTAGGGTCGCTTAGCTTACTCACACAGCTACCTCATTGCGCCTCTTTTTTTCTTTGCGTCATGTGCTGTTTGGGGAGTGTTTTTTGGAAGGGCCATCCTGCGTGACACTGCAGTGCCACTCCTAGATGGGCCAGGTGTTTGTGTCGGCCACTAGGGTCGCTTAGCTTACTCACACAGCTACTTCATTGCGCCTCTTTTTTTCTTTGCGTCATGTGCTGTTTGGGGAGTGTTTTTTGGAAGGGCCATCCTGCGTGACACTGCAGTGCCACTCCTAGATGGGCCAGGTGTTTGTGTCGGCCACTAGGGTCGCTTAGCTTACTCACACAGCTACCTCATTGCGCCTCTTTTTTTCTTTGCGTCATGTGCTGTTTGGGGAGTGTTTTTTGGAAGGGCCATCCTGCGTGACACTGCAGTGCCACTCCTAGATGGGCCAGGTGTTTGTGTCGGCCACTTGGGTCGCTTAGCTTAGCCATCCAGCGACCTCGGTGCAAATTTTAGGACTAAAAATAATATTGTGAGGTGTTCAGAATAGACTGAAAATGAGTGGAAATTATGGTTATTGAGGTTAATAATACTTTGGGATCAAAATGACCCCCAAATTCTATGATTTAAGCTGTTTTTTAGGGTTTTTTGAAAAAAACACCCGAATCCAAAACACACCCGAATCCGACCAAAAAAATTCGGTGAGGTTTTGCCAAAACGCGTTCGAACCCAAAACACGGCCGCGGAACCGAACCCAAAACCAAAACACAAAACCCGAAAAATTTCCGGTGCTCATCACTAATTTTTACCATTGCAGACATGTCGAATTTGTGAACTGTCGAATTTCAAAAAGTCGAATCTGAAAAGTCAGTTTTTTTGTCGAAAAGTACTGTATTGCATTGTCTAATTTTTTTTTGTGTCGAAAATGCCCCGTTTTTCGACATTTTCGGCAATTCGACCGCAATTGCATATACCCCTAAAACTGTTCATAAACTTTTTTTACTTTTTTTTTATATAGTCTAAAAAGTATTTTTGAAAATATTTAAATATTATATTATGCATATCTGTTGAACGGAACTCCTCATCAAACACTGGGGAGACAGTGGGGTGGCGCGGTGGCATGTGATCTGACCACGGCAGTTAAGTGGTTAAACCACATCCTCTCTCCTAATAGGGACAGTTTATGCAAACTTTAGCAGGATTGTCAAAAAAACAAATACAGTATTAGCCATACTTGTTAACTTTTTACATGCAGCACCAAGGAGATGCCATAGAGGGGGACCCAGGTGGGAGGCGTGGGGGGGGGTGCCGGTGGCACCATAAACTACATAATTGTACACTGCCCCCTGCTATACAGTCCATGACTTACAGCATTATGCAGTGGGGATAGTGCCAATATAGTGTAAATCACCATAAATAGCATCATCGAGACCCCAGGCAGACCACTGGTATGGGGGAAATGGAGCAATCTGGAACATTGGTCTACTTTATAAGGAGTACAGGTGAATCTGCCAGACATTCTCAGAGAGTAGACAAGTATAAGGTTAATGTTATATAAACGTTAATGAATAAGTAAAACAATGGGGGTCATTCCGAGTTTTCGCTCGCAAGCTGCTTTTAGCAGCTTTGCACACGCTAAGCCGCCGCCTACGGGGAGTGAATCTTAGCTTCTTAAAATTGCGAACGAAAGATTCGCAATGTTGCGATAAGACATCTCTGTGCAGTTTCTGAGTAACTCGAAACTTACTCGGCATCTGCGATCAGTTCAGTGCTTGTCGTTCCTGGTTTGACGTCACAAACACACCCAGCGTTTGCCCAGACACTCCTCCGTTTCTCCAGCCACTCCCGCGTTTTTCCCAGAAACGGTAGCGTTTTTTCACACACCCCCATAAAACGGCCAGTTTCCGCCCAGAAACACCCACTTCCTGTCAATCACATTACGATCACCAGACCGAAGAAAAAGCCGTGAGTAAAATTCCTAACTGCATAGCAAATTTACTTGGCGCAGTCGCAGTGCGAACATTGCGCATGCGCACTAAGCGGAAAATCGCTGCGATGCGAAGAAATTTACCGAGCGAACAACTCGGAATGACCCCCATTGTCACATTTGGTATTTACATTAACTTTTCCGCTGTGAACAAACTTAAGAATTTAATGAACAATTTATTTGAGCTGGCAAAAAGCAGATTGCTTTTTAGCTTCCTTGGTTGTTAGGAAAGCTCTGCTTGCATAATGAACCATATTTTTCTTATAAGAAAATAGGGGTTATATGTAACAAAAAAGGCAGCACAGAATCTGCATCATAACATCACGGGCGGGATGTAATGAAGTCCAAGTTCGGCAGACGTGTAGAACATTTTTTAAAAGGGGCAATCATTTACAAGGCAAAACCATGCCTTGTAAATGATAGCCCCTTTAAAAAAAAAGTCTGCGTTCGACCGGCATATGCACGTGTGCCAAACTTAGACTTCATTACATCCTGCCCCATGTGCCTACATAGGCAGAGCTTTTACAGAAATGCTAATAAAACAACAATCATTATATTGGGATTTAAAATAAAATGGATCGATAGATGGATAGACAGACAGACAGACAGACAGACAGACAGACAGACAGACAGACAGACAGACAGACAGACAGACAGACAGACAGACAGACAGATAGATAGATAGATAGATAGATAGATAGATAGATAGATAGATAGATAGGGGGGGCAGATATTACATTTGCAGAGAGAGTTAGATTTGGGTGGGTTATTTCGTTTCTCTGCAGGGTAAATACTGGCTACTTTATTTTACACTGCAATTTAGATTGCAGATTGAACACACCACACCCAAATCTAACTCTCTCTGCACATGTTATATCTGCCTCCCCTGCAGTGCACATGGTTTTGCCCAACTGCTAAAAAGTTTTCTGCTGCGATCAACTTGGAATTACCCCCAGACAGACAGACGGCTGATGATGATAGATCGATAGATAGATCGATCGATAGATAGATCGATAGATAGATAGATAGATAGATAGATAGATAGATAGATAGATAGATAGATAGATAGATAGATAGATAGATAGATAGATAGATAGATAGATAGGCAGATGATGACAGATAGATAGACAGACAGACAGACAGACAGACAGACAGACAGACAGATAGATAGATAGATAGATAGATAGATAGATAGATAGATAGATAGATAGATAGAGATAGTACAGCTGACCATACAATAGGTCGATATCGTGTACAAATACACAATTTTGACGCCTCATATGCTGCATCGTGTGCACATCCTACATTATTTGGGTATGATTACAATGCAATGCGCTGTCCCGCGGGTTGAACGTCGCATCCTCAGATCAGGCGTGCAGCTCACATTATCTGTCATAATTGTATGCACATTGTTCCATGTTTTATGCCCATACGATGCATCGTACGAGTTTGAGTGCCATTTCCCTGGACTTTTTTTTGTGTGGCGCACAGTCTATAGTTTAACGATGGGTCTTAGCACATCATGTGTCAATTGTGTTGTCTGGGTCTACCAGGGAGCTGCCAGGAGGTTGAAGGGAAATTGTGATACGACTCGCATCAGATGCGAGTCGTCCTCATTTATGTCCAGCAACAGACAGATAAAATGTATAGACAGAGATAGACAGACAGACAGACAGACAGACAGACAGACAGACAGACAGACAGACAGACAGATAGATAGATAGATAGATAGATAGATAGATAGATAGATAGATAGATAGATAGATATGCACATTGGCCTATATATATAAATATATAATATACTATATGTAGCTTTTATTTTTTACTTGCTTCATCCCAGGCTTTTCTATAACAAAATTAACAAGGAAACAGTACAGGATGTCAGGGAGAAGATGCTGTAGTATTGAAAGCTGATACAGTCATTATGGTGGAGATGAGCCCGGGTCATGAATTCTGACATGTCCTTACTTTACATAAAGCCGAGAATAGTGACATATTCTTCATGGCACACATTGCTTAACCTTTACAGAGCCTTGGATGTCATGTTGATGTCTGAAGAATATGACCTTAGAAACCCTTAGGCTTGGAAATAATGTCTAGTCAAAAAGTAGAGAAATGCCACAAGTTTAGTGTGGGAGGCTGAGAATGAGAAAGGTGCCAAGGATTCATGTTTAAGTATATAGAGAACACTATTAAAAAAAAAAGCTGCGGTGATGTAAAGTAAAATTAGCTAAAAAGAATTAAATTCTTCAGGCTTGAACTGTAAAGTTTAATGACAAATGACACAATTGCATCTTGCATACATAAAACATTTTTGTCCCATGTGGCTCTTCATCTGTCCCTGGTTACAGGTGGAGGCACAACAGCATAAAAAATTCATTGCACATCTCTGACATTTGAAACTCATGTGAGTTGTGGGATGTGCATGTTGGCATGTTGGAGAGGGTTATTGATGCCGTGTGCATCAGTATTTCAGTCTTCTAGAGGAGGAAAATTAAAAATGCTTAAAGAAAGTGGTATGAAATTATTCCTTATCCAACATCCCTCTGCCCCAAACTAGAAGAACTAGTGGGAGTCAGGGGTGGATTGGGATGCAAAACCAGCCCTGAGAATCTTATGGAATCAGTCCTAATGGGTGTGAGGGCTGTTGAGGAGATTAGGTCTGTCGAGAGGGGTGGGATCCATCCTTATAGGGACTAATTCTGAGTTGGATTCATTTGCTGCCTTCATTGCTTCTTTTGCTGCAGTTGTGTCTGCGATGTTGTGCTAATGCCACTATAATGCCCTTCCCTGGTGTGCATCCATGCTTCTGAATATTCAAGTATTGAGTATAACCTACAATGTGAGCAATTCACTATATTCAAACACTTTCAGTGACAGCTACTATGGTGCCCCGGCTGCTTCCATGGCCCGCTGCTCCCCCTGCACTCGGTCACAGGCTGCCTCTGAGGCCCAACGCTCCCACTTCAACCATTACCACTTTTGAACATCTACCGCTGATGGCACCCCCCTGCAGCTGCGTGAAGGATGTGGCAGGGGGTGAGGGCCTACCTGGCAGGCTCCGAGTACCAGCAGTTCAGCACAGTGCCGTGATTTGTGGTAATATAGGGGGCGGACCTAATGCCATGAAGCCCCGCCCCATCAGAGACCTCAGCATGTCTGCTGTAGCAGCCAGTAATGTATATCTGCTGCTCGCCCCCCTCTATATCTACACGCGCTCTCTCCCTGACACTCTCTCTTTCTACTGTCTCTCTCTCTCTCTCTCTCTCTCTCTCTGACACTGTCTCTCTCCCTCTCTCTTTCTCTGGCACTGTCTCTCCCTCTCTCATTCCCTTACACTGTCTCTCTGCCTGGCACTGTCTCTCTCCCTCGCTTTCTTCATGACACTATCTCTTTCGTCCTCTGACTCCCTGACACTCTCTTTCCGTGATACTGTCTCTCTCGCCCCCTTCCTCTGACACTATCTCTCTCCCTGACACTACCTCTCTCCCACTGACACTGTCTGTCTACCCTCTCTCTCTCCCTGACACTGTCTCTTTCTCCCTCCCTGACACTGTCTCTCCCTCCTTGGCACTGTCTTTCTCCCTCTATCACTCTCTCTCCCTGATACTGTCTCTCTCCCTGGCACTGTCTCTCCCTCCCTCTCTCTCTGCTTGGCACTCTCTCTTCCTCCCTGATAGTGTATGTCTTTCTCTCTCCCTGACTCTGTCTCCCTGGCACTCTCTCTCTTTCTCCCTCTCTGTCTCCTCATGACACTCTCACTCTCTCCTGCTCCCCTTCTCTTTCACTCTCCCTCTCTGACAATCTCTCTACCTCTGACACCCTCTCTCTCTCTCCCTGATGCCCTCTCTCTCTTTCCCTCCCACCCCTTTTTATCTCTCTCTCCCTGACCTCTCTACCTCTCCCTCTCTTTCTTGCTCCACTCTATCTTTCTCTCTCCCTCTGATACCCTCTGTACTCTCTCTCTCCTCCTCTCACTTTATTTTTCTCTCTCTAACCCTTCTCTCTCACTTTCTTGCTGTTCTCTGTCTTTCTCTCTCTCCCTCTGATATTCTCTCTCCCTCCCTCATGCCCTCTGTCTCTCCTCTTCTCACCCCTTTCTTTCTCTCTCTGACCTCTCTCTCTCCCTCCCTCCCTTTCTTGCTCATCTCTCGTTCTCTTTCTTCCCCTGACACCCTTGTCTCCCTCTCGTTCCCCTGACTCTCAATCTCCTGCTCCCCTGTAGTGACAGTGGCGTGGGGGAGGGGGGCCCCTTTCAAGATTTTGCTATGGGGCCCTGAAAGTTCTAGTTACACTTCTGCATACTACATATCATCTGTGTCTGGTTAGCCAATTTCTAATACACATCTTGGTTCATGCATCTGGATCTATACTGAAATTCTGAACAAACACAATTGGGATGCATGCGCGGTGAAACCCAGAGGCATGTGTTGATGAAAAACATCACACGGGAACAAAAAAACACAAATTTGCCCCCACAGGAAAAAAACACATTGGCATCTATAGAAAACAATAAATACATTGCCCCCCATCCTACAGGATAAAATACAAACACATTGGCCTCAATAGGAAAAAATAAAACACAATGGCCCTTAACAGGAGAAAAAAACACTTTGGCCCCTGACAGGAAAAAAATAAAACAAATTGTCCCCCACAGGGAAAAAAAATAACATACATAATTGCACCAGTCCCCCACAGAAGACTGACATGTCTGCAGTACTTGCTGACATGCTTGGCTGCACCCAAGAATGATGTGTATGCAGCTGTTTAGCTCTTAGCACAAGAGCTGTTGGGAGTTTTACTTTATTATGATTACTGTGGAGCCTGGGCTGGCAACAGTAACACGACAGGTGGTACAGTATAAAAATGGCTGGACCCAACTGCCTTGCTGTTGGCATCTGGCCTGTGGGCAGTTGTCATAGAGGCAACTTTAGGCCTCTAGGGTGGTCCAGGGTGATCCATCCATCACCAGCCATAGATGTGTGGTGGAGCCGCAGAACCCTGAGCAGGCACATGCTATGGCGCTCCATCCTCTAGTCCAGAAATGTGTCTGGGACTGGGCGAAGCCAGCATGTGTGGCTCAGATGCAGCATGTATACAAGAGGGACAGCACCCACTACGTGTTTAATGTGTGTACCAGAGGGGTGTACTGTATATCTAAGGGGCTGGAGAGCACGGTGATTTACATCCTTTGGGCTTGGGGGGCAGGTAGTGTATGACCCTTGAGCTGGGTGGGGGTAGAGTGGGTAAGGAACTGTATGTATCTTTGAACAGTGGGGTAGGGTGGGCAGTGTATATCCCTGGGGTCGAAGGATAGGGCGGAGAGTATATGTCCCTGGGATTGAGGGATAATGCAGGCAGTGTATGTCCCTGGGGCCAGGGAGGTGGGAAGTTGTTTTATTATTATTACATTTTATTTATAAGGCGCCACAGGTGATTTGCAGCGCCGTACAAAGGTCAGTATATGGAGACAAAACTTAGCATTACAGTAAATAAATAACAAAAATAGAGTACAGGTAACAAAGAGCCCCATATTTCTCAAAACATAATACAGCTTACATGTAAGAAGCGAGTGAGTGATCAGCGTACTACTTGGGGCCGGCGGCCATAGATAGAGATGAGCCTTTACCAGCAGGAGAAAAAGCGGGTAAAGATGGTCGCTGAGTAGGCAAGAGCTGTGAGTGAAATGTGTCGAGAAGAGGGTTTTGAAAACAAGAGGAAAGGGCCCTGCTCTGAAGAGCTAGCAATCTAGTGGGAAGGGGCGACAGACAGATGACATGAGGTGCAAGCAAGTGGGAGGTAGTAGCATACTTATGGCAGTATGTACGCAAAGCAGAGATGTTCAAGGCATGAGGCAGGGGGATGGAGGAGCAGCCTCGGGACTAGGTTATGCAATGGAAGGGTATGCTTGAAGTTGTATAGTGTATGTCCCTGGGTTGGGGTACTGTGTTTAGGGAGCCAGGGGGTAGGGTGGCTAGTATATGTCCCTGGGGTGTGGGGTAAGGTATGTTCTGGAGGCTAAGGTATGTTCTGGACACTAGAGGGAGGGGCATAGGGTGGGTAAAGGGTATGTTCCGGAAGCCATACATATATATCACAATTGGTGGGTATATGGGTGCAACACTACAAATAATGTGGTATTGATGTTTAAGGGGTTTATTTATCAAATAATATTTTCAGGATATCCCCGTAAAACAATCATTTTCAGAGGCGACAAGCAAATATTAAGTAATACCAGTGCTCAAAGTGGTCCGGTATACACCGGTATGGCATAATGGCACTTCGAGCACTGACTAAAGACTCCTGCCACCGCATCCTTCAAATTCATCGCTATTCATGCGCCAAATGGAGCTCTCAAACTGGCAGCCAATCAGGAGCGGCTGCTCCTGATTGGCTACCGGTCCGTGGCAGATTTGAAATAGTGGTGGTCATAGGCGGACCGGAGCCGCACCGAAAGCCACCGGCCACAGCCTCCTCCTCCACACTGCCACCACTCACAGACTCCACCGCACCGCCGCCGATGCCCACAGCCTCCTCTACACCACCACCACCCACAGCCTCCTCCTCCACTTTGACGCCGACCACAGCCTCCTCATCCTCCGCACCGCGGAGCACAGCCTCCTCCGCACTGGCGCTTCTTATTAGGTAATCTTACCCTGCTGCCTTTCTCTCTCCCAACTGTATGTTCTTGCTGTCACTCTCTCTCTTCCTCTCCCTGTCCCTATGTCCCTCTCCCTATGTCCCTCTGTCACACTCCCTGTCCCTATGTCCCTCTGTCACTCTCTGTCCCTATGTCCCTGCTGTCACTCTCCCTGTCCCGTTGTCCCAGCTGTCACTCTCCCTGTCTCTTTGTCCCTCTGTCACTATCCCTATCCCTATGTCCCTCTGTCACTTTCCCTGTCCCTATGTCCCTGCTGTCACTCCCTGTCCCTATGTCACTGCTGTCACTACCTGTCCCTATGTCTCTGCTGTCACTCTCCCTGTCCCTATGTCCCTGCTGTCACTCTCCCTGTCCCTTTGTCTCTTCTGTCACTCTCCCTGTCCCTGAATTTTGTCTCATTGCGTGTGGCATAAGATGAATTTCGACTCATTCCATTTGAGTTGTGGCTCATACCGTGTGGTATAATGAGAATTTTGGCTCATACTGTGTGGCATAATGTGAATTACATGTGGTATAATGTGAAAGGGGTACCAGTACTAGATAGTAAAAGGGGTCCTACTATTGTGGTGCATAATGTGTATAAGAGGTACAGTATATGGTGTGGTAAACTACACTTAAGGACATGCCCCCTTTTGAGTGGCCATACTCTTTTCTAGAGCGAGCACGCATAATTACAGCCTTCACTTTTCCATACCCCACTTCAAAATTTCCACTTCGACCACTGAGTATAAACCCAATGTACCACGAATGGCCTGCAGCAGATATCTCCATTTTCCCTTCACTTTCTACTGTAACTGCAGCCCCCATAAGTTTAGGGGCTGCAAAGCTGTCAGATTTACCAAGCAACCGGAATCCCGACAGCCGGTAAATTGACTGCCTCCTGTTAGAACACCATATGAAATATCTGTGGGGTCGCAGCTAGTGGAGTTGGGTCCTTGGAAAGCACAGCAATAGAGGCCAGGAGGTGTGCTATGGATGGACACAGGTGTGGCATAGAGTTGGTGGCTGCTCCTACCTGGCTGACAGCACCCAGAAGTGCCCACTAACCAAAGCAGATGACAGCTTCTGGTTTGTGTTCCACAGTGGAACATAAATCCTGGAAGTGCTGCGACCAGCACAGCAGATTTATGAATCAGCTCAGGTTGGCAGGTAGTGTAAGCCAGCCCAGTAGACCACAGCATGGGACCGCCCTAGTGAGAACATTCCCAATATCCCTGTGGTCCAATTAGCCCCTGGTAGGAGTCCATGCTAGGGACCCCTGTATTTCAGGAGTTCTCAACTTCACCTATTCTAGGTTCTAGGCCAGAGTCTCTCTCTCTCTCTCTCTCTCTCTCTCTCTCTCTCTCTCTCTCTCTCACACACACACACACACACACACACACACACACACACACACACACACTACTACAAGCAACTACAGTGCTACTTGTACTTTATCACCATCCCCTAGAATCCCCTGTCTCTCCAAGGCTTAGTACATAGGCCTCTTAATGCAGTACCAACAGGTGCCCCTGGTATGGGATCTGCTTGTTTTTCCTATTGTTATTCCTATATCTAATTTGGGCAGTACCGATGGTGTAAAGGTTAGCATTACTGCCTCACAAGACAGAGGTCATGGGTTGGATTCCCACCATGGCTCTACCTGTGCGGAGTTTGTATATTCTCCCCGTACTTGCGTGGGTTTCCTCCGGGTACTCCGGTTTCCTACCACAATCCCAAAATATACTGGCAGGTCAATTGGATCCCAACAATAAATTAACCCTAGTATGAATGTGTGCGCGTGTACATGTGTTAGGGTATCTAGATTGTGAGCTCCACTGGGGACCGATGTGAATGGACAAATATTCTATGTAAAGTGCTGCAGAATATGTGTGCGCTATATAAATAACTGGTAATAAATAATAAATAAATATTGAAGGGAGAAGGGATGACAAGAAGAATTTAAGAAAGAAATTCAGTTAGCTGTAACGTCTGGGAATAATTTGCAATAAGAGGTAATATTTTGATCTATCTGTGGATATATTCATTTTCTTTTTGCCTTAAAAGAAATAAAAATGTTCAGTTTACTTTGGCATTGAGTAATCTTTCCTGTTTACATTGTTTATCATCATTCAAGTCAGTGGTCATCAATGAGACCTACATTACCATGTAGCTTTTCTGGCTTGAAGCAACTTAATGGTTGGTCGTGACTATGACTCCACGAATGACATTTCCCCATGCACTGACCTGCTTAATGACCTTTATTCTCTAAGATGCATGTTCAAAACAAAAATTGCATCAAAACACTTGAGAAACGTAATACATTTCATTAACTAAACATAAATAGAACAGCAAGAAACATAAATCTGAAAATCTAAAATAGCTATTGGAAAAAATAAATGTTGGGCACATATACTGTAAAGCATTTTATCAAGTTGTAATTAAAAATACATTATGATTTATACGTGTGTAAAAATGTAATATAACAGTTGGGCTCAATTAAAACTTTATCAAGTTATAATTAAATATATATTATGATTTATACTTGAACAAAAATTTTTAGTTTTTTTAAGCAGAATGTAGTTCTTACTGCATATATCTACATTCTATTGTTGTATTCTGGAATAAATGTTCCATTATCTGGAACATTTTCTCTTTTCTCCACCAGGCTTTCTCCAGTCACTGTGTGTCATCGCATGCAGAGGCGGAACTACCGCCAGTGCAACCAGTGCGTTGCACTGGGGCCCGCCTCTGTCCAGGGGCCCAAAGCATGTAATGAGTCAAACTGACTCATTACATGCCGCTATGTGCTGCGGGCAACCGCTGCCCGCAGGACACAGCCGCCCGGACAGAGAGGAGAGGAGCAGCGGTATGGGGGAGAAGGAGGAGGAGGGAGGTGGAGGAGGGAGCCGCAGCAGCGCTTTGTTACTGGTGGAGGTGCTGCTGCTGCTGCCCCTCTGCTTCACTATAGGCTGTCTTCCGAGAACAGCCTATAGTGAAGCAGAGGGGCAGCAGCAGCAGCGCCTCCACCAATAACACAGCACTGCTGCGGCTCCCTCCTCCACCTCCCTCCTCCTCCTTCTCTCCTGCCTGGGAATCGTCAAGCTGCATCGAGGAGCCTGAGCCAGCGGAGAGGGTAAGTATAATTCTGTCTTTCTTTCTTTCTTTCTTTTTCTTTCTTTCTTTCTTTCTTTCTTTCTTTCTTTCTTTCTTTCTTTCTTTCTTTCTTTCTTTCTTTCTTTCTTTCTGTCTTTGTTGGGACTGCCTGCTGCAATGTGTAAAAAGGGGGAATCTGCCTGCCGCTATGTGTAAAAAGGGGGAATCTGCCTGCCACAATGTGTAAAAATGGGGAATCTGCCTGCCGCAATGTGTAAAAATGGGGAATCTGCCTGCTGCAATGTGTAAAAATGGGGAATCTGCCTGCCGCAATGTGTAAAAAGGGGGAATCTGCCTGCCGTAATGTGTAAAAAGGGGGACGCTGTCTGCCGTAATGTGTAACAAGGGCACGCTGTCTGCCGTAATGTGTAAAAAGTGTACGCTGTCTGCCGCTATGTTTAACAAGGGCACGCTGTCTGCCGCTATGTTTAACAAGGGCACGCTGTCTGCCATTATGTTTAAAAAGTGTATGCTGTCTGCCGCTATGTGTAACAAGGGCACGCTGTCTGACGTTATGTGTAAAAAGGGGACGCTGTCTGCCGTTATGTGTAAAAAGGGGACGCTGTCTGCCATTATGTGTAAAAAGTGCACGATGTCTGCCGTAATGTGTAAAAAGGGAGACGCTGTCTGCCGTAATGTGTAAAAAGGGGACGCTGTCTGCCGTAATGTGTAAAAAGGGGATGCTGTCTGCCGTAATGTGTAAAAAGAGGAATCTGTCCGCCGTAAGGTGTAAAAGGGTCTATACCTGGTGTAGTGGTGCTACTGTGCGGCGTAATTTGAATAATGGAGACTACTGTGCACCATTTTATGAATTGGTATTACTTTGTGGCCACACCCCTTCCCCACGAAGCCATGCCACTATGTATTTTTGCGCGCGCCTACGGCGCGCACTGCCCCTGTTTTACATGCAGGGGTGGGGCTCCGATGCCGTTTCTTGCACACAGTGCTAAAATGTCTAGTTACGGCACTGTTGCTAGGTATCCATTTCTCTGGCCCTGAGCAGGTCCCCCTCACCAGATCCTCTCCAGGGGTGAGGGGGTGGACTTGGATGGGATGGGGGGGGGGGCCCAAACATTTTGTCGCACCTCGGCCCACCGCTCGCTAGTTCCGCCACTGATCGCATGTCAGTGTGCTGGAAAACAATAAGTGGCAGTGTAGTAACTAATTGGATTGATAATGTTAATGCTTTTGTCTGTGTCAAAATGAGTCTGAAAGAAACTTACTAAAGGGGGGTACTCACGTAGCGATATTCTAAGCAATCTAACTATATTGCTTAGAATTTGAGCATTATCGCTCTGTGTGTACCCCCTACAACGATAGAGATGCGCAGCCCCAAGCATCGCTATTGCTGGTGCTAGATTGCCCTGCATGTAGGCCAATCTAGCAGGTCGCTCACTTCACCTGCTGGGTGAAATGAGCGCCCCCCCCATCTCCCCGCGCACGCTTAGCACAGATCGCGCTGTGCTGAGCGGCGGGAGAGATGTGTGCTGAGCGGTTCGCTCAGCACACATCTCTCCCACATCGGCCCGTCTATGTGGGCCTTAAAGGCCGCTCAGCACACATCTCTTCCGCCGCTCAGCACAGCGCGATCTGTGCTGAGCGTGTGGGGGGAGATGGGGGGGGCGCTCATTTCACCCAGCATGCAGGCCAATCTAGCACCAGTTATAGCGATGCGCGGGGCTGCGCATCGCTATCGCTGTAGGGGGTACACACGGAGCGATAATGCTCAAATTCTAAGCAATCTAGTCAGATTGCTTAGGATATCGCTCCGTGAGTACCCCCCTTTAGGGTCACTTAGGAAAGTGTAAAAAGCACATGAGTCAAGGTGGATAAGTCTGCCCGATGCAAAGGTTTTCCCTTTCCAATGGTAGCTGTTGGATGGATAAGGGTATGATTTGTTTTTGCAGTAATGTGGTATTAAAGGAGAAAATATTAAATGTTTAAATGACTAAAGGGTCTATTTACTAAGCCTCAGGAGCAGATAAAGTGGACTGAGATAAAATACCAGCCAATCACCTCCTGTCATTTTTCAAACCCAGCCTGTGACATGGCAGTTAGGAGCTGATTGGCTGGTACTTTATCTCCGGCCACTTTATCTCCATCCAAGGCTTAGTAAATAGACCCCTTAGTGTGATATTCAACAATGCTCATTTTGTGGAGGATCTGCAAGTCTATAACAGTAGGTACATCCATTTCTACAGTTGGTGGTTCAAGGACCAGTACTGACATTAGGCAAACGTAGGATGCTGCCTAAGGCGCTATTGGTTAGGAGGGGTCTAAAACACAGAATGAGTGATGTCTTACTGTATTTGTTAAATTGCCTACTGCTACTCCCATTGTGAGTGTTACGCTGGGAATTTGGCACTTGGCTAGGACGTCAAAGCCATAACCATACTCCTATTCTGCTAATATAGTCCCCTCCTAGCACCTGCAAAGGTAAGAAACACTGGGGGTAGTGCTCTGAGTGGTTCTAATGACTGGAAAGTCAATGTGACACTCAACAGGGTGATTGGGAGATCGTTGTGGTTTTAGTTTACTCAAAATACTTGGATATTATGGAATTAGAAACGGTCCATTCTTTCTCTGGCACACCAACTTTAGCAGCACTGCTGATTTATTTTTATTTCTTTCTACAGCAGAGAGGTAAGGAAACTCTACCCAGACACAAAAATACACAATCAATAATACAAAGGTTTTCTTCATATTTATTATTATTATTTTTAAAAACTTAATAGCGTGCTGCAAGTGGTTCGCGTTGCCATAGATATTGCACACATTAGAACAATACAGGTAAAACAAAACATCACATTACAATAACCAAATCTAAGTAACAATTAGCACCACAAATCTCAGTGCACAAAACAGCTGGGTTGTAAGGTAAGCAAAGTAGTAATCGGTGTATTACTTGGGGAGTGCAGCCATTGGGAGAGATAAACAGCTGTGATCAAGAGGAGATGCGTGTTAGATGGTTGCTGAGTAGGTGCGGGCTGTAATAGAAGTGTGAGAGAAGAGGATTATAAGAACAGGAAGGAAGAGGGCCCTGCTCCAAGGAGCTTACAATTTAGGTGAAATGGGAAGACAGATTGGTGCTATGAGGTGCAGGAAGTAATCAGGGTAGAGATGACCAAGGCATGAGGCAGCAGTTGGGGAGAGCAACCTCGAGACATGGTTATGTGGTGGAAGGGTACGCTTTGATGAACAGATTGGTTTTCAGTGCTCATTTGAAGCTTTGCAAAGTATGGTAGAGTCTGATAAAGCAAGGGAGCTCATTCCAGTAAAGGGGGCAGCACAAGTGAAATCTTGGATTCGAGCATTAGATGCAGTGACCAGGATAGATGAAAGGCGACAGTAATTGGCCGACTGTAGAGGGCGAAAAGGAGTATGTAGGGAGATGAGGTTGTAGATGATGTACTTAGAGCCTTGTATGTGAGGGCGAGGAGTTTGAAGAGGACTAGAGAAAAGGGAAGCCAATAGGGGAAGGGAAGCCAGTGCAGGTTTTGGCAAAGGGGAGTGGCAGATGTGGAGTGGCAGGAGAAGTAGAGTCTAGCTGGAGCATTGAGAACAGATTGAAATGGAGGAAGTCTGCCAGAGAGCAAGATTTCCTCCAAAGGCACTCAGCAGTGCGTGAGCATTTTTGCAGGAACCGGGTTAGTTTGGAGTGCCAGGGATGGTGCTTTGAATGGCGAAGGGGGAAAGAGGAGATGGTGTAACAGAATCAAGCACAGAGGTTAGAGTTAAGTTGCAGAAGGAGGCTGTCTGGTTGGGGCAGACCATGGTGGATAGAGGAGAGAGTATCAAGGGACGAGCACAGGACATCAGGGTTAAGAGTCTTGCATCTGGTGATGGTGAATCAGGGAATAGGGGGGGAGGGGAGGAGGAGAGAGTATGAAGGAGAGTAGATGGTGGTCAGAGATGAGGAATGGAGAGTTGGAGATGTCAGATAGATCACATAGGTGAGTGAAGACAAGGTCAAGGGAGTGGGGAAGGGAGTGGGCTTGAACTGGAACAGAGTTGGGAGCAGATGGAGAGGATCGGAAAGGGACAGGGTCGAGGAGCCATAGCTCCAGTTAAGTAAAGTAATGCTGTTCAGAGGAATATTCTCGAAATAGTGTGGACAAAAAACTAAAATGAACAATGCTAAAAGTGGGTGTACTAAAAAGTAAAGACAATGCAGACAGAACTTTTAGGGTTATAAAGGCAAACTGAAATTCGTACAGAGTAGATGTAGTCAGTGATATTTTAAAAACAAAAAAACAATGGTTAAAAGCAACAGATTGTTAATTCAGCCGGTGTTTGAGGGGGTGAATTAGTTACCTCACAGCGTTGTGTTGAAGGAAGTTCTTTTGGAGTAGGTTTTGATGGTTGTTTGTCCTTCTGTTTCTCTCCTGTTGAACTCCCATGTAACTCCGAATTTCATATTGACCTTAGGCCCAGATTTACCAAGCCTTGGAGAGTGATAAATAGAACGGTGATAACGTACCAGACAACCAGCTCCTGTCTTTTTTCAAACACAGCCTGTGACATCGAAGTTAGGAGCTGATTGGTCTGTACTTTATCACAGTGCTCTTTATCAATCTCCAAGGCTTGATAAATGGGGGCCAAATAGTTTGTCATACTTTAAACTACACACTTCACATCTACACTTCTTCACAGCTCCACAGCCTATATTAAATAAGCCTGATTAAATAAGCATGCAGTGTAGAGCCTGATTGAAACCCCCACCCTAAAAAAATTATTTAATTATAATGACCCAATAATGTAACTTTAATAAGGAAGAACAGGGTAATCATGGTAGGACTCCTTTTAATCATTTCATTAAAAATATTTGCTTCAACAAAATAATTCTGTGCTGTAATATTCTTTAATATCAGCATACACACATTCGCTTTAGTTCTACTATGAATTTGATTCTACTATCTTTAACACAGACATGTATGAACGGTCTCTTTCAGCAAGTTCAGCTTTATTTTACTTTCTTATTGCCCCAGGAATTTTAAATATCCACCTGTGACCCCAGGTGGTCATTCCGAGTTGATCGCTCGCTAGCTATTTTTTTGCAGCGCTGCGAGCAGATAGTCGCCTCCTATAGGGGAGTGTATGTTTGCTTTGCAAGTGTGCAATCGCATGTGCAGCCGAGCACTACAAAAAAGTTTTGTGCAGTTTCTGAGTAGCTCAGAACTTACTCAGCCGCTGCGATCACTTAAGCCTGTTCTTGCCCGGAACTGACATCAGACACCCGCCCTGCAAATGCTAGGACCCGCCTGCGTTTTCCAACCACTCCCATAAATTACAGCTTTATAACACTGCAGCACTTACTACGTTCAGACAGTCCCTGTGCTATTTACATGACCAGCAGGGGTTAATAATTTTTTTTTAGTATGTAATCAGCGGATTGTTCTCTTCTGTGCCCACAGCAACATGTCAGGCAAAAAACATCTGATTTCGCTCCTGATAGAATTACCCCCTCAGTAGTAGACTGTACATGCCCTTCCTCCAGGTCATCACCTTATAACTCTATCAAATGACAATTTTATTTTGAACAGCAGTTTCAAGTAAAACTGGTTTCCTGCCCGTAGCATGAGACTGCTCCCTGTCAGTGTCTGTCTGCCCTGAGTTGGTGTTGCTAGGCTACCTCAACCTTTTCTGCAGCTATTCTCTGGCTGATGCCATGTGACTATGGAGCACCGTCTCTCCCTTCTATCTATAGGTCCATATCTGGTGCTAAGACTTTTGGTCACTGTGGCTCAGGGGTGATGCAGTGTTTTCTGCAGCCACAGCTTCTCTACGGCGCTATAAAATCCACTATGTCCCCTCTGCTCACAAAGGCGGTTGCTGATATATCCCAGCAGCTGCTGCATCTTACTACCAGGGTATCTGACTCTGAAAACCGAATTGGTGCACTTTTCCATGATATGTACTTAGCCCAATGTGACATAGTTAAACTACAGAAAGAAAACTACCAATTATGGAACAAGTTAGACGACGTCGAAAATTGCTCGCGTCGTAACAGCATCAGGGTGGTAGGGCTCCCCGAAACTGTAAAGGGCCCAGCTTTGTTGTTGTTTGTCTAAGTGTCCTTGCCCAAGTTACTAGGTATTGAAGATGAATGCAAGGATTTAGTTGTGGAACGGGTGCACCGTGTTGGCCCACCCCCCAGACCTAATGACTCTCGCCCTAGGGTCACGCTGTTTAGATGCCTGAATTACCTCCACAAAGTCTCATTCTGGAAAGCATCCCATGAAGTTCAGAATATCATGTGGGAAGGAAAAAGGCTGAGACTTATCGAGGATTTCTCTGTTGAACTGTCCCGCGTGCGAAGGTCTTTCTCTACCCTATGTTCACGTTTGGTCTCTGAAAACCGAAAATTTGCCTTAATATACCCAGCTAAGCTCAGGATATTTATGGCTGACACCCACTATGATTTCACAAACTCAGAGGATGCTCATGCTTTTCTGTCTGATGCCCATGATGCCACATCTGCTGATATAACCGACCTTCCAGTTTGACCCATGGTCACACTGAATTTTAGGTGTTTCTCTTTACAGTTTTGGGACTTCCCCAATGTACTTCATATATTTCATTTTGTTTCACACACACTGATGTCCAACTCTGCACATCCTGTGCTTGCTATATCCATTGACGTTTAGATCCATTTTTCATTTGATCTCGTGGATACCCCTTACACCCTGACCTTTTACACCTTGATGTTCTGATGTTGCTCTCTGAGTTGTTGTTGTGTATTTTACTACTCAGGGCGGTGTTGCCTATTGTACTACTTATTTCTCAAAGGGCCCTGGAGCATCTGCCGTGCCCCGGTTTCTTCTCTTTATAATTCATTAGCCTATTAGCTAGGTTATGTTCAATGTATTCCTTTTGATATGTTTGCGGATTGTCAAAACGGTCCTCAGGACTGACAGTACGTTGATTGTGCTAGTGTTGTTTTTCGATGTATTCCCCATGTCTTGTCGTTATTTGTTTCCCTCTCCCTGTCTTCCCTCCTGTTTTCTCTCACCCAGGTTAAATGTTCTGAGGTTGATGCAATCGCTTTCTCTGCAGTCCGAAGAGAGGGGGTAATTCCAAGTTGATCGCAGCAGAAATTTTGTTAGCAGTTGGGCAAAACCATGTGCACTGCAAGGGGGGCCAGATTTAACATGTGCAGAGAGCGTTAGATTTGGGTGGGGTGTGTTCAATCTGCAATCTAATTTGCAGTGTAAAAATAAAGCAGCCAGTATTTACCCTGCACAGAAATAAAATAACCCACCCAAATCTAACTCTCTCTGCACATGTTATATCTGCTTCCCCTGCAGTGCACATGGTTTTGACCAACTGCTAACAAAATTCCTGCTGCGATCAACTTGGAATTACCCCCAGAATCTCTTCCCTGTTTCCTATGACTGAAATAACGATCGGGTCCTTCAATGTTGGTGGTACACACTCTCCGGCTAAACGCCGTAAGGTTCTGTTGTATTTACAAAAACAAACTGTAGATATTGCATGTCTTCTGGAAACTCATCTCCTCTCCCCAGAGATTTTAAAACTGCAAATGCTTAAGTGGAAACTTTTAGCATCTGCCCCGTACAACTCTAAATCTAGGGGTATTGTCATTTTAGTGTCCAAATCATTACCCATAGAATCTGTATCCGTTACTTCTGACCCCGATGGCAGATATCTAATTGTATCTTTTTCCCTGCTTAACACCGCCTATACCCTTTGTTCAGTATATGCACCCAACACTTATTCTAAACCCTTTCTCCAAAAGATTACAATGCTACTACTCCCCTTTGTGTCGGGTACTTTAATTTTGTGTGGAAATTTTAACTTGACTTCCCACCCCATTTTGGATAGATCTGCTGACCATAAGCTTTGACTGAAGAATCCTAACCTTGGTATTCCCTTTTTAATGAAATCTCTCCAGCTGGTTGATGTTTGGAGAGCTTTACACCCTACGCAGAGAGATTATACCTGTCTTTCTGCTGCACATCATACCCTATCCCAAACTGATTTTATTTTGTTTCTAGTTCCCTTTTTCCTCTAGTCAAAACCGCCAATCCTATATTGCTTTCAGACCATGCACTTATAACTGTTTCTTTTCAAACTAAGAAAGAACTGTCTCCTTACAAATCTGGAGATTCCCCGCTCACCTTACTAGCTCTCCTAAGTTCAGAGAATACTTAGAAACCACATGGAATGATTATCACCTGCATAACAAAGAAACTTTGGCTAACAACCCCTCACTCTATTGGATGGCAGGTAAGTTGGTATTGAGAGGTTCAATTATGGCCTTTGAAGCTACTTTACGTAAACAACACTCTCGCTCGTATATTACTCTCCAAGAGTCCCTCACGAGAGCTTATATATCATATACCCAGTCCCCCTCCACTGTTAATAGATCTCAGTATCTAAATGCAAAAACTCTTTTAGATGAATTGCTCCAAAATATGTCTGATAAATTACAATTCTCCTCTAACTATTGTTTCCACAAATTTGGTAATAAAATGAGTAAACTGCTTACTAACATTTTAAATGCACTAGAGCACCCATGACCATTAGGCCCCTTAAACTCAATGACGGATCTCATACCACCTGTAATGCGCAAATTTCTCAAATAATGTCTGACTTCTCTGCGGACATTTATTCCTCCCCTGCACTCTCTTCCATCACCCCCCTCTATCTTCACCTTTACTTTGCCCACAAAAACTGAATGATTTCTGGACTCAGCTCACTTATCCACATCTGTCTGCAGAATTTGCGGACTCCCTTTCTGCACCTATATCGCTACCCAAAATAACTAAAGCCACTAAATCTCTCAAACCTGCTAAGGCCCCTGGATTATCCGGTGACTTCTACCAGCTAATTCTTGATAAAGTTGCCCCTGTTCTCGAATCAACCTACAACTATATCCTAATGAATAAATCTCTCCCTTTACACTTTAACTCCGCCATTATCAAAGTGCTCACTAAACCAGGCCGTGATCTTTCTAACCCAGGGTCATATCGTCCCATATCGTTGTTGAACTGTGACTATAAAATTTTAACTAAAATATTAGCTGATCGCCTTAACCCCATTCTTCCTCATATAATTCACCAGGACCAAACGGGATTTATTAAAGGCAGACACTCTGTCCGTAATGTTAGGATGATTCTGGCTGCTACTCAAGCCTTGTACTCAGATCGGTCCTCTGATTCCCCCCACATCATTTTAACAATTGATGCCGAAAAGGCGTTCGACCTTGTCCATTAGTCATATTTATTCAACACTATGTCTAAATTTAAAATCCCTATGCAATATATATCTTTTATTTAAACCCTGTATAATGATCCCACTTCTCAAATAGCCTTCAATGGTTACTTGTCTCCTCCTTTCCAGATTCGAAAAGGAACACGGCAAGGTTGCCCCCTCTCCCCCTCCTCTTTGCCATCGCTCTCGAACCCCTCACTTTGGCCCTTCGATCAGCTACTGATTATACTGGCATCCCCTGGCAGATTCGGAACTAAAACTTGCCCTATTTTCTGATGACATGTTACTCTTTGTGTCTAACCCGCTTACATCTATCCCAGTAATTATGGATATTATATCTTCCTTTGGGCCAAAATCTGGTTATAAAATCAATGTAAATAAATCTGAGATTCTTCCTATTTCCTCTCTATCACCCTTGGTGTCTTCTCACCCTACTTTATACCAATTTACTGTTCAACCCTCCCAAGTTAAATATTTAGGTATCTCAAATAACTTGTGATCCCCACAAAATTTACAGATTTAATATTACTCCTTTATTCTCCAAAATGAAATCTCAGTTGGACTCTTGGACTACACTTTCCCTCTCACTTCTTGGTAGAGCAGCCATTCTTAAAAACATAATATTTCCCCAAAAAAATTATTGTTTACAAATGATACCCTGTCCCCTACCAAAGTCTGATATACAGACTCTAAATAAAATAATGTCTTCTTTCCTATGGCGTGGTAAACGACATAGAATGCAACTCTCTAAAATGTAAACAGAAGGTGGCCTGGGCATCCCAGATTTTCACTCTTATCACTTATCAATTAATTTTTGTTATATCTTAGACTGGATGCTTAACAAATTGACTTATACTGATCGTTCGCTTGATAATTCTATTATTGCGCCATTCTCACCAAGTGCTCTATTACATACCCCATTACATCATCTTCCTCATGTCTTAAACCACATTCTCTTTAGGGGGACTTATGATGCTTGGATTCAAATAAACAAAAAATTTGGTAGAGATTACATGGTAACCCCTTTTATTCCCCTTTAGGGTAACCCCAATTTCTCCCCTTCGCTTCTAAACTCTTCCTTCTTGAATTGGCGGGACAAAGGTTTAGATTTAGCTACGAAGCTAATTGGCCCGTGGGGGGCTCATTCTTCCCTTTGAAGTTTTAAGGACCAAATATGTCCTTCCGGGGGCCAACTTCTTCATGTACTTACATGCTCATCACTATACTGATTCTTTCAAATTGTCTATAGTATCCCCTTCCACTCCAGACACTTTAATTCCACTATTTATGTCATTATACACCCAAGTTTACAAAACGTCTTATCTATACACCAGGTTGCATACAACAGTGGAAAAATCTCCGTTTACTTTACTAGTATCTTCCTGCAACTCTGACATCCCGGATGTCACTGATACCCAGGCCTTATTTGGTCATTATTTCTCTACCATGAAGGTTCTTCAGTCAGCATATTTACAGGAGGTCCACTTTAAGTCGCTACAAAGACTTTATATTGCCCCTGCCCAAAGGAAACATATGCTTTCAACTGAAACAGGTGAATGTTGCAAGTGTAAAGTGCTAAATGCTAAATTTTTTCATTGCTTTTGGTCCTGCTCAAAAATTCTGAAATTTTGGCGTAAAGTTATTGCTTTTAACAACAAAATGTTTTTTCAGTGTCCCTTGACCCTTTAACATGTATCTGTATAAACTTCTCAAATTGGACTTTTCTGCGCAACAAATATTCTATTCTCTCCTTGCTTACTATAATTGTGACGATGTCAAAGAAACTAATATTGATACATTGGACTGAAAGATCAGCTCCAACTTTATGTGAATTGAATAATAGACTGCTTCAACTATTTCTCTTTGACAAGCGCTCTATGACTCTGGGTACATCCCTATCATACGGCAAATTTATATCAAAATGGGGGAGATATATTGATACACTAAATTCTCAACATCACTTATATCTTCTCTCTTCCATATCTGTCTAACTGTCCATCCTTTTCATACACCTTTCTTTCTTAAACTTTCTTTACTGAAAAGGCATTGCTATTTTGTAGTTCTATGCATCTATGTATATTATTTAGGAACTGTAAGGTGTATTTCTACTGAATATTTTCGGTATAGCCACCCGTTGCTGATTTGTTACAACAGTATCTTATATGTAATTTTTCCCAACTTAATTATCACAACCTCAGAAATTTCCTTTCAGGACTGGTCACTATTCGCTAATACATATGTTGCTCAGAGCTTCCTTAAGATAATTTCTCATCTTCCGAATACTTATTAGTATAGTTATCACTATAATATATGGATGATTAAACTTTAGGATTATCCCTACTGTCTACTCCCTTCCCCATCCTTGTCTTGTCATTGTTTGTCTTCCCCCCACATACCAGCTGATACACTATGTTATTAAGTAAAAAGGTTGTCTAATATGCCGAGATCTGTTTCAGTTGCTGGATTTTGTACATGGTGAATACCATTATTTGCCTTTCCTCCATGATTTTGAAATATCTTATTCATATCTGTTCTCCTATGGTTATGCTGAAAAAAATCTCGATAAAAATGATTAAACCAAAATGCAATGATGCTCTTCCAAATAAAGTAACAGTGCAGATCAGCGGTTCATAACTAGAACTTACTGACTGAAAAGATGAGATGACATTAACAGAGCAAGTATTAATGATAGGCTATCCCATGCTATCACTCTCACCATCTTATCATAATATGCAGGGAAAATATACGTAATGGTAAGAACTTACCATTGATAACGGTATTTCTCCTATGTCCACAGGTTCCACAGGATAACATTGGGATATGCTGGAGCGACAGCGGATTGGCACCAAACGATAACAAGCTTTCTGGCCTCCCAGGATGCACCGGACTCGTCCATATAATCCTGCCCACCGACTCAGTCAAATCAGTTGTTTCCAAAGCATTTAGGCAGGAGCATTATGTAGAACCCTATTCAGGCGAGAAAAACACACATGCACACCCTTCCACGCAAGAGGGAAGAGGTTAGTGAGTATAAAGTTTCTCAAATCAGGTGTGTCAGGGTGGGATCCCTGTGGAAACCTGTGGACATAGGAGAAATACCGTTATCAATGGTAAGTTCTTACCATAACGTTTATTTCTCCGGTAGGGTCCACAGGTTATCCACAGGATAACATTGGAACTTCCCAAAGCAATTTTTAGTGGTGGGGACGCTCCTGATTAGACAGGAGAACCTTTCGCCCTAATTCAGCGTCATGAGAGGCAAAGGTATCCAAGACATAATGTCTAATAAATGTGTTAATGGAAGACCATGTGGCTGCCTTACATATCTGTTCTACTGAAGCACCATGTTGTGCTGCCCATGAAGGACCTACCTTACGTGTAGAGTGAGCAGAGACATTAGCCAGAAAAGGGAGATCAGCTCGAGAGTATGCTTCTGAAATCATCATTCAAAGCCATCTTGCTAGCATCTGTTTAGTAGCAGGCCATCCCCTCTTGTGAAATCCGTAGAGAATGAAGAGAGAATCTGTCTTTCTGATGGCACTGGTACAATCTACATAAATTCTTAATGCACAGACTACGTCCAGCGACGCTTCTCCCGTAGACAGTCCCGATACCTGAAAAGCCGGGACTACAATTTCTTCATTAAGGTGAAACTTCGAGACCACCTTAGGAAGATAACCAGACTTAGTTCTGAGAACTGCTTTATCTGGATAAAAAATCAGAAAAGGAGACTTACATGACAGTACTCCTAAATCTGATACTCTTCTAGCTGATGCCATAGTCAGTAGAAAGAGTACTTTAGCTGTCAACCATTTAAGATCCACTTTCTTAAATGGTTCAAACAGAGCCCCTTGAAGGGCTTTGAGAACCAGACTTAAATCCCAAGGTACTGCAGGAGGAACAAAAGGTGGTTGAATGCACAGCATTCCCTGGAAAAAAGTACGCACATTCTGTAAAGTGGCAATTTTCTTTTGAAACCATACCGTCAATGCTGAAACTTGAACTCTCAAGGAAGCCACCTTCAAACCCTTATCCATTCCTGCTTGAAGGAAATCTAAGATCTGGATACTCTGAAAGATTTTGGATCCATACTTCTTTCACTGCACCAATGAATATAGGCTTGCCATATTCGGTGATAAATATGAGCAGAGGAGGGTTTCCTTGCTCTACGCATTGTTTGAATTACCTGTTGTGAAAAACCTCTAGACTTCAGGATAGAGGTTTCACCAGCCACACCGTCAAAGACAGCCGATCCAGATGCCTGTGATAACAGGGACCCTGCATCAGTAGATCTGGACGTTGAGGGAGCAGAATTGGAGCATCCACCGACATCCTCTGCAGATCTATGTACCAATGCCTTCTGGGCCAAGCTGGAGCTATTAGAATCATGGCACTCTTTGCTTGTTTTATTTTCCTCACCACCCTGGGTATCAGGACGATTGGAGGAAACAGAAAAGCCAGATGAAATTCCCATTTCACTGACAATGCGTCCACAAGGATCGCTCCGGGGTCTTTTGTTCTTGACCCGTATGCCGGAACTTTGTTATTCAGATGGGACGCCATGAGATCTATCTCTGGCAACCCCTACTTGTCTACTAGAGTCTGAAATACTTCCGGGTGTAGAGCCCATTCGCTTGCTCGAATGGTGTGTCGACTGAGGAAATCCGCTTCCCAGTTTTGGACTCCTGGAACGAACACTGCGGACAATGCTGGAAGATGGAGTTCTGCCCACTTTATTATGTGACTTACCTCCTTCATTGTTTTTTGGCTGCGAGTTCCTCCCTGATGGTTGAGGTACGCTACTGCCGTTGCATTGTCCGAGCGGATCTGGACTGGTTTTCCTGAATCAGTACCATGTATATGGCCCGGAGTTCCAACAGATTTATTGGCAGGCAACTTTCTTCTGTGGTCCATTGTCCCTGGAACCACGATTTCCCGGACACTGCTCCCCAGCCCTGAAGACTGTCATTCGTTGCCAGGATCTCCCAATCTGATATCCAAAAGGGTCTCCCCTTGTCTAGATGGGATGTCTGTAGCCACCAGGCTAATGACCTTTTTACCTTAACTGGAAGTACCATCATTTGCTTCTTTATTGTCTGATGCACTCTGTATAGATATAGGCAGGGGCTAATACTGTATTTGTGGTGTTTCAATCTTTATAGCGTTTAATGTACTTTTTATTCCTTCTGTTCCCATGTCTCTCTGGCTTGTGTCACTATTACCCCATGTGTGTGTTCATCCATTAGCCTATATATTCTGAACTATAATCTTACTCAGGTAAATACAGGTATGCTGTGACCTGGCACCTAGTGCTGTCATGTTATGTTATTGTAGGATGATGCCAGTCTGTGTATGAGGTTACAAGTTATCATTGCTATGCCTATTGAGTCCATCTATGAACCTCATATGGTCACACAGGAAATACATTTGAGGACCAGGTAATGACTCTTTGAAGCTTCTCCTCTACAGGGGACAATCAGGACTTAAACCAATTTCCCTGTCATTGTTCCTTCTGTTTACTTTCCTCTGTTCCATCCTGGTCTCTGACAGACAACGCGGAGCCTGACCCAGCATGTGGTCAGCAGGAGAAGGCCAGCTGTGGGAGGGAGTAGGGAAATACCTGAGGTGAGGTCCCACCAATCAGGAACCTGTGTCTCCTCCCCAGGTGAGCGCGGCATGAGGGGCATTTGGAAGGTTTTAAAAGAGGTTGCGCAGGTCAGCTCCGCATGTTAGTTACAGAACTCTGTGTGCTGTGAGAAATAAACCATCACTTTGGTTCCATCAGCTCTGTGTCTGAGTAATTAGAAGAACCCCGTATCTTCACACACTCCATTCCATTTGGTCAGAATCAGATGTTGCAAAGGTCTTGAGTGTAATTGTGCATATTCCACCTTGTCGAATGTTGACACCATCAACCCCATCACTCGCATTGCCGTGTGAACTGATATTGTTTGACTGTGCAACAATTCCTGAGTCATTAACTGCACCTTGGATATCTTTTCCACAGGTAAAAATATTTTCTGCAGACTTGAATCCAATACCGCCCCTAAGTGAATCATCCGTTGTGACGGAATCAGAGACGACTTTGCCCAATTTATGAGCCATCCGTGTTTCTGTAAACAAGTTATTGTCTGTTGGAGATGGCTCAAGAGCAATTCCTGGGATTGTGCCAGGATTAAAAGATTGTCGAGGTATGGAAGAATTCTTATCCCCTGCTTGCGGAGATAAGCTGCCATAACCATCATGATCTTGGTAAATACTCTGGGGGCTGTGGCTAACCCAAAGGGTAAAGCCTGGAACTGAAAATGTTGCTGGAGAATTGCGAACCTGAGGTAACACTGATGGGACAATGCTATTGGCACATGCAGGTAAGCATCCTGTATATCCAGAGATACCATGTAATCCCCTCGTTCCATGGCCAAAACTATGGAGCATAATGTCTCCATGTGGAACCTTGGGACCCAAATGTATTTGTTTAACATTTTGAGATTGAGGATGGGCCAAAATGACCCATTTGGCTTCTGGACCAAAAATAGGTTGGAGTAAAAACCCTGCCCCCAGTGTGCCTGGGGTACTGGAATAATTACCTCAGACTGAAGCAATTTCTGAACTGCTTCTTGCAGGTCCCTGGCCTTCACCTCTATGTGAGATGGGCTGGTACAAAAAAACCTTCGAGGAGGCTGCTTCTTGAAAGGGAAAACATAACCCAGAGATACCACTTTTTGCACCCAAACGTCTGTTGTCGACTGCTGCCATATGTGTGCAAACTGAAGAAGACGGCCTCCTACCTTGGAGTCCCCCAAGTGGAGGCCCGCACCATCAGGCTGATGGTTTCTGTTCTGGTTTTGAAGCTGGCCCTCTAGTGGCCCACTGCTTCCTTGCTTTACCAGACTTATTGTACTGGGTTTGCTTTGATTCATTTTTACCTTTTGTTTTACCTTGCCACCGAAATGGTCGAAATCCCGAGCCCTTAGGTTTAGGATTATAACTGGCAGGAAACCTTACCTTCTTGGATTCAGCTTCTGACTCCAGAATATCTGTCAATACCTTACCAAAAAGAATGTTCCCAACAAAAGGCAAAGCTTCCAGAACCTTTTTGGATTCTGAATCAGCTTTCCATGTACATAGCCAAATTGCTCAACGAGCAGCTACCATTAAGGCTGATGCTTTAGAAGCAATCAAACCCATATCCATTGCTGCTTCTTCTAGGAATAGCGCAGCCTGTTTCATATGGGCTATATGAGACTCCTGCTCCCTAGTAGGTGCTGAGAGCCCATATTCCAATTCTTCAGCCCATTCAACTACCACTTTTGCCATCCAGGCTGAGGCCATAGCAGGCCTTATGACTGCCCCTGACAGAGAAAATATGTTTTTCAAAAAACCATCCACTCTTCTGTCTGTGACATCATTTAATGACGTAGATGGCAAGGATAAAATAGATTTTCGCACTAGTTGAATGACGTGCGTATCTACCTTAGGAGGCACATCTCTTTTTAAACAGTCCCCAGTTGGAAAAGGGTAATAGGAATCCCATTTTTTTGGAATTCTGTATTTCCTATTGGGTGTAGCCCAAGGTTCCTCCATAATTTCCGTCAGTTCCTCTGATCCTGGAAAGTCAACCCTAACTGTTTTGGGACGTTTAAACACAGGTTCTGAGCTGAAACCCTCCAAGTGTTCTTCATATAGTGAAGTAGAATATATGGAGTCATCATCTGTTACATCATTCTGTGTAGCCTGAGAATTTAATATATATTTACCCTTGGTTTATCAGCTTGTTGACTTGTAGAAGCTGTAGGGGCTATACCATAAGATGGGAGCTGCATGTATGGGTTAATAGTGTACCATATTCCTGTGGTTGGAGCTGCAGGGACCAACCTGTCAGCTATACTAGAAAGGGTTTATGCAAATATGGCCCAAGGTGGATCTATTTGTTGTTGAACAGGGATCTGCCTTGTAATCTGCTGAAACGAAAAACAATTTGCACATAACCCCTCATTTGCCAAAGATTGAGTTATTAACCCCACCTTGCAGGAAAAACATGTTTTGAGTGTTGATGTTACTGTTAATGTAACCTTGTCACCTTTGCCGCTTTTAGACATGATAAACAATCAGCTTTTCCACAGTATACTACACAATCTGTGACTGAAAACACTTTTTATTTATAAAAGTGATATCAATCTGACCCCAACCCAAGCACCAGCATTGAGGTTCAGAAAACACACTGACAAACATATATAAAGTCAGCAATCACACTAGCAGTCAGCCAAATGTTATATATTAGTCATATGAGCATGTTATCAACTACGAACACATTTCAAGTATGTAGGTATACATTTACTGTTTCCTGTACTATATAGTTATTTTAATGTATTCAGACGCTATTGCGGAGAAAACCACAGTATTGTACAAAACTCATATGCAGTAGGCACTAAACTTAACTATTCATACTAACAACAGTAGATAGAAATTTAGTGCTGTATACCCCTTACTCTGTAGAGTGGGATACAGGGAGACTCACCCCACTTCCAGGATCGATCAATACGTTTAACAACCGCTGAGTGGATCCAGACGCTACTAGTGTACACTGCCGCTCCGGTAATTTTTAATGGACACAGACGCTCAGTGAACATTAGTGCATTGAGATGCTCGTGTTTGCGACCCAGTCTTTTAGCGGTAAACCTTAGTGTACACAGACACAGCGGCCTATGCTGCGACCGAGTCCCCTCGTGGTAGCGTCTGAGACGGAAGTGAGGCAATCAGTTCATGGCGGGAGACGCACGGAAACTGGTCATGAACTAGGGGGAGGGGCGACCAGGAGAGCGTCTGACTCCCCACTGCTGACATCAACCCTAGGGATCGCAGCCTCAAACTAATCCTGGCGCCTTATGATCCCTAAAGCCTAGCGCTAGAGCACCCGTGGTGGTGGTGGTGGTGGTGCGCCAGCTACTGTTTGGTAGTCTCCTCCCAAAACAGTGCGGCTGTGTCTGTATTCCCCTTCTAAGTGGAACCGATGCCTTACCTTCTCCACCGTGCTCCGGCCACAGCCTGGTAACATCTGCTGGACCTGCTAGTAACATCTGACACAGACGCCCATCGAGACAGCACTTGTACCGTGGGTAATCGTTGTTGCGACCCGGCGGAGAGTTGTTGGAGTGACTCTTTCCAATATGCGTGTAAGACGCTGTTAGGAAAGATCACTCAAAACATAGTAAGACTATAAAAATAAATTAAATAAAGCTCAGGGCTGCCAGAACACAGCAGCCCTGTGACCATGGTCCGGCTCTTGCCGCACCAAACAAAAAACTGATTTGACTGAGTCGATGGGTGGGATTATATGGACGAGCCGAGTGCATCCTGGGAGGCCAGAAAGCTTGTGATCGTTTGGTGCCAATCCGCTGTCGCTCCAGCATATCCCAATGTTATCCTGTGGATAACCTGTGGACCCTGCCGGAGAAATGTTGCTGACCCTCCCTCAGCTGCAGTTATTTTCCATCCCTAGAGAGTGTTGGGATGTACTATATTTGGATGTCCAGCTCCAATAATTATAATTCTGAAGCCATACTGTACCTTGTCAGAACATGTAAACTCTAGTCTAGACTTTAACTTTAATTGTCAATAGGAAAAGTTATTTACTATGTTTATAAATAAATGTACATATGCATCACAGTATACATAGGAATCTGCTGGATATCCCATATCTCACAATTTATACCTTTATACATTTCAGAATACTCAACTCCCCAGTGGGTATTGCACATGGTTTTGCCAAGGAACAAACCTTCACTTTCTAGATTGCTTAACTTCTAACTTTGACCATACTGTAATTATGCATGTTCAGATGAGATCGCACTATATAACAACATATTTTAAGAAAAATTTCCTTCCCACTTTTCAGATATTAAAACACATCTATGTACCTGGAAACCATACATTATATTATTTTGTGGCTGTAAAAATTACCTTAGATCCCTAGGATGCAATATTTCTTTCCAACATTACCGAGTCCTGATGTCTGGAACTTAGATGATCCAAAACTAGGTGTGAGAGGACTCCCTAACATGAAATTGTATTCATTTCCCTCCCATCTAAGCCAGATTGCAGCTAATATTATTCCTACAGGTACAGTGGCCTGGCTAGACATATAAATCTCGCTACCTTGGCTTGGAATTCCTAGATCCCCTCTGGGGGAGAAATGGTATTTCATTTTTATTAAATATTCTCTCTCAGATTAAGTTCTAGTTTCTTCCCTTCTCCCATTATGTTACCACCCAAGTTTTCCAATAATTTATTCATATAATGTCCAGAACTGGCCCCAAGCAGAAATTAAATTGCCATATGAAAGTCTTCTCTCACAAGCCTGCTTCTACTAATAACTTCAAAATATAAGTGTGTATATATATATATATATATCTTAAAAATAGACATTCCCGCAAAGATTTCTAGCGGCGCAAGACACTTTGCCACAACTTTGCCTCTACTCTGAAATCCAGAAGGATTTGATCTCTGCTATGTAGTTTGGTTATCTATCAATCTCTTGGGCCAAAATCTCTCATGGATGGAAATACAAAACAGACTTGACATTAAACATACTACTGAAGGTGGAACTTTAAAAAATAACCACATCTTCAGCCAATTGAACAACTGGATTTAAAAGGGCAATTAATTTCAATACAAAACCAGATATGTTTTACTGAATTTATTTGCTCATTTAAATTAAAAACTACAGAAGATGCAACAGATTCTGAAAATCACCACACAGTAAACTTATCCCATGGACACCTTTCCTGTCGAGAATGTCTGACAAGTTATCAGATAATAAATAGTGTTTATCTCAATATATGAGTTACTGGAAAAAAAAAAAGTATAAAATGTATTACACCGCAGACAATTTATGATTTGTCTAATGCAGCATTTAACAGAAAAACATATTTACTCATACTGTGGACTTGTGAAACCTTTTTGATCCTGTAGTA